>NC_052481.1:10160870-10530212 GCF_009730915.1 Dioscorea cayenensis subsp. rotundata | reverse complement strand
AGAGAATTAACTACAATGGAAATCCGGGGTACTACTACAAACAATACGAACTCAAGGGAGAAATCAAAGCGAGTGAAGGGAGTGATTTGGACAACGAATCACCCTAAGGTTGTCATTAGGTCCTGAATTTTGGATGAAATGCGAGATGGTAGTTGGGCCAAGAGAATCCTAAATTAGCTCAACCCGATGGTCACGGCAATTGAACCGTAATCACATACAAGTATTGGGTCAGAATCGCTTCCGCCCAAATCCTCGTATGATTGCATTACACTCGGGAAATCTCTAATCGGGGATCGATACTCAAACTAGGTCCAACCCATAATTCTTTGGAGGGGTACAAAAATACCCGATGGTCACGGTGTATTTGTACATGGATCCCTTCAAGCCAAGTGTGTCTAGTTACAGGGCGATGGTCACGCAATCAAGTACAACCTAGAAGTTGAAATAAAGAGTTCTCATGCAAATCAACACATCAAAGTACACAAGACTTGAACCACAAACTACAAGATTCCATAAAAAGAAATACAACATCCAACAATACATCAATAAAGATGATCATCCAAATTACAAACAATCAACCCTAGAGTTCATCATATCCAAATCACAAATAAGTTAGTGCCTCATGAAAGAGGACCACTCATACAAATCCAAGGAACAAATAAAGAAGAAAAGAAGTAAAAACTACTCCATCTAGCTTTAGATCCCCTTAGATGGTGAAGATCTTGAAGATTTGAAGAGATCTCCTCCCAAATGATGCCTTGGATGCCTAGGATCTTCACCCAATCTTCTCCTCCAAAGCTTGCCTCCCTCTTGGTGATGTCTTGCATAGTAGATCGCCCGGGCGGGAAGAGTGGTGCGGTGGCCTAAGAGGCCCAGAGAAAACGCACACCAAAAAGCTCTCCAAAAAAACCTCCTCCTTTGCCCTAAAAAGTTCGGTTTCAATATATATCGCGTCGGGTCCATGCGGGTCTCCATGCGGGCGCATGGAGCCCGTGAAAGCTCACTGCCAGATGCCCAGAAAAAATATGCCGGTGCTACGTACTGATGCTAAGCTACGGTGATTATGCTTTGCAGATCGCAGGGGTTGTGAAATTCCAGCAAACCTCACGGGCACCAATGCGGGCGCATGGAGCCCGTGAAGCTCATAGCCAAATGCCGCAGCATGAATAGTGATCAGCTACAGTAACGCTACAATGCCGGGACCCTAAAAATGCCGTTTTTCGATGTCGAATTCATCCAATTTGCATTTTTTAGCTACATTCGGCACATTTATGATCTGCAACACCAAAAGAACAAATTTATACTCAAACGGGCATCAATTCATCAAGATATACACAAATAATACAAGATCAATACAGTATAAAAATACATACATTTAGGCGTTTATCAAACATCCCCACACCTAAGCGTTTGCTTGTCCCCAAGCAAACACACATGAAAAGAATAGGGGCAAGAAGATAAAGCGGCTAAATATACAACCTCAAGCTCAAGTAGTGAAGAACCCCCACGAGCACGAGATGAAATGAAATCAAGAAAATGAGTTGCACAATAACCAACTCAGTAGAGATAGTCATGAGTCCTCTAAAGTGCTTTCCTCGTGAGTGTGTGTAAATACTTAATCCCTCGCTCTCCCTATCCACACCTCATTCAATGACTACCGGTGTTAGAAATGTTAAAAGGCGCCCTCAATAGCGAGTTAAGAGTCCTTCGGGTCCCACGATCAACACTTTAATTTCTAAGTGAATGCATGAAAGAGTTCAAGAGAAAAAACATTTTTTTATCCCTTTTTTTTTCATTCATTTTTTTTTCCGTTTTTTTGAGTCCGCCTAACGTAGACTGCACAAAATATCTTATAATCATTCAGAAGGATGCACATGCTTGATTAGGCACAAGAGCCACCCAACCTACTTGATTCAGGTCTACATAGAAGCATTCATGCTAAATTAGCGGAGGAATCTTGACATAGACTTTTTCTTACATGTCTCCGGAGCACTTTCATGCAAAACTTCACTTAGGGATAAAGTAAAATGAACAAAAGAACCAAAAGCTCTTAAAAGACCATTGAGGGATGAATTTACCACTCTAACACTTTAAATCAAAGTAGTGGGATTAGTCTGGGGCAAACAAGGTAGAAATCTTGTGTCAAAAGCTGTGAAGAAAACACTAGAAAGAAAACATGACTTCCTTATAGCACAAATAACACTACAACTCATTACTATCATTCATTCAAGCCGGGGAGGTTCTTAACAATAAATCATAGCTATCACCGGGTGAAGTAAGCATGCAAATAGCCCATCCCCACACCTAGAATTGTACATTGCCCTCAATGTACACTAATCAACAGAACATGGTGTAAAAATCGGAATAATTAAATTAAGCATGAAAGGGAAGGGTAAAGAGCGCCCCATTTTGGTTGATGAAGATTGTGCAATACATGCATGAGCAGGGGGTTGGTTCAATTCAATTCTTAAAGGGGTGGTGAGAATGAAGCTCATGTCACGATAATCCTGCAAATGTCAAAAAAAAAGTATAGTTCATCTCACCAATGAATATGTAGGGAGAACACACAAACAAAAAAACTCTAAAAAAACTATGAAAACAATGTCCATGCAAGTCATTTGTTCAATCAATGTCATGATGTTTAAATCTCTCTAGCGCAAGTGTTTCTGGGGGGGTTTCAAGGATGCTACAAGTGTCAAACAAATTCAAGGTAAGCAAACATTCAAAAAGTTCTTGTAGCATATCTGAAATTTGGCAAGAATTTCCCCAGATTTTTGAAGCCCAAAAAAAT
Organism: Dioscorea cayenensis subsp. rotundata; assembly: GCF_009730915.1. Classification (NCBI taxonomy): domain Eukaryota; kingdom Viridiplantae; phylum Streptophyta; class Magnoliopsida; order Dioscoreales; family Dioscoreaceae; genus Dioscorea; species Dioscorea cayenensis. Next base: position 10,527,421 of record NC_052481.1, on the reverse strand, counting down.
TTACAAACCATGGATAAAAAAATTTAAATAAATTAAGGATCAAACAACCATACAACATTCCTCATGGTTTAAAGTAAGATATGCATGCACAATCAAGAAGAAGAGGCAAGGTTGCTCCAAAACAAAAAAACTAGGGCTTCAAAAGCTTGAATCGATGAAGATCGGTGAAATAGATGGTAAAAACTTCAATTAATCCACAAGATCTAAGTTGGAAGAGGTAGGAGAGGAGTGAAGAGGAAGAAAAAAATGAAGAAAAAAATGGTGAAAAGAATGAAAGAAAACGGATGAAAAAAACGAGTGAGAACAAGGGAGAAAAGGTGGCTACTTAAGGCTGGAAATTTCAGCCCGCAAAGCCATACTGAGGCTCCATGCGGACGCATGGAGCCCGTGAGGATTTCTGTCCTTCTCTAGCCCATGAGGCTGTAAGCCTCACGGGATGCCTCACGGGTGCATGGCACCCGTGAGGCCCCTGGGGAGCAGAAAAATGGTCCATACGGGCCGTATACAGCCCGTATGGACTTGGAAAAATAAAATTTTGGCATGGCTCCCATGTAACTTAGAACAAAACTAGTTTACAACATCTATAACATGAAAACATGCATTGAAACACAACCAAACAATGCCAAAGCACTAGATAAGATTCACAAATATAAGACAAGCATGGATCATTCAACAAACAATAATACAAACACAACACAAACACAAGCTTTATGAATAAACTCAACAAACATGTAAAATACGAAAAATGAAACATGAATACTTTGAAACTTGGGTTGCCTCCCAAGAAGCGCTTGTTTTACGTCATTAGCTCGACGTACCTCTTTCTTACCTTAGGGAGGCTTGAAGACGGTATGTTCATCCCGGCTAGAATTGGCATAAGAACTACCGAAAAAAATGAAACGTACCTTCGGGATGGTGTCAAGTTGAAAGCCAAGCATAAGTTACCTTTTTGGCCTCCATGGAAAAAAAGCTTGGGCGGGGAGTTGTGCAATTTAAACTTGGGCGGCTCCTTAGATGGCTTAAGCATCCTCCCACTTCTTACGTGGTCCCGGCAAGAATTCCTTTGAGTAGCCCACCACAAAGTTGCTTGGGCCTCCATGGAAAAAGGTTCGGTCGAGAATTATTCAAAGTTGGTATGGGTGGGTCCTTGGACGGTTTCAACCTCCTACCCAAATTTTCTTCCTCGACCAAAGTCAAATTGCCTTGAACTACCCACAAGTGTTGTTTGGGCCTCCAAGGGAACAAGTTTGGTTGAGAACTTGTCAAGCTTTGCATAGGTGGATTAATTAGAGGCTTCAACATCTTATCCATAATTTTTCTCTCAACCCTGTTGTGATGAACTTCAATGGCCCACAAAGTTTGCTTCGGCCGCCAAGGAAAAATCTTTGGTTGGGAATTGTCCAAGCCCGGCATTGGTGGGTTCAATGATGATCTTAGCTTAGTACCCACATCTTCGAATACAATTCCCATAATTTTATTTTTGCACTTGACTAAAATTGATGGATGGATGGAAAAATCTTTGTTGAGGCAAGTAGCATCGTCAAATGTGGTCGATGGAGTTTCTTCTACTTCCTCACATGTGTTCCTTAGCCATGATGCCATCCTCCCCCTTTTCTTCTTCAATTTCCCATTGAGGTGGAACTTCTACTATTTGCTCAAAAGGTATTGATGCTACATCACTTGCTTCTTCAACCTCCAACACCTCAATATCGGTTTCCACCTCAATTTCACTGTTTTTTTCTCTTCATTCATTGTACCATTTTCAGATAGGGGCATCTATAGTTCGTGGTAACTTTCGGTCGATATGTTAGAAGACTCAGCAATCATGTTCATCATACTTTGAAAAGATGGTCGGGCATTAAAAGGTGCGATATCCATGGCTTTAAATTCGACATCGGTTTGCATCATGAATCTTGCGAACACATCTTGCGTATTGAATCCCCATTCATTAAGTGGCTTAGTATGAGCAGTTGGAGGATGATAATGCCACAAATCTTGAGGAGAGGGTTCTTGTAACAATCCCTGGTGAGGGTACTCCCATTGTTGAGTATGATCATGTGCCGAAAAAGTGCGGGTGTCCTCCCAATATGGATTATAAACATCGATGTACTTGATTGCTATGGCTTGCTCTCTTGGCATCCAATTCTTCCATTTGCTTTTCAAGTGCATACATTTTAGCGACCAATAATCTTTCTTGAAAATCCATGGCGGATCGCTTGGTGTGCTCTCATGGCACTAATTCTTCCATCTCATTTTTCAAGCGCATACATTTTGGCCGCTAATAATTTTTTTCTTGAAGTCCATGGCCACGTGTAATAAAAAAAGAATAAAAACTAACAATAGTAAGCTATCAAAGAAAAAGATAAAAAGAAACAAAAATAAATATTTACAAAGATAGATATTTACAACAACAAAGATAAATGACTAGAGCAATAGACTACAGGTTTTCCTAGTAATCCTTGTGTCCCCGGCAACGACGCCAAAAAACGTGGTGAGCGATCCGCAAGTGCACGGAGTCGTCAAGTAATACCTCTCGTGCGAGCACGAGAGGGTCATATTCCCTGGGCCCAAGGAGCTACTATTACTTCCCTTTCGTCTATTTCCTAGCCTAACACTCCGAAAGATGAATAGTAATTATAAAAAGAGAAAGAATTAACTACAATGGAAATCCGGGGTACTACTACACACAATACTGAACTCAAGGGAAAATCAAAGCGAGTGAAGGGAGTGATTTGGACAACGAATCCCCCTAGGGTTGTCATTAGGTCCTGAATTTAGGATGAAATCGCGAGATGGTAGTTGGGCCAAGAGAATCCTAAATTAGCTCAACCCGATGGTCACGGCAATTGAACCCTAATCCCATACAAGTATTGGGTCGAGAATCGCTTCCGCCCAAATCCTCGTATGATTGCATTACACTCGGGAAATCTCTAATCGAGAGTCGATACTCAAACTAAGTCCAACCCTAATTCTTTGGAGGGGTACAAAATACCCGAGGGTCACGGTGTATTTGTACATGGATCCCTTCAAGCCAAGTGTGTCTAGTACAAGAGGCGATGGTCACGCAACCAAGTACAACCTAGAAGTTGAAATCTGAGTTCTCATGCAAATCAACACATCAAAGTACACAAGACTTGAACCACAAACTACAAGATTCCATAAAAGAAATACAACATCCAACAATACATCAATAAAGATGATCATCCAAATTACAAACAATCAACCCTAGAGTTCATCATATCCAAATCACAAATAAGTTAGTGCCTCATGAAAGAGGACCACTAATACAAATCCAAGGAACAAATAAAGAAGAAAAGAAGTAAGAACTACTCCCTCTAGCTTTAAATCCCCTTAGATGGTGAAGATCTTGAAGATTTGAAGAGATCTCCCCTCAAATGATGCCTTGGGTGCCTAGGATCTTCACCCAATCTTCTCCTCCAAAGCTTGCCTCCCTCTTGGCGATGTCTTGCGTAGTAGATCGCCGGTGGGAAGAGTGGTGCGGCGGCCTAAGAGGCCCAAGAGAAAACTGCACACCAAAAGCTCTCCAAAAACCTCCTCTTTTGCCCTAAAAGTTCAGCCCGAAATATATAGCGTCAGGTCCATGCAGGCTCCATGCGGGCGCATGGAGCCCGTGAAGCTCACTGCCGTTTCGCCCAGAAAATATGCTGGTGCTACAGTACTAAGCTACAGTACTTATACTACAGTGTTTATGCTGCAGTAACCGAGGGTTGTGAAATTCCAGCAAACCTCACGGGCACCCATGCGGGTGCATGGAGCCAGTGAAGCTCACAGCCAAATGCCCGCAGCATGAATAGTGATCAGCTACATTAACGCTACAGTGCTGGGACCCCAATAATGCCGTTTTCGATGTTGAATTCATCCAATTTGCATTTTTGAGCTACATTCGGCACATTTATGATCTGCAACACCAAAAGAACAAATTTATACTCAAACGGGCATCAATTCATCAAGATATACACAAATAATACAAGATCAATACGTATAAAATACGTACATTTAGGCATTTATCACCTTCTACTTCGAAATCTGCTCGATTAGGCTGTTCTTGTACAGGTTCTTTCCCTTTCCTTCGAAGTGTACGTTCAAGCTCAGCGTCTCCTTCAATCAATATTGATGGATTCCCTCGGGTCATAACCTGGAGCTGCACCAAAAGTAAAGAAAAAGAAAATCAGAATGATGATAGAATAAGAAGATATGAAATAGAATGTGTAGTGAAATAGCTAAGAAAACAAAGTGCAAAGTATCTCTAAACGCCTAACTCCCAGGCAACGGCGCCAAAAACTTGACAAGATCCCTTTACTTATATCCCGCAAGTGCACGGGTTTGTCGAAGTAATAATCCCTGGTGAGCGGGGTCGAATCCACAGGGAATAGGGAGTAAAGAAACTTAATTCGATTCTTAGCTATGTGAAGTATCAATAATGATGAGTGGGGTAATGATTCAATTCTCAGAAATTAAAAGCAACAAGTAAGAGAGCAAAAGTAAGGAGGAGGCAAGGTAATCGATAAAGATGGGGTACTTGGATGATGCTTCACCTAGGATAATCGCTTCAAGTGCAAGAACTCTCTATTATGCTTCCTAATCAATGCAATGGTGCGTCATGGAAATCCTTACATACATAGTCCCAAATCTAAGGTCAACTATGCCTAATTCTATACATGTCCCGGAGGAGAAATCGAACAATCTCAACACCTCGCACTCACATAGAGTTGCAATGAGCTCTAGGGATTCCAAGTGATAAATCTCTTCCTAGATTTAGACCTAACCCTTTGGTCCAATCGGAAGGTCCCTAGCCACAATTAAGCCCTAGATACTAAGATCACCTCAACGCTTCACTCCATTGCACGCGCAACTAGGCCCCAGTGGAGGTTCATCCCTTAGACCATTCACTCAATTATGGCCGCAAAGAACTCGATGAACGGAGGTAGAATCTATCACGTCGGAGGGGAAATGGGACGCTCCTGTACCTCTCGACTCACCATCTCAACCCTCTCCAACCTAGCTTTGTCTAACGCTCGTGGTGTGTCACTCACTCACAAGGTTACCAACAAGAACTCTCAACCATAGTGTCACTCTAGGGAAAATGTTCATACAATCAAGAATTCAAGGTTGGAACTCACAATAAGCATCAATTTATTGAAAGTATAATAAAGAAGTTCAATGAAACGAATACATCCTAGGGTTCATAATCACCCAAGTACCCACTAGGGGTTTAGCTCTCCATGGAGCTAAGTACAATCAAAGAAATCGAATGTAAAAGCAATGAATCCATAAAGACACCCCCTCGATGGTCGTATTGATGGTCTTGTGGAAAGTCCTCTACTCGTCATCCAAGGATTCCTTAGTCCGGTATAGGATACGCCTCAATTTAAGCTCCCCTACCAACCTTCTTCCTAATGGAATCACGATGTCGGAGCCGTAGAACCTCTCCAAAACCTTGGCCAATACCCCTCGAAACCCCAGTCGAAGCCCTCTCACAAGTAGGGAAAAAGATGGAGAAAAGAATACCAAAATCGGGGCTGAATCGGCTTTAAATAGGGCTGAAATCGGGCAACTCCACGGGTGTGGACGGTATATGCGCCCGTGCAGAATTTCCACACGGGCATGGATAATTTCCATACCCCCGTGTGGATTCTCTGTTTCTCTGATTTCTCGGCCGGCTGTGAGCAGTGCTGCTACAGTAATTGCTATAGTGTTGTTACAATACTCTGCTACAGTCTTCGGCCTGAATAACTTCCCAATTCCATACTTTCATCGGGGTAACGCAAACGGGCACAAGTTCACGTCGTGAATCACTTGCTTCTTCAATGATATATATGTTGGTGGGGTTCTTGCTCTTGTATGCATAAGACGGAATGCTCGAGTATGCCTGCCTTTGTGCCCCTCCAAATGGATATACTCACTCGAATGCGAGGAGGTTGGCACACACTCTAGCATCTCACACCTGTCCTATGTCTTCGCGTTTGAACCTTAGCAAGATCTCCTCCAAAATAGGTGCATTATGATCCACATTGGTCCATTTCCTTCATACTCGGCCTCACAACCCTACCTGCATAAAAGTAACATAAAAACACACATATTAATTTAAAAAACTGAGAAAAGTAATGCTCAACATAAGGAATAAATGCTTCGCATTCATATCGCACAAGCACTTATCAAGGGGGCATTTGTTTATATATAAATAATATAACATATGTCCTAGAAATTCCACACGACTGAGTGGAAATTCATAAAGACTACGCGGGTGGGTGAAAAATCCACATGGGTGCATGGGGCACGTGAAAGGCCCTGTTTTAGGCTATAAATAAGCCATTTAACCTATTCTTTGGGAACTTTTTGTGGGGCTTTTGTGAGTGCTCTAAGGGCAAGGTAGCTAGGATTTTAGAGGAGGTCTTTGGCGATATTGGGGGTCGTTCATCACCAACTTTGATTGATCTTCTCTACATCATAACATCGAGGGGTCCTTCGGCAACCTAGCTTTGTAAAAGGATTCTTTAAGACGTTGAGTGACCCATCAAGGCCATCATCACAAATTCTAGCGGGGTTTTTCTCTATATTTGTCATTGTTATTCATTGTATTCATAATTGTTTATAACTTGCACCATGGAGGGCTAAACCCTAGTAGGTATTTGGGTATGTACACCCTAGTATCTTTTCTTTTTTATTGATTTACTTTATGTTTCTATTAAATCCGAGTTGATTTGAGTTTTAATCTTGTGTTCCCATTGCTTGCATGTGTTATTGATCCTTGTGGTTGATTGTATATGCATGATTTGTTACTTTAATGTTAGAAGTCTCAATTAGAGTTAGAACGCCAAGGTTAAAGAGGGTTGAGAAGGTGAGTCATGAAATAGTAGAGTGTCCCTTTTCCCCTCCGATCAGTGCTATCTATCTCCATATTCCATAGACTCTGTACAACTATATTTGGTGTGAGGCATAAGATTGAGAGATTTCTCTACTGGGACCATGTAGGGGGTTAGGGGTCCTTCGCTGGGAAATAGAGTTGGATCTATCTTTAGGAATCAGTTTCACTCTTAGGTAACCTTAGAGCTTATTGCGGTCATATGGGGTGTGAGGTGTTGAGATTAAGCGATTTCTCAACGTGGACCTTGTAGGAGACTAGTACCGGTAGCGTCGAGGCAAGGGCCTGTTGTTCTTGGATTACCTCGACACATTAGACTCGATTTAGAAACATTTAGTGAATCTTGAGCTTGATGTAAGATCCTAGGTGGAGCAACGCCCGGGTACCTCATCTTTATTTGTTGATATCTCCTTTACTTTCTTTCATACCCGCTTGCTTGCTTATTAATTTTCTTGCAATTAGATTATTTCATCACACCCATTGATTTTGACTAGATAACTAAGAATTGGTTACTACTAATACTTACTTTCCCTATGAATTCGACTACCCACTAATCGGGATAATTATTACTTCGACACCCGTGCACTTGCGGTTCAAATGTAATTCGGATATGTGTCAAGTTTTTGGCACTATTGTCAGGGAACGGGATATTAGGAACACTAGAACATGGTTACTTTAGTCATTCACATTTTTATTTGTTTTCCTACTTCATATCTCCCTCTTTTGATGTTCTCATTGTTTCTTTTCATTGATTTCAGCTACAGGTTATGACTCGAGGAAACTCTTTGACATTGGTTGAAGTGGATTCGGAAATTGAGTGAAGACTTCATAGAAGGGGAAAGGAACTCCTGCAATAACAGAATTTTTGAATTGAAATAGAGATTGAAGAATCTAAAAATATGGCCGAACAAGAGAGGCAACAAAGAACACATTCAAATTTTACTAGGCCTACAATTCATGGGACACAATCGAGCATTGTTAGGCCACTGGTAGCAACCCAGAATTTTGAGTTAAAGCTGGTTTTATTCAGATGGTTCAACAGTCTGCAAAATTCAATGGGTTAGCCGAAGAAGACCCAAGAAATCATATTAAGAATTTTCTTGAAGTGTTCGACACGTTGAAGATCAATGGAATTTCGGATGATGCAATTCGCTTGAGAGATTTTCCATTCTCATTGTAGGGTAGAGCAAAACAATGGCTCCATTCATTGCCAAGAGCTTCCATCATAACATGGAACGAAATGGTTGAGGCTTTCCTTTCAAGATATTTTCCTCCGGGAAAATCGGCAAAGCTTCGTAATAAGATATCTTCATTTATTCAGATGGAGCTTGAATCATTATTTGAGACTTGGGAATGATTCAAATACCTTTTACAGAAATGTCCACAACATGGATTCCCTGAATGGATGGTCATTCACACATTCTACAATGGGTTGAACTCAAGCACCAAACAACTTCTTGATGCTGCAGCGAGAGGAACATTGGGAAACAAGACCCCTAAAGAGGCCCAATAACTGATTGAAGAGATGGGTTTGAATAGCTACCAATGGAATGCAAGAGAAAAGAAGAAAGTGGCAAGACTCCATGAGATTGACGCGGTTACATCCTTAGCAGCCCAAATAGAAAAATTGAGCCAGAAATTGGATACTTTGACGTCATCAAAGATAGTTGCACTCACAAGTTGTGATGGTTGTGGGGGTGCGCATATGTAATCCGATTGTCCTATCTCGATTACTACTTCAGCGCCAATTGAACAAGTAGATTTTGTGGGTATTTTGGGAAGAGGACAAGGTAATCCTTATAGTAACATGTACAACCAAGGGTGGAGAAACCACCGAAATCTCTCATGGGGCAATCAAGGGTAACAAAAGGCTGCTGCCTCACCTTGATTTCAGAAAACACCTTCGATCCTTGAGAGAGTTCTAGAATTAGAGAGGGCTTTGTTAAAGTTTATTCAATCAACCGACACAAGGTTCCAAAACATAGAGGCAACACTCCGTAATCACACCGCTTCCTTGCATAATTTGGAGAATCAAGTGGGACAAATATCGAAGTCATTGGCGGAAAGCCCTCTAGGAAACTTGCCAAGTAACACCGAGACTAACCCAAGAGGGCAAGTGAAGGCGATCACTTTTAGGAGTGGTCGAGAGCTCCAAGAAAAGCTCACAGCTGAGAAAAATTATGAAATTCTTCAAGCTAGAACTTCCACTGGGAAGACTATTGAAATTTCTCAGGAAAAGCTGAACAATAAGGTACAAGATAAGGAGAAGAGGCCAGCTGTGTCATCCCCTTCATATACTCCAAGAATTCCTTAACCAGTACATTTGAAGAAAGACCAAGTTGATGAGCAAAATAAGAAATTTTAGGATCTATTCAAACAGTTACACATCAACATTCCATTTGTAGAGGTGTTGTCCCAAATGCCTCGATATGTAAAGTTCTTGAAGGACCTCTTGACCAACAAGAGGAAGATGGAAGAGAGTGTAGCTGTGGTCATGAAAGGTAGTTGTTCGGCAATGCTTAGGAAAAATTTGCCAAACAAAATGAAAGATCCTAGAAGCTTCATCATATCATGTGCAATCGGAGGTTTGGAGGAAGACAAAGCTTTGGCCGTTTCGGAAGGTAGTATTAATGTCATGTTGTACACATTATTTCAGATATTGGGGTTGGGAGAGCCAAGACCTACCCGCATGACCTTGCAGCTGGCTGATCATTCTGTTCATCATCCTAGAGGTATAATTGAAGATGTTTTAGTGAAGGTTGACAAGTATAATTTTCCTGCAAATTTTGTTGTGCTAGATGTTGATGAAGATGCGGAGGTTCCATTAATTATGGGAAGACCTTTCTTATGAACCTCTAGGGCACTCATTGACATGGATGGAGGTGAGATGACATTGTGAATTGAAGAAGAAAAGATCACATACCACCTCGCCGAAGCAATGAAGTTTTGCATCCGGATCCATATGAGGAGTGGCCGGACATGGAGGAGGAGAAATTGAACAATTGTGTGGAACAAGTCCTCAATGTGCAACCTCAAGGAGGATTCCTGAAATATATTTTTGCCTGAGTTAAGAAGTCAAGACACCACCATCGAAAGCACTCTAGCAAAATAGGAGACAAGCACATAGAGGAAGAGCGTGACACTACCTCCTTCGGTGACATATTTAAAAATTTCTCCTTGAGCATGTAGAATTTCTGTCCATTATATGTGCAGGTTGCTAAGAAGGAGGTTTTTCATCTTTATGAGCCACCATGACATAAGGACATGTACGTCAAGTTAACTGATGTTAAACAAGCAATTCTTGGGAGGCAACCTAAGTTTTTAGTTAGTTTTAGAATTATAATTTAAATTCTGCAGTAATAAATTCATGTGTGTGTGTCTTGATTAATTTTTGTTGATCATTGGTGTTTTCATGGAATTTTTCAGAAATTTGAATTGATTTTCATGTGTATAACATGGTTTAGGGTGAATTCAATGTTTAATGTTGAAAAATTGGTGTTAATTTGGAGTTAGACACCTTGTGTGGACTATCTACAAAAATTTTGCAGTCCACACGGCCACATAGAACTTCCACGCGAACATGTATAGTACCCATGCAGGGGTATGGAAGTTCCACACCCGCATGTGCCTATAAGAAATTGAAGAGTTACTATTCATGTTCATCTTCTTCAAAGAGTCTCTTCATCTCCCAACCCTTCACTCCTATTAAACTCAAGTTTTGATTGATAAAACCAATTTTCCTCAACTCCTTGGAGGTTTAGACATGATTTGCCATTTACACCGATTTTTCTACTCCGATTTGTTTCGGTAAGCCCTCACTTCCCTCCACACCTTCCATGTCTTAATTACCATTTTCATGGAGTTTTCATGGTGTTTTCGTGCAAATATTCTTAGGGAATCATGCTAGACACCTCTTAATTGTGCAAAGCATGAATTTTGGAAGGCGTAGGGGCCTGATTCCGGCCAAAAAGCCACAGTCAAGCGCCCACGCGGGCGCGTGGCTCACCTTGGCCAAACGCCCAGCCCAACCACATGTGCGCGTGGCTGGGCACGCAGGCGCATGGTTGCGCTTGCGCGCGCTCGCCTCAGTGATTCACCCGCATGGCTGGGTACAAGCAGGTGCGCCAGCCGTGCCTGGGCACACTGCCCAGGCCACGCGACCGCGTGGCCTTGGACTGTACCCAGCCACGTGCCCGCGTGGGCTCGGATAAAGGGCAAATTGCCCTATTTCTCCCCTAGCTCGCTGCCCTCGGACATGTGGTGACCAGTTTACATCATATTCATGTAGAACTTATAATTTTCAATGTTGTCTTCCCAAATATGGCATTACGGACCAACAAATTGGCTCAGAAGCATTCTCGCTATGGTAAGGAGCCGACCCCACCACCGGAAGTTGAGTTTCCAAATATTATTCATCAGTAGAGGCTCGAGCGTCTCCATAACCTTAAGATTTAATAGTCGTGCTTTATTTATTGGGACACACTATAGGGCATTGGTCTTGCTGAGGAGGTTAGATATCTTATTAGAGTGGGGGTTGGGACCGACTATTCTCCATTTAGTAGCCCGTCCCCGAGACATCACCTTGGAAGTTCTTGCCTCATTTTCCTTCCACCGCACCATGGCTAACACTAACTTTGACATGGAGGATACCATTTATTTCCAAGCCTTCGGTTAGCCACATGGGACGTCTCTGACCAAGTTCTTAATGTTGCTTGGATTGTATGATCAAGATTATGCTTACACCATCGAGTACACGCAGCTACTTACCAAGTACCCACATGATCTCACTCCGCGCCAAGTTTTTCATGATCTATGCTGTGGCCACTAGTATGGCCCAGGCCAGTCGAAGGCTTCTCTATAGTCAAGATCTACACACAGGTATATTCATGCTATTCTCAGCCGGTACATGACAGGTTATGGAGATGGTATGGGCTTACTTCGCAGGACCGATCTTTTGTGTCTCCACTCCATGGCACAGGAAGTGGCCCTCCATTTGGGATATGTTGTCGCCGACTACCTTCACCACCAGAGTGAGTATTTATGGATAGAACCATTGTTTGCGGGACCCAAAATCACTCGTCTATTGTTCAAGATGGGTTTCATCCGTTCGGTCAGAGGCTATGAGAGGATTAGTACCCCCACACCATTGGATTTAGTCACTCTCTATTTGATGGGCATTGTGAGACGTACAGTCTCCTGGGGATATGCATTAGTTGAGTCATCGTCTGAGAATGATGAGGAGCCTTTTGAGGCTACAGAGCTACCACTTGTAACTGAGCCCATGATCACCGATGCAGTATCGGTAGAATTAGCCAATCTTGAGTAATCTTCCACTCGAGTTCATGAGCATCTGGCTTGACTCAAGGCTACCGTAGCTACCATCATTGAGAACTAGGCATGGATTCTGGAGTGACTTGATTGTATTCAGCAGACCCTTGATGAGGAGGTTTCATCTGTTTTCGCACAAGCACCCGGGCCAGTACAAGCACCAGCTACAAATACCGACGCTTGAGGCATCACACTCATGAGACTTTTATATCATCATCTTTATGTTTTTATTTCTTTTGTTCATATTTTGTGGACTTTTGTACTCAAAAGGCTACGCCTTCTGAGAGTTATCTTCATGTTTTTATTTTGTGTTGCGTGTATGTGCTTTATTATTTTATGTTTATGAACTCGTATCTTCTTTTCTATTTTGTTGAGGTTCACTGGACCCCTTGTATTCTATGCAGATGGCCTTGAGAGTGATGTTGATGATTTTTAGTTATAGACACGATCATGCGACATGGTTACATGGTTGTGTAAGCTTCACAACCCATACAACACGCTCATGAGTTTGACTTCACTAAACGTTTAATGAGGAGTTCAGGGGAGTATTGTTGTAATTGCATTCCCACACACATTTTGCTTCCATTGATACTATCTTTGTTATGCTTACATGCAGACATTGAGCGCAATGTACATCTTAAGTGTGGGGGATGGTTTACCTTATACATAACTTTTACTTGTGTTTTCCTGAGCATGCTCTTGTTGCCAATGAAGTTTCACTTTAGAGTTAAGAGTTTAATTATTAGATTTTGGAAGTTGTACACACTAGGTTTTATCATGCTGTAGTTTCATCCAATTTCATTGAATATTATTGTTCGATTGCTCTTTATGCACTTTTCTCACTCATTAGACATATGAAAACTCTAGTTCATTATTTTTGGGAATTTAGTGTGCTAGTTTTATTCTTAAAAAAACATCAGAAAAAAAATTAGAAAAATTGAAAAAAATTGGAAATTGTTTGTTGTTTGTACATAGTGGGTGGAAAGAGCTACCACCCATGATGTATGTAGCTGCTCTCATAAATCAGATACTTGTTATGCCCTAATAAGAGAAAGAGCTATCTTATGAAATGTGTGAAAGCTACCACCCTTGGTAGAAACAGCTACCACCTCGAAAGTGTGAAAGCCACTAGGGAGGCATCTTGGAAAAGGGCTACCTTAGAGGTTTTGTGAAGATACTACCTATTCTTTTTTATTTTAAAATAAGTCCCGTGTTAATAAGAACTTGGTAGTGGGCATAGTGTTGACATGATTTATGTTTTTTTCACATGCACACACGCATTCGGACTTCATCACTTTCATTTTTGATTGGTTTGTTTGCTAGAGCATTGATTGTTTTGTCTAGTGTTTTATTTCTCTATAACTTTAGAATTTTATTCTGGTATTCTCTTGGTGAACCTAAGGCCAATCACTTCTCTTTCCTTTATATGAGTTTAATGTTTAACTTTGCTTTAGGACAAGCAAAGGCTTAAGTATCGGGGAGTTTGATAAGTGCTTGAGTAGACATATTTTTATATATGTTTTACATGGATTGAGCATCATTATTACCATGGTTTACATCTCATATTATGTATTTGGTGTTCTATTGTGCAATTAGTTTGTGATTGCCTTGAAGAGCCAAAAGGAAGCAAAGATATGCTATAAAGACACTATGTTGGGAGTTCTTCTTCCATTCAAGGACCAAGACATGAGAGGAGTTCATGAATGTGGAGATGTGTGCCAACTTCCAAGGAAATTCAAGCCAATTTACTAGTTGGAAGGGCACAAAGGCAGTTTCATCTTCATATTCCTTCTCTTTGTGAAGATTGCAAGACCTTTCAAAGATGCGTCAATGAAGAAAAAAGTCTTATTGCCTACAACATTGACGTGTGTGATAAGTGCTTGTGTGTTAAGAATGTGAAGTGTTCTTTCCTTATAATGAGCATTACTTTGATCAGGTTTAAGAGCTAATACATGTGTATTTGTGTTCTTTTGCGCAGGTAGGGTTGTGAAGCTATGTTTTAAGAAAAGAAGCCAAAAGTAGATCATAAATGCATTATTTAATGAAATCTTGGAAGGAACAAACGCGAAGACATAAGTTGGACTAAAAGATACGTGAATGTGTGCCAATCTCCATGTATTTAAGCAATTACAATGATTTGAAGTGGCACAAGGGCAGTTACATTTGCGTATCCCGACTTGTGCATTGATAGCAAGATCTTCACCAGTCAACTTGTTTATTGAAGAAGCAATGCGATCTACGGCATAAATGTGTGCCCGTATATGTTGCCTAGATGAAAAGTGGATTCGGGAGTGTTTTCGGCGGAGTACTATAGCAAATCATTGTAGTAATTTACTATAGCAATTACTGTTTATAGCCTGCAGAAAATCAGAAATTCAAAGAATCCACACGAGCGTGTGGAAATTCGAAACGCCCGCGTGGAAATTCCACAGGGCGTGTGGAACATCCACAGGGCCATGTGGATGCCCGATTCCAGCCTTTTAAAAGCTGTGATTCAGGCCCGATTTCCCTATCTTTTCCCGTATCTTTTCTTCTACCTTTCCCCATCTTTGGAGGCGCCCACGGCTGGGGTTTGGATAGGCTTTGCCAAGGCTTTGGAGAGGTTTGACTGCCATCGGCATCGCGTTTCCTTTGGAAGAGAGCTATTGGGGGAGCTTTCGTGGGCACCGATCTGGCGAGGTGTGCCTTAGGTTTGACGAGGGGACCTTTGAAGAAGACCGGCCGATCCACAAGACCTTCGACATGAACACAAGGGGGTTTTCATTCATGGATTGCATCTCTTTGCTTTTGATTTCATTATCTATTGTATTTTGCTCCATGGAGTGCTAAACCCCTAGTGGGTACTTGGATATTTGTGAACCCTAGAATGTATTCGTTTCATTGAACCTTTTTATTATGCTTTCAATTAATTTATGTTTTAATTGAGTTCCAATCTTGTATGCTTGATTGAGTGAATAATCCCTTAGAGTGACGCTAGGGTTGAGAGTTAGACAAACCTAGATTAGAGATTGTTGAGAGGGTGAGTCGAGAGGTAGCGGAGCATCCCCTTTCCCCTCCGGTGTGATTTATTCTACCTCCATTTCCTCGAGCTCTTTGCGGTCATAGTAGAGTGAATATGCTAAGGGATGACCTTTCACTGGGGCTTAGTTGTGGAGGCAACGAAGTGAAGCATTGAAGGGATTTTAGGACATAGGGCTTAATTGTGGCTAAGGACCTTTCACGTAGACCAAACTGTCAAGTCTACATCTAGGAAGAGGATTTATCACTTGGAATCCCTAGAACTCATTGCGATTCTATACGAGTGCGAGGTTGATAGATTTTTCAATTTCTCCTACGGGAATTGTATAGAGTTTAGGCATGGTTGACCTTAGATTTGGGACCATGTATTAAAGGATCTCCACGACTCATTAATGTATTAGTGAGAAAGCATAATAGAGGGTTTTGCACTTGAAACGATTATCTTAGGCAGAATAATATCCGGGTACCCCATTTATCATCAATTACCTCCCCTATCTTTTACTTGGGCCTCCTTTATCATTTCTTATTTTCATTTGCATTGAGTTTGTTTTCACATCACTATCAACATATTTTCATTCTAGTTAAAAATCAATCTTGGTGGCTCTAAGCACTATTCCCTGTGGATTCGACTACCCTCTCACCTGGGTATTATTACTTCGACACCCCTGCACTTGCGGTTTACACGCATATTCGGTCATGTCAAGTTTTTGCCGCCGTTTGCACTTTACTAATTTAGCTATTTATCATTCATTCTATTTCACACTTTCTTATTCTTCCATCATTCTCAATTGTCTTCTTTTGTCATGACTTGCTTTTTTTCTTGGAAGGAGTTTAAAAGATGATTGATCCTCTCATTGCTTTGTATTCTCGAGTTGAAGCTCTGAGTGAACAAGTTGATGGAATTATTGCTTCACAACACCAGAGCAGTCCTTGTTTCAACACAAATCCTCCAATTGAAAAGGGCTAACCAAACTTCTTGTGGAATAGTGATGGACAATATTGGAAAGCACCTCAAGAGGAATGTTGAAAGGGTGAGATACTCGGAGAGGATGAACTTCAATTGCAAAAAGTAGGAGGGATACTTTTATTGAAGTAACCGATGTCCGTGTCCAAAATATTGAGACCATAATAAGATGTCATGAAGCCTCCTTTAAAAACCTTGAGCATCAATTAGGAGGGATACTTGACACACTCTCCAAGGATCAACAAGTATTTGAGTAAGCAATTCAAGTTCCTTATAGAAATGATATGGTAGTGAACGACAATGAAGAAGTTGGGCAAATTGAGTACATTGGTGCAGAAAATGAAAAGGAAGAAGCTGAATACCATTTTGAGATTTTGGAGTGTGTGAATGAAGATTTTACTTGTGAGCGAGAAAATTTACAAGAGGAATTGCTAGTGTATGCCCCTTTCAAGATAAAAATACACAAGAAGAAGTAAATCCTAAGGTAATGTAATAAGCACCTCTCTTTGGGATTGATCAATTCACAAATTGCAAGAAAGAGATTTTGGATTTGGAAGAAGACGTGGGTAGGAGATTGAAGCCACCCAATGGCCCACCTATGCTAAGTTTGGAAAATTCCCAACCTAAATTGTTTCCTTGGAGGCCAAAGGTAAGATGGTTGGACTCTCCAACAAATATTCCACCCCGGCAAGTAGATTTTTTTTTTTTTAAAGAAAGTAGCTATGCAATGTCTAGTCGGGAGGAATACACTCTTTTCAAGCCTCCATAAGGTAAGGTAGAGGTACGTCAAGCTAAGTGACGTAAAACAAGCACTTCTTGGGAGGTAACCCAAGTTTTTAATGTTTTTTTAATTTTTAATTAGTATTTGCATGAATAAGGCCTTGAGTGTTTATGACTTGATTCGTAGATGCTTTTAATGTGATTTTCTTGTGGACATTGTGGTGTTATGATGTGCCTAATCGTGTGTGGCAAGAATCTTGGTCGTTCGAGCGTGTTTTTCGTGTTTTCTCTGGTTAAAATTACATTGTTAGGTAGGCTCTAAGTGTATATTTGTGTTTAGGAATTTTTTGTAGAGCCTGCAAAGTTTTCTAAGTGTCCAGAGAAAACAAACGCCCGTGTGGAATTTTCGCACGGGCTTGCGTTTTCGTTCAAAGCTCATCTAGAGATGGCACAGGGGCGTGGACTCGCCCTTGTGAGTGACCTAGTGGTGGTCCATGCCCGTGCAGAATTTCTGCATGGGCGTGTGTTTCTCTGCAAAGAATTTCTCCTCCATCCCGAGAAGACACAGGGGCGTGCGTCTGCCCCTGTGAATTGCTCAGTAAGGATCTAAGCCCGCGTGAAATTATCGCACGGGCATGTGAAACACTTAGAGAATTTTCTCGATTGGACAGAGAAGTCATAGGGCATGCGTCTGCCGCTGTGGGTCTCTCCTGGGGAGTTACACGGGCGTGGGTAATTTCCACACGCCCATGTGGATGCACAAAAACTCAAGGGCTACCGGTTTTCTTTGAAATCTTTTCGGTTTTCTTCATTGTTACACTCCTAATCACTCAGAGAACACCCTTGCACTCTCCTGACCTCTCACTGTCATTTTAAAGGGTTGTTACTTGAGTTTTCCAGCCGTTTTCTAGTCTCTCATTCTCATTTTGTCGGTAAGCTTCTCTTTCTCTTTTCTTCGCCCAATCTTCATTTATTTTGCAGCACCAGCGTCATTTTCACCAGCAGTGGCAACAGATGCACCAGCAATTGACACTTACACTTGAGGTGTATTTACCTTCTCTGTTCTTATTTTTTACATTTTATTTTTATATTTTATTTTGGACTTGTATGCTCTGAAAGTATCTTTCCTCTGTGTTTATCTTTTAGTTTTGTCTCGAGTTGTATTTCATTGCTCTATTTTTTTTATATACTCGAGTTATTTTTGTTTATTGAGCTTCACTGAACCTCCTTGTGTATGTGTACAGATGGTCTTGTTAGTATGGAAATTGAGGATTAGTCATAGACACGATCAATGTGTTTTACACTTGGCCGTGTGTGCTTCACAACCCGTTGGAATTTAACTCCCAAGGATTTAGCTCCATCAAATGCACCACTAAATTGAATTACTTTTATTGTGCTTGCATGTGTACATTGAGGGCAATGTACATCTTAAGTATGGGGGTGTTCACATTACACATGTCCTTTACACAAGTTTTGATTGACATACATGCTCACATAGCCAATGGAGGTTCACCTTAGTTGCAATGATTGTATTCTTAAGCTTATTAAAAGTTTTAACATTGAATGTTTTCATGCTCTAGTTCTTGCTTGAATTTCTAGGAATTTTTGCCCGATTGACATTTGTTACATTGCTCCCTCATTAAACTATTTTGGAAACTCAAGTTTGATGTTAAAGGAACTAGTTATAGATGTTTCTTTTGTTAATTGTTTAAAAAAAATTGGAAAATGAAAAGAAAGAACAAAAATAGTTTTATTGTTTAATTGTACTTGTTGGGTGGAAAGAGCTACCACCTATGAAGTATGGAGCAACTCTCACAAGTCGGATACTAGTTATGACCTAATTAGAGAAAGAGCTATCTCATAGGATGAGTGAAAGCTACCACTCCGGTAGAAAGAGCTACCACCTCGAAAGTGTAAAAGCCACTTTAGCGGCCGCTTTGGAAAGGGCTACCTTAGAGGATGTGTGAAGCTACTACCATCTTTGAAATTTTTGTTACTTTTTGTAGACAAATAAGTCCCTTATACTTAGAACTTTGAGGGGTATACCTTGTGTTGACTTGAGTGAGTTCACACAGTTACACGATTTCGGGTTTGTTGTCCTTTTTGATTCAAGTTTTTAGCTAGAGCATTGATTTTTTGTATTTAGTGTTGAAATTTCCCTTACTTGTAGAATGCTCTCTTTGTATACTTTTGTGAACCTAACGCCAAGCACTTGCAATATTTCCTTCGTCTATGCTTTAATGTTTTAATTTTTGCTTGAGGACAAGAAAAAGCTTAAGTGTGGGGGAGTTATCGCCCCCGTGGAATTTCCACAGGGCCATGTGGATACCTGATTCCAGCACTTTAAAAGCCGCGATTTGGCACCAATTTCTCTATCTTTTCCCCTATCTTTTCCCCTATATTTTCTTCCACCTTTCCCCATCTTTGGACGCGCCAGCGGCACGGTTTGGAGATGTTTTGGCAAGGCTTTGGAGAGGTTTGACGGCCTTCGGCACCGCATTTCCTTCGGAAGAGAGCTATTGGGGGAGCTTTCGTCGGCACTGATCCGGTGAGGTGAGCCCTAGGTTTGACGAGGGGAATTTTGAATAATACACGGCCGATCCACAAGACCTTCGACAGGAACACAAGGGGGTTTTCATTCATGGATTGCATCTCTTTGCTTTTGATTTCATTATCTATTATATTTTGCTCCATAGAGAGCTAAACCCCAAGTGTGTACTTTGATATTTGTTAACCCTAGGATGTATTCGTTTCATTGAACCTTTTTATTATGCTTTCAATTAATTGATGTTTTAATTGAGTTCCAATCTTGTTTGCTTGATTGAGTGAATACTACCCTAGAGTGAAGTGTTGAAATGATTTTCGCACCTAGGGCTTAATTGTGGCTAGGGACCTTTCACCTGGACCAATGGGTCAGGTCTATAACTAGGAAGAGGATTTATCACTTGGAATCCCTAGAACTCATTGCGATTCTATACATGTATAGAGTTAGGCATGGTTGACCTTAGATTTGGTACCATGTATTAAAGGATCTCCATGACTCATTAATGCATTAGTTAGAAAGCATAATAGAGGGTTTTGCACTTGAAACGATTGTCCTAGGCATAACAATATCCGAGTACCCCATTTATCATCGATTGCCTCCCCTATCTTTTACTTGCTCCACCTTTATCTTTTCTTATTTTCATTTGCATTAAGTTTTTTTTCACATCACTATCAACATATTTTCATTCTACTTAAATAGCAATCTTGGTGGCTTTAAGCACTATTCCCTGTGGATTCCACTACCCTCTCACCTGGGTATTATTACTTCGACACCCTTGCACTTGCGGTTTACAAGCATATTAGGTCGTGTCAGTGTGCCCAGCCATGTGACCTCAAGAGAAGAGTGTTTGGACCGCGTTTGTGAAAAGTAATGTAGAAAAACAATGTAGCATTTTACTGTTGTAGCATTGAAGAAGTACTGTAGAAAAATTACCGTTCATGCGCCCCATGTTGAAATTCCACGCGACCAAGTGGAAATTCATGAAAACTATGCGGGCTCGTTAAAAATCCACATGGGTGTGTTGGGGCACAACATGTGCCGTTTTGGGTTATAAATAGGACGTTTGCCCTATTCTTTAGGGAGTTTTTGTGGGGCTTTTTCTGAGTGCTCTAAGTGCAAGATGGCCAGGGTTTTAGAGGAGGCCTTTGGCGATATTGTAGGCCATTCATCACCAACTTTGATCGATCTTCTCTCTATCATAGCATCAAGGGGTCCTTCGATAACCTATCTTCAGTGGAGGATTCTTCAAGATGTTGATCGACCCATCAAGGCCATCATCATGAATTCAAGGGATTTTCCTCTATGGTTTCATTGTTATTCATTGTATTCATCATTGTTTTGTAACTTTGCCCCATGGAGGGTGATAAGTGGTTGTGTGTTAAGAATGCGAAGCGTTCTTTCCTTACAATTTGTATTACTTTTATCAGGTCTAAGTGCTAATATATGTGTATTTGTGTCTTTTTGCGCAGGTAGGGTTGTGAAGCTATATTTTAAGAAAATAAGCCAAAAGTAGATCGTGAATGCACTATTTGATGAAATCTTGGAAGGAACAAACGCCAAGACACAAGTTGGGTTCAAAGATACGTGAATGTGTGCCAACCTCCATGTATTCAAACAATTACAATGATTTGGAGGGGCACAAGGGCAGTAACATTTGCGTATCCTGACAAGTTCCCCTTCCGTATATCCCGCAAGTGCACGGGTTTGTCGAAGTAATAATCCCGGATGAGCGGGTATCGAATCCATATGGAGTAGGGAGTAAAAACACTTAATCCGCTTCTTAGCTATGTGAAAGATCAATAGTGATAAGTGTGACAGTGATTCAATTTTCAAAGTAAAAGCAACAAGTAAGAGAGCACGAGTAAAGGAGGAGGTAAGGCAATCGATAAAGATGGGGTACTTGGATAATGCTCCGCTTAGGATAATTATTTCAAGCGCAAGAACCCTCTATTATGCTTCCTAATCAATGCAATGGTGAGTCATTGAAATCCTTAAATACATAGTCCCAAATCTAAGGTCAACTATGCCTAACTCTATACATGTCCCGGAGGAGAGATTAGATAACCTCTCAACCTCGCACTCGAATAGAGTTGCAATGAGCTCTAGGGATTCCAAGTGATAAATCTCTTCCTAATTATAGACCAAACCCTTTGGTCTAGGCGGAAGGTCCCTGATAAGTGCTTGTGCGATATGAAGGCGAAGCGTTCATTCCATATGTTGAGCATTACTTTTCTCAGGTTTTTACATTATTATGTGTGTTTTTATGTTACTTTTATGCAGGTAGGGTTGTGAGGCCGAGTATGAAGGAAATAGGCCAATGTGGATCATAATGCACCTATTTTGGAGGAGATCTTGCTAAGGTTCAAACGCGAAGACATAGGTCAGGTGTGAGATGCTAGAGTGTGTGCCAACCTCCTCGTATTCGAGTGAGCACATTCATTTGGAGGGGCACAAAGGCAGTCACACTCAATGTTTTAATAACCGGACCGGTTATCGAACCGGTTAGGCAACCGGTTGAACCGGTTGAACCGGCCGGTTCAACCGGAATTAATTTTTTCAAATAAATAAATACTTAAAAATTAAAAAAAATAAAAAATAAGTAAAAAAATAACTTCAAAAATAAAGAAAAAATAATAAAAAAATACAAAATTAGATATGACAAAGTTAAATTACCTTTATAAGGTCACAAAGTCTCAACTTTAATGTTTAATATACAAACATACAAAGATATAACTATACAACAAATATTAAAAAATAAATAATTAAATAAAAATATAAGTATACAAGTATACAACAACAATAATGATTAAAAAAATAAAAAAACCAAACCATTGAAATGTTTAGTTTAATACTTTTAATACTTTTAACTTTAATGATTTAATTATTGATTAGCATAAAAATTATAAGTTAATTATAATAAATTAATGATAATAAATCATAATATATTAATATCTTACTGACATTTTGTTTTTTTATTTTTTTATTTTTTTACTTTTTTTGCCTTTTTGAAATTTGGACCAATTTAATAAGTTTATTAACTTTATTTAAGTTTTTTTAATTATAAAAATAAATAAACCAATTAAATAATTTAAATTAATAAATTAGCCGGTCGGGTTCAACCGGTTCACCGGTTCACCGGTTGAACCGGCCGGCCCTGTTCATTACTATTTTATGTGAGTAATCGGACCGGTTTACCGGCCGGTTCCCGGTTCAACCGGTTTAACCGGCCGGTCCGGTTCGGTTTTTAAATCACTGGTCACACTCGAGCATTCTGACTTATGCATATAAGAACAAGAGATCCACCAACATGTACATCATTGAAGAAGCAAGTGATTCACGACATAAACGTGTGCCCGTTTGCGTTACCCCAATGAAAGTATGGAATTCGGGAGTATTTCCGGCAGAGTACTGTAGCAGGTTACTATAGCAAACCATTGTAGCAAGTACTATAGCGAAAGACTGCTCACACCGTCGAGAAATCGAGAACAGAGAATCCACACGGGCGTGTGGAAATTATCCACGCCCGTGTGGAAATTCCAGCAGGGCGTGTGACATCATACACGCCCGTGTAGTCACCCGATTCAGACTCTATTTAAAGCCGATTTTAACCCCGATTTCAGTATTCTTTTCTCCATCTTTTCCCCAACTTGCGAGAGGGCTTCTTCTAGGGTTTTGAGGGGTATTGGCCAAGGTTTTGGAGAAGTTCTACGGCTCCGACATCGTGATTCCATTAGGAAGAAGGTTGGTAGGGGAGCTTCGATCGAGGCGTATCCTATACCGGATGATGGAATCCTTGGACGACGAGTAGAGGACTCTCCACAAGACCATCGACACGACCATCGAAGGGGTTTCTTTATGGATTCATTGCTTTTACATTCGATTTCTTTGATTGTACTAAGCTCCATGGAGAGCTAAACCCCTAGTGGGTACTTGGATGATTGTGAACCCTAGGATGTAGTTGTTTCATTGAACTTCTTTATTATGCATTCAATAAATTGATGTTTATTGTGAGTTCCAACCTTGAATGTTTAATTGTATGAACATTTCACCTAGAGTGACACTAGGGTTGAGAGTTCTAGTTGGCAACCTTGTGAGTGAGTGACACACCACGAGCGTTAGACAAAGCTAGGTTGGAGAGGGTTGAGAGGGTGAGTCGAGAGGTACAGGAGCGTCCCCTTTCCCCTCCGGCGTGATAGATTCTACCTCCGTTCCTCGAGTTCTTTGCGGCCATAATAGAGTGAGTGGTCTAAGGGATGAACCTCCGCTGGGGCCTAGTTGCGCGTGCAATGGAGTGAAGCGTTGAGAGGATCTTAGTATCTATGGCTTAATTGTAGCTAGGGACCTTCCGCCTGGACCAAAGGGTTAGGTCTACTTTTAGGAAGAGATTTATCACTTGGAATCTCTAGAGCTCATTGCAACTTTATGCGAGTGCGAGGTGTTGAGATTGTTCGATTTCTCCTCCGGGACATGTATAGAGTTAGGCATAGTTGACCTTAGATTTGGGACTATGTATGTAAAGATTTCCACGACTCACCATGGCATTGATTAGGAAGTATAATAGAGAGTTCTTGCACTTGAAACAATTATCCTAGGTGAAGCATCATCCGAGTACCCCATCTTTATCGATTGCCTTGCCCTCTTCTTTATTCTTGCTCTCTCACTTGTTGCTTTTATTGTTGAGAATTGAATCAATTTAACACTAATCACTATTGATCTTCCACATAGCTAAGAACCAAATTAAGTATTTCCACTCCCTACTCCTTGTGGATTCGACCCCGCTCACCCGGGATTATTACTTCGATATACCCGTGCACTTGCGGGATATACGCAAGGGGATCTTGTCAGTCCCTAACCATGATTAAGCCCTAGATACTAAGATCTCCTCAACGCTTCACTCCGTTGCACGCGCAACTAAGCCCCGGCGGAGGGTCATCCCTTAGATCATTCACTCTATTATAGCCGCAAAGAACTCAAGGAATGGAGGTAGAATCTATCACGTCGGAGGAGAAAGGGGACGCTCCTGTACCTCTCGACTTACCCTCTCAACCCTCTCCAACCTAGCTTTGTCTGACGCTTGTGGTGTGTCACTCACTCACAAGGTTACCAACAAGAACTCTCAACCCTAGTGTCACTCTTAGGAAAATGTTCTTACAATCAAGCATTCAAGGTTGGAACTCACAATAAACATCAATTAATTGAAAGCATAATAAAGAGATTTAATGAAACAAATATATCCTAGGGTTCACAAATACCCAAGTACCCACTAGGGGTTTAGTTCTCCATGGAGCTAAGTACAATCAAAGAAATAGAATGTAAAAGCAATGAATCCATAGTGAAAACCCCTCGATAGTCATGTCGATGGTCTTGTAGAAAGTCCTGTACTTGTCATAAAGGATCTTTTGTCCGGCCTAGGATACACCTCGCCGGATCGGTGCCGACGAAAGCTCTCCCAATATCCTTCTTCCAAATGACACGCGATGTCGGAGCCGTAAAACCTCTCCAAAACCCTAGCCAATACCCCTCAAAACCGTAGCCGAAGCCCTCTCTCATGTTGGGGAAAAGATGGAGAAAAGAATGCTGAAATCAGGGCTAAATCGGCTTTAAATAGGGCTGGAATCGGGCGACCACACAGGCCTATGAATCTTTCGCACGCCCATGTAGAATTTCCACACGAGCATGGATAATTTCCACACACCCGTGTGGGTTCTCTGAATTCCTGTTTTCTCGGCCGGCTGTGAATAGTGCTACTACAGTACTTTGTTGCAGTGTTCCTGCAGTGCTCTGCTATAGTATCCGGCCTGAATATCTTCCCGTATTTATGCTTCCATCGGGGTAACGCAAACGACACAGGTTCACATCGTGGATCACTTGCTTCTTCAGTGATAGACAAGTTGGTGGAGCTCTTGTTATATGTGCATAAGTAAGAATATTCGAGTGTGACTGCACTTGTGCCCCTCCAAATGGATGTGCCAACTCGAATACGAGGAGGTTGGCACACACTCTAGCATCACACACCCGACCTATGTTTTCACGTTTGAACTTTAGCAAGATTTCCCCCAAAATCGGTGCATTATGATCCACATTGGCTTCTTTCCTTCATAATTGGCCTCACAACCCTACCTGCACGAAAGTAACATAAAAACACACATATGAGTGAAAAAACCCGAGAAGAGTAATGCTCAACATAAGGAAAGAATGCTTCGCATTAATATCACATAAGCACTTATCAAACTCCCCCACACTTAAGCTTTTGCTTGTCCTCAAGCAAAAATTAAACATTTGTGCATCAATGAAGAAAATATTGAAAGTGCTTGGCCTTAGGTTCACCAAAGTATACAAAGAGAGCATTCTACAAGTAAGGGAAATTTCAACACTAAATATGAAAGATCGAAGCTCTAGTTAAAAACTTGAATAAAAATGGACAACAAACTCGAAATCGAGAAAGTGTGTGGACTCACTCAAGTCAACCCAAGGTATACTCCTCAAAGCTCTAAGTATAAGGGACTTATTTATCTACAACAAGAAAGTAACAAAAAATTTTAAAGATGGTAGTAGCTTCACACATTCTCCAAGGTAGCCTTTTCCCAAGCGGCCACTAAGGTGGCTTTCACACTTTCGAGGTGGTAGCTCTTTCTGCCGGAATGGTAGCTTTCACTCATCCTATGAGTTAGCTCTTTCTCTCATTAGGGCATAACTAGTATCCAACTTATGAGAGTAGTTTCATACTACATAGGTGGTAGCTCTTTCCACCCAAAATGCAAAACAAACAAGAAAACTATTTTTGTTCCTTCTTTTCATCATTCATTTTTGTGTAGAATTTAACACAATAAACAACTATAACTAGTCCCTTTTAACATCGAACATGAGTTTCCAATAGAGTTTAAAGAGTGAGTAGTGACCTGAGCGTAATTCGGGCAAAAAAATTCCTAAAAAAATTCAAATAAAACTAGAGCATGAAGATATTCAATGTTAAAAATTCTCCTAAACTCAACAATATAATCATTGCAACTAAGGTGAACCTCCATTAGCCATGTGAGCATGTATATCAATCAAGAACAATAAAAAATATGTGTGCACTATGAAACTCCATCCCCCCCCCCCCACACACACTTAAGTTGTACATTATCCCCAATGTACACATGCAACCTCACTCATAGTGTATATCAATGAAGAATATATGTGGGAGAAGCAATCAAAACAATACTCCCTTGACTCCTAGTGTTGCGTTTGATGGAGCTAAGTCCTTGGGAGTGATGTTCCGATGAGTTGTGAAGCTCACACGGGAAAGTGCCGAAGCACCTTGGTCGTACCCATGACAAAGTCTCAATTCCCAAGATGACAAGACCATCTATACGCATACACGAGGGGGTTCAGTGAAGCTCAATAAAAACAAAATAACTCGAGTATATAAAAGATAAAGCAATGAATACAACTCGAACTGCAAAATGAAAATAAACTCAGAAGGAGAATCCTTTCTGAGTGAACAAGTCTAAAATAAAATGCAAAATAAGGAAAATGCAAAAAAATAAAGTCAAATGTCGGTGTCACGCTCTGTCAGCTTATCTGCTGCTGTTGGTAGTGGAGAAGCACATGGTGGATCCTGTGGTACTAGAATAGGTGATGAGGATGCTGGAGGTGGCGAGGGAGCCTAAGGAGTCCTCGGACGCAAGACAGAAGAGGAAGCGACGTTTCACTCTAAGATCTGCTGTAATACGTCGAAACGTGCCATGAACTCGGTGTACTGAGTGACCTGCGTGGCCCTGATCTCGGAGACCGCTGTCTGCACCACTCCTAAAGCATTCTCGAGCCTCTCAAAGCGATCATAGGCTCGAGGTTGTGTAAACAAACGTACGGGGGGTACGTTCTCCACCGCTCGAGATACCTCGGGTCTCCATTGAGTATCGGGTCGAGGGCTCGTCACCGTATCCTCGAATGGTATATTCAGCACATAAACACCATTTGGATATTTATTGACCAATCCCATGAGCCTCATTGTCTCTAACCCAAGTGGTGCTGGTATTATCGTCTTCTCGGCTCCGCTGATTGTGTCTCATAGACCCATCCCCAAAATGAGTCTAGTAATGTATGGACCCGAGAAAATGACACCTAGTCTGGGATACTGTCCTTGATGCTTCAAATACTCCGCTATAATGTGCCCCAGATGGACCGGCTCGTTCCGAACCATGCAGTATAAGTACAGAAGTTCTTGCTTGTTTATGACTCCCATGCTATCACCGCGACCATTCACTGACCTGCTTATGATGGCATGAAGATATCTGTTACTAGGTAGAGATAAACATGAGGCCTTAGACACTCCAGGTTCATATCACCCCTTACCACATAGTATTTTATACGCCTCCTTGGGACATAAACATGACATGTCAATTGGAAGACACTCATACTCCTCATTTTCAGTATACTCCTCATCATATAAACGAAGTCTAGTGGAGAACTGTGTGACGCTCATACTATGATGTTACCCAAAAGCTCTGAACTGAATAGCGCCGACACTATCAAAATGAGCATAAGAGTTGTCGAACTCAAATGAAGCAAGAACCTCTAAAGTGAGTGAGCGGATAGCGGGGTCATGAATATTCAATAACTTGTGCCAACTACCGACCAATAATAGTTTTTCGACCTCATCAGCCATTTCATCAGCTAGTTGCACCTTCCTGAGTGACCCAACATCCAGGATTCACGTTTGACCAAATTTAAGCATCGCTTACCGCTCAAACCGAGCTCGATGCACAGGAAGTGTGAATTCCATGACTTCTCGCTCAGGGGCAGGCCCTCTAGGATGTTTAGCAACTGCCTTCTTCGATTTGGTGGCCATACCTGCATGTATTAGAAAAAGAAAATCAATAAGTTTCATTTAGACTGCAGGAAAATAACAACACATGGCCGTGCGGAAATTCCACACGCCCGTTTACTTTCACGGGGCATGGAAAACGCATGGCCCTTGTAGCCATTCTTCCAGCTACACCCCTATCTCACTTCCAGATCTTCTCAAAAACAAATCATAACCATTTTAGTAAGAAATCGATGTGCATTATCCATTTTAATCTCAAGTAATCAGCTAGACTCAAAGGAAGTTGGTGACGAGAGGAAACAAAGGCTTACCGACGAGTTGAAGCTAAACACCCCTACAATTCGCACAATGTACAATCAATCGATTCAAAGACAACAATAGGAGGATAGGAGAATGTCGGAAAATGTTCTTTGGGTAGCTTAGGGTTAGCTTAAGATCAAGGTGTGACCAATGTATTGGGAGAGGGGACAGTCTTTTAATTCCTGGAGATCAACACGAGCGTGCGGGAATCACCCACACCCATGCGCCCTTAAAATGAAGGTCTCACAGGGGTAAACGCACGCCCCTGTGGCTTCGCACGATATCCGAGAAAAAATCACTAAGTATTCTACACGCTCGTGTGAAAATTCTGCACGGCCGTGGGTATTCACAGGCCCAGCTCATAGTGGAACCCACACGCCCCTGTGTCTTCTCGGGATGAAGAGGGCTCCTATGCAGAGTTTCACACGGGTGTGTGAAAATTACCCAAGCCCGTGTACATTTCAAAAGGTCCCTCACAGGGGCAAGCTCACGCCCCTGTGTGCTCTGGGATAATCGGCCAAACTCTGCAGGAATTCACACGCCCGTGCGGAAATTACCCACGGGCGTGCGATATTCGCATGGTTGTTCACAGGGTCAGCTGCACACCGCTGTTACTTCTCTAGATGGGCTCACAATACAAATCCACGGGCGTGCAGAAATTCCACACGCCCGTGCGTTTTCACTGGATGCCTTAGAAAAACCTGCAGGCTCTGCCGAAAGTTTCTGAACATGTTTACACACTCAGAGCCTGCCCTAGTATGCAAGTTTTACCATTGAAAAACATGGAATAAAACTCAAACGACACAACTTCGCCAGTTCCCTATGAAAACACATGATGAATACACAAAGCTTGCAAAACAAATCTCAGCAAAAGCATCTAAACATCAAGACACCAACACTTAACAAGTTATTCATGAAAACAAACTAAACTAAAAGATAAGAAACAGTAAACACTTGGGTTGCCTCCCAAGAAGAGCTTGTTTAACGTCACTAAGCTTGACGTACCTTGCCTTACCTCACGGGGATTCATGGAGGAAAAATACTTCTCTATTGTCACTACAAATCTCTCCGACATGGTATGGTTTCAACCTATGTCCATTCACCTTGAATGTGCCCTTTCTTGGATGGTTAATTTCAATGGCTCCATGAGGTGAAACTGTGGTTATGGTATACGGACCCGACCACCTTGATTTGAGTTTCCCCAGGAATAAACGTAGGCGAGAGTTGAATAATAACACTTGATCGCCTGCTTTGAAGTCCTTCGGACTCTTAATATGCTTGTCATGCCACTTCCGAATTCTTTCCTTATATATCCTTGCGTTCTCATATTCCTTCATCCTCCATTCATCTAACTCGTTGAGATGTAATATTAGTTGCTCTCCAGATTTGCACAAGTTGAAATTCATCACTTTAATTGCCTAATATGCTTTGTGATCTAATTCCACCAATAAATGGCAACATTTTCCATACACTAAATTATAGGGAGTGGTCCCTATTGGGGTTTTGTATGATGTTCTATGAGCCCAAAGTGTGTCATCTGACCTTTCGGACAAATATCGTTTCCCTTGTTCCACTGATTTGGTTAAGATTCTCTTGAGTTCTCTGTTTGTAACCTCCACTTGCCCACTCATTTTCGGATGGTAAGGAGTAGCAAGACGATGATGAACTCCATAACGCTTTAACACTTTAGCCAATTGTGTGTTACAAAAATGGGTTCCCCGATCACTAATGATAATTCTGGGAGTTCCAAATCGAGTAAATAACTTCTTCAAAAACTTCACCACAGTTCTTGCATCATTAGTTGGAAAAGCCTGGGCGTCCACCCACTTGGAAACATAATCAACCGCTACCAGAATGTATTGATTGCCATTGGATTTTGGAAATGGTCCCATGAAATCAATTCCCAATGCATCAAACACCTCGCAAAATTGCATAGGATTTTGAGGCATCTCGTCCCTTCGTGATAAGTTTCCAGCCCGTTGACAACTATCACATCATAAAACGAATTCATGAACATCTTGGAATAAGGTCGGCCAATAGAACCCAGCGGCTAAAACCTTTCTGCAGTTCGACTTGATACATAATTCCCCCCTAGTCCTGAATGACAATGCTCAATGATATTCCAACCTTCCTCCCTAGAAACACACCTTCGCACCACCCGATCTGCACAAATACGGAACAAGTAAGAATCTTCGCAGAAAAATTCTTAAAGTCACTGAAAAATTTCTTCTACTGTTGAAAGCTTAAACCCTGCTTCAATACCCTTCCTGACATATAATTCGCAAA
Organism: Dioscorea cayenensis subsp. rotundata; assembly: GCF_009730915.1. Taxonomy (NCBI): domain Eukaryota; kingdom Viridiplantae; phylum Streptophyta; class Magnoliopsida; order Dioscoreales; family Dioscoreaceae; genus Dioscorea; species Dioscorea cayenensis. Next base: position 10,496,568 of record NC_052481.1, on the reverse strand, counting down.
ATCTACAAACCATGGAGTATCTCTTGATTTTGAATTCTGTACTGCATACAGATGCTCATCAGGGAAGAAATCATTAATTTCCTTGCTTGCCGATTCTTGCCCCTCACAATCTTCTAATCTCGACAGATAATCTGCAACCACATTCTCTGTCCCCTTTTTATCTTTTATTTCCATATCAAATTCTTACAAACAACAATATCCACCAAATCAATCTCGGCTTCACGTATGCCTTGTTCATGAGATAACGGAGTGCAGAATGATCTGTGAACACTGTGACATTAGATAGGATGAGATATGGTCTAAATTTATTAAAAGAAAACACTACTGCTAATAATTTCTTTTTAGTAGTGGTGTAATTCTCTTGTGCACTTGTGAGAGTCTTGCTAGCATAATAGATCGGTTGAAATTGCTTATTTCTTCTCTGACCCAAAACCGCTCCCACTGCATAATCACTAGCATCACACATTACTTCGAATGGCTCATCCCACTTCGGTGTTGTTAGGATTGGTGCTTGCACTAACTTCTCTTTCAATACATTGAATGCATTCAGATAGTCATTTCCGAAGTCAAAAGGGGTATCCTTCTTTAGAAGTTTGGTCAACGGTTGGGAGATTTTTGAAAAGTCCTTAATAAATCTTCTATAAAAAACCTGCATGACCCAAGAAACTGCGGATCCCTTTTACATTCGTAGGTGGTGGAAGCTTGTTAATTATCTCAATCTTCACCTTATCCACCTCCATACCTGCCTGAGAAATCTTATGTCCAAGGACAATGCCTTCTTGTACCATAAAGTGACACTTCTCCCAGTTAAGGACGAGATTCATCTCTTCACATCTCACTAATACTCTTTCCAAGTTGTTTAAGCAACCATCGAAAGAGTTCCCAAACACTGAAAAATCATCCATGAAAACTTCCATAATATCTTTGAGAAAGTCATCAAACATTGCAGCCATGCAGCGCTGAAATGTTGCAGGGGCGTTACACATAAGGGCAAGTAAATGTGGTTTTCTCCTGATCTTCTGGGGCTATCGGAATTTGAAAGTATCCTGACATGCCATCAAGGAAATAGTAGAAATGATGCCCCGCTAGTCGCTCCAACATTTGGTCAATGAATGGCAAAGGAAAGTGATCTTTCCGAGTGACGTCATTTAGTCTTCTATAATCAATGCAAACTCGCCAACCAATAACTTTCCTCGTGGGGATTAACTCATTCTTTTCATTCCTCACTACTGTTATTCCTCCTTTTTTCGGGACAACTTGGGTCGGACTCACCCACTTGCTGTCGGATATGGGGTAGATGATTCCTGTATCCAAAAGTTTTATTACCTCCGCCTTAACAACCTCCTTCATATTCGGGTTCAATCTTCGCTGAGGTTGGATCACAGATTTATAGTCATCCTCCTTTAGGATCTTATGAGTGCAGAATGATGGATTTATACCCTTAATGTCGGAGATCTTCCATACGATGGCTGATTTGTGCTTTTTTCAACATGCTAACAAGCTTATCCTTTTGCTCCGCAGATAAGTTTGACGCCACGATTATGGGGAGTTTAGAGTCCTCCATTAGGAATGCATATTCCAAATGTGCTGGAAGAGTTTTAAGCTCAAGTTCTGGTGGTTCGACAATTGATGACCGCAAGCTACCCTCCTTCAATTTATCAATCTCCTCAAAATCATTCGCCTCATGTTCATAGTTACTCTCTTCCTTTTCCACATGGAAATCTATTTCTTTATAATCTGCAATGGATATCAATGTGTCCATTCCACAGAATTCCAAATTTGAAATAGCAACTCCAACTGAAAAGAGTTCTTGCTTCTGATCTTGATAGGAAGAATCAAACCTAGCAAGGATTCTTTCTACACTCTCCTCTAACTGGTCACTCATTGACACTGAAGTGGATTCCTCAAACTGCTTTATCACATTATCTAATTCATAGCTTTATCCTTGAATCCTAGCGATGTACTCTTCAACCGATTCTTCTAATGGCTGTTGAGTTGTACATTGTCCATGGTAAGAATAACACGATATGTCATTCCATGCAACTGTTTGAACTTTCTACTCTACGTGTTCAACCATTCTCATGATAGTGTCAAATGATTCAAACATGTTAATCATTTTCTACAACAAAAAAGAATAAGGAAAAGTTAGAGCAATGATAGAATAAGGAGATATGAAATAGAATGTGTGGTGAAATACCTAAGAAAACAAAGTGCAAAGTTTCTCTAAACACCTACTCCCCGGCAACAACGCCAAAAACATGACAAGATCTACTTGCGTATATCCCGCAAGTGCACGGGTTTGTCGAAGTAATAATCCCGGGTGAGCGAGGTCGAATCCACAGGGAGTAGGGAGTAAAAATACTTAATTTGATTCTTAGCTATGTGAAAGATGAATGATAAGGAGTGTGATAATGATTCAATTCTCAACAATTAAAAGCAACAAGTAAGAGAGCAAAAGTAAGGTGGAGGTAAGGCAATCGATAAAGATGGGGTACTCGGATGATGCTTCACCTAGGATAATCGCTTCAAATGCAAGAACTCTCTATTATGCTTCCTAATCAATGCAATGGTGAGTCATGGAAATCCTTACATACATAGTCCCAAATCTAAGGTCAACTATGCCTAACTCTATTCATATCCCGGAGGAAAGATTAAATAACCTCTCAACCTCGGACTCGAATAAAGTTGCAATGAGCTCTAGGGATTCCAGGTGATAAATCTCTTCCTAATTATAGACCTAACCCTTTGGTCCAGGCGGAAGGTCCCTAACCACATTTAAGCCCTAGATACTAAGATCCCCTCAACGCTTCACTCCGTTGCACGCGCAACTAAGCCCCAGTGGAGATTCATCCCTTAGACCATTCAGTCTATTATGGCCACAAAGAACTCGAGGAACGGAGGTAGAATCTATCACATTGGAGGGGAAAGGGGACTCGACTCACCCTCTCAACCCTCTCCAACCTAGCTTTGTCTAACGCTCGTGGTGTGTCACTCACTCACAAGGTTACCAATAAGAATTTTTAACCCTAGTGTCACTCAAGGGGAAATATTCATACAATCAAGCATTCAAGGTTGGAACTCACAATAAACATTAATTTATTGAAAGCATAATAAAGAAGTTCAATGAAGCGAATACATCCTAGGGTTCACAATCACCCAAGTACCCACTAGGGGTTTAGCTCTCCATGGAGCTAAGTACAATCAAAGAAATCGAATGTAAACCCAATGAATCCATAAAGAAACACCCTCGATGATCGTATCGATGGTCTTGTGGAGAGTCCTCTACTCGTCGCAAGGGATCCTTTTTCTGGCCTAGGATACACCTCGCCGGATCGGTGCCGACGAAAGCTCTCCCAAAAACCTTCTTCCAAATGACGCACGATGTCAGAGCCATAGAACCTCTCCAAAAACCTAGCTAATACCCCTCAAAACCCTAGCCGAAGCCCTCTCTCAAGTTGGGGAAAAGATGAAGAAAAAAATACCAAAATCGGGGCTGAATCGGCTTTAAATAGGGCTGGAATCGGGCAACTCCACGGGCGTGGATGGTACACGCTCCCGTGCGGAATTTCCACACGGCCGTGGATAATTTCCAAACGCCCGTGTCTATTCTCTGTTTCTCTGATGGGCTCAAGCTAGCCTCTTTCAATCTATCAATCTCCTCGAAATCATTTGTCTCATGTTCACAGTTATTCTCCTCTTCTTCCACTGGGTATCTATTTCTTTACACTCTGCATCAGATATCAACGTGTCCATTCCACATAGTTCTGCTTTTGAAATAGTAACTCCCACTGAAAAGAGTTCTTGCCTTTGATCTTGATAGGAAGAATCAAACTGAGCAAGGATTCTTTCTACACTTTCCTCCAACTGATCACTCATTGACACCAACGTTTATCTCTCAAACTGCTTTATCACATTATCTAATTCACAGTTTTGCCCTTGAATCCTGGCTATGTACTCTTCAAATGATTCTTCCACTGGCTGTTGAGTTGTATACTGCTCATGATGAGAATAACACTGTATGTCATGCAATGCAACTGTTAGAACTTTCTGCTCCACGTTTTCAACCATTCTCATGATAGTGTCAAATGACTCAAACATGTTAATCATTTTCTACAATCAAAAAGAAATAAGGAAAAGTCAAAAAAATGATAGACTAAGAAGATATGAATTAGAATGTATGGTGAAATAGCTAAGAAAACAAAGTGCAAAGTATCTCTAAACGCCTACTCCCCGGCAACGATGCCAAAAACTTGACAAGTTCCCCTTGTGTATATCCCGCAAGTGCACGGGTTTGTCGAAATAATAATCCTGGATGAGCGTGCTCGGATAATGCTCCGCCTAGGATAATTATTTCAAGTGCAAGAACCCCCTATTATGCTTCCTAATCAATGCAATGGTGAGTCGTGGAAATCCTTAAATATATAGTCCCAAATCTAAGGTCAACTATGCCTAACTCTATTCATATCCCGGAGGAGAGATTAAATAACCTCTCAACCTCACACTCAAATAAAGTTGCAATGAGCTCTATGGATTCCAGGTGATAAATCTCTTCCTAATTATAGACCTAACCCTTTGGTCCAGGTGGAAAGCCCCTAACCACATTTAAGCCCTAGATACTAAGATCCCCTCAACGCTTCACTGCATTGCACGCGCAACTAGGCCCCAGCGGAGGTTCATCCCTTAGACCATTCACTCTATTATGGCCGCACAGAACTCAAGGAACGGAGGTAGAATCTATCACATTGGAGGGGAAAGGGGACTCGACTCACCCTCTCAACCCTCTCCAACCTAGCTTTGTCTAACGCTTGTGGTGTGTCACTCACTCACAAAGTTACCAGCAAGAACTCTCAACCCTAGTGTCACTCTAGGTGAAATGTTCATACAAGCAAGCATTCAAGGTTGGAACTCACAATAAACATCAATTAATTGAAAGCATAATAAACATATTCAATGAAACAAATACATCCTAAGGTTCACAAATACCCAACTACCCACTAGGGGTTTAGCTCTCTATGGAGCTAAGTACAGTCAAAGAAATAGAATGTAAAAGCAATGAATCCATAGAGAAACCCCCTAGATAGTCATGTCGATGATCTTGTGGAGAGTCCTCTACAAATCACAAAGGATCGTTTGTCCGGCCTAGGATACACCTTAGCGGATCGATGCCGATGAAAGCACTCCCTAATAACCTTTCTTCCAAATGACGCGATATATCGGAGCCGTAGAACCTCTCCAAAACCCCTAGCAAATAACCCTCAAAATCCTAGCCGAAGCCCTCTCTCAAGTTGAGGAAAAGATGGAGAAAAAAATGCTGAAATCGGGGGTGAATCGGCTTTAAATAGGGCTGGAATCGGGCGACCACACGGGCCTATGGATCTTTCACACGCCCATGTGGAATTTCCACACGGGTGTGGATAATTTCCAAACGCCCGTGTGTGTTCTTTGAATTCCTGTTTTCTCGGCGGGCTGTGAATAGTGCTGCTACAGTATTTTGTTGCAATGTTGCCGCATTTCTCTGCTACAATATCCAGCCTGAATATCTTCCTTAATCCATGCTTTCATCGGGGTAACGCAAACGGGCACGCGTTCACGTCGTGAATCACTTGTTTCTTCAATGATAGACAAGTTGGTGGAGCTCTTGTTCTATGTGCATGAGTCGGAATGCTCGAGTGTGACTGCCCTTGTGCCCCTCCAAATGGATGTGCCAACTTGAATACGAGGAGGTTGGCACACACTCTAGCATCTCACACCCGACCTATGTCTTCGCGTTTGAACTTTAGCAAGACAGTGTGGATTCCAGAGAGGTAACAAAATAGTGCAACAATTTACTGTAGCGGTTACTATTCACATCCGGCCGAAAATCATATTTCTAGAGAATTCACATGCCCGTGTGGATTCCCGATTCTAGCACTTTAAAGCCGTGATTCAGCCCCGATTTCTCCATCTTTTTCCCCTATCTTTTCTTCCACCTTTCTCCATCTTTAGAGGCACCGGCGGCTGGGGTTTGGAGAGGTTTTGGCAAGGCTTAGGAGAGGTTTGACGGCTTTCGACACCGCGTTTCCTTCGGAAGAGAGCTATTGGGGAGCTTTCATCGGCACCGATCCAACGAGATTTTCCCTGGGTTTGAAGAGGGAACCTTTGAAGAAGACGTGGCAGATCCACAAGACCTTCGATATGAACACAAGGGGGTTTCCATTCATGGATTGCATCTTTTTACTTATGATTTCATTATCTATTGTATTTTGCTCCATGGAGAGCTAAATCCCTAGTGGGTACTTGGATATTTATGAACTCTAGGATGTATTCGTTTTATTGAATCTCTTTATTATGCTTTCAATTAATTGATGTTTATTGTGAGTTCCAATCTTGTATGCTTGATTGTATGAATACTCCACTAGAGTGACACTAGTGTTGAGGGTTCTTCTTGGTAACTCTTGTGAGTGAGTGACACACCATGAGAGTTAGACAAAGATAGATTGGAGAGGGTTGAGAGGGTGAGTCGAGAGGTAGCAGAGCGTCCCCTTTCCACTCCGGTATGATCTATCCTGACTCCACGTTCCAAGAGTTCTTTGTGGCCATAGTAGAGTGAATGGGCTAAGGGATGACTTTCCGCTGGGGCTTAGTTGCGAGTGCAACGTAGTGAAGCGTTGAAGTGATTTTAGGATCTAGGGCTTAATTGTGGCTAGGGATCTTTCACCTGGACCAAAGGGTTAGGTTTATACATAGGAATAAGGTTTATCACTTGGAATCCCTAGAGCTCATTGCAATTCTATACAAGTGCGAGGTGATGAGATTGTTCAATTTCTCCTCCGTGACATGTATAGAGTTAGGTATTGTTGACCTTAGATTTTAGACTATGCAATTAAGGATTTCCACGACTCACTATTGCATTAATTAGGAAGCATAATAGAGGTTTCTTGCACTTGAAATGATTGTCCTAGGCGTAACAATATCCGGGTACCCCATTTATCGTCGATTGCCTCCCCTATCTTTTAATTGCGCCTCCTTTATCTTTTCTTATTTTCTTTTGGATTGAGTTTGTTGTCACATCACTTTGAATATATTTTCATTCTAGTTAAATAGAAATCTTGGTTGTTCTAAGCACTATTCCCTGTGGATTCGATTACCCTCTCACCGGGGTATTATTACTTCGACGCCCGTGCACTTGCGGTTTATGCGCTTATTCGGACATGTCAAGTTTTTGCGCCGGTACAGGGGAATAGTTGTTTTAGAAGCACTTTACACTTTGCTATGTTAACTATTTATCATTCATTCTATTTCACACTTTCTTATTCTTCCATCATTCCCATTTATTTTCTTTTGTCATGTCTTACTTTTTCTTGCAATGAGTTTAAATGATAATTGATCCGCTCATTGCTCTGTATTCTCGAGTTGAAGCTCGGAGTAATAAAGTTGATAGAATTATTGCTTCACAACGACAGAGCATTCCTTGTTGCAAAACATATCATCCAATTGAAAAGGGCTACCCAAACTTCTTGTGTAATAGTGATGGACAATATTGGGAAGCACCTAAAGAGGAATGTCAAATGGGTGAGATACTCGGAGAGGATGCACTTCAGTTGCAAAGAGTATTAGCTAACTTCATTGAAGCATCTTCATGTCTGCGTCCAAAATATGGAGACCACATTAAGATGTCATGTAGCCTCCTATAAAGACCTTGAGCATCAATTAGGAGGGATACTTGACACACTCTCCAAGGAACAACAAGCATTTGAGAAAGCAATTCAAGTTCCTTATAGAGATGATGTGGTAGTGAACGACAATGAAGAAGTTGGGCAATTTGAGTACATTGGTGTAGAAAATAAAAAGGGAGAAGCTGAATACCATTTTGAGATTTTGGACAGTGTGAATGAAAATTGTGCTTGTGAGCGAGAAAATTTTCAAGCGGATTTGCTAGTGTCATGTTCCTTTCAAGCTAAAAATACACAAGAAGAAGTAAATCCTAAGGTAATAGAACAAGCACCACTCTTTGGGATTGATCAATTCATAAATTGCAAGAAAGAGATTTTGGGGTTGGGAGAAGATGTGGGTAGGAGACTAAAACCATCCAATGACGCACCTGTGATAAGCTTGGACAATTCCCAACTCAAATTGTTTCCTTGGAGGCCAAAGGTAAGATGGTTGGACTCTCCAACAAATATTCCACCCCGACAAGTAGATTTTTGGTTTAAAGGAAGTAGCTATGCAATGTCTAGTTGGGAGGAATACACTCCTTTCCAAGCCTCCATAAGGTAAGGAAGAGGTACGTCAAGCTAAGTGACGTAAAACAAGCGCTTCTTGAGAGGCAACCCAAGTTTTTAATTTTTTTTTTCTAGTTTTTAGTTAGTATTTGCATGAATAAGGCCTTGAGTGTTGGTGTCTTGATTCTTAAATGCTTTCACTGTGATTTTTTTGTGGACATGGTGGTGTTATCATGTGCCTAATCGTGTGTGGTGAAGAATATTGGTCGTTTGAGCGTGTTTTTCATGTTTTCTCTGGTTAAAAATTGCATTGTTAGGCAGGCTCTGAGTGTATATTTGTGTTTAGGAATTTTCTCCAGAGCCTACAAAGTTTTCTAAGTGTCCAGAGAAAACACATGCCCGTGTGGAATTTTGGCATAGGCGTGCGTTTTCGTTCAGCGCTCATCTAGAGACGGCACAGGGGCGTGGACTCGCCCCTGTGAGCGACCTTGTGATAGTCCACGCCTCTGTGGAATTTCAACACGGGCGTGTGTTTCTCTGCAGAGAATTTCTCCTCCATCACGAGAAGACACAGGGGCGTGTGCCTGTCCCTATGAATTGCCCAGTAAGGATCCATGCCCATGTGGAATTATCACATGGTGTGTGAAACACTTGGAGAATTTTCTCGATTGGACAGAGAAGCGACAAAGGGGCATGCGTCTGCCACTAGTGGGTCTCTCCTGGGTAGTCACATGGGCGTGGGTAATTTTCACACGCCCGTGTGGATGCACAAAAACTCAAGCACCGCGGGTTTTCTTTAAAATCTTTTTCGGTTTTCTTCATCTTTACACTGCTAATCACTCAGAGAACACCCTTGCACTCTCTTGACCTCTCACCATCATTTTAAAGGGTTGTTACTTGAGTTTTCCAGCCATTTTCTAGTCTCTCATTCTCATTTTGTCAGTAAGCTTCACTTTCTCTTTTGCTTCGCCCTATCTTCATTTATTTTGTAGCACCAGTGTCATCTTCACCAATAGCGGCAACAAATGCACCAGCAATTAACACCTACACTTGAGGTGTCTTTACCTTCTCTGTTCTTATTTTTCGCATTTCATTTTTGCATTTTATTTTGGACTTGTGTGCTTAGAAAGGATCTTCCTTCTGAGTTTATCTTTTAATTTTGTCTCGAGTCATATTTCATGGCTCTATTTTTTATATACTCGAGTTGTTTTTGTTCATTGAGCTTCACTGAACCCCCTTGTGTATGCGTGCAGATGGTCTTGTCAGTATGGAAATTGAGGATTAGTCATAGACACGGTCAATGTGTTTTACACTTGGCCGTGTGTGCTTCACAACCGGTTGGAATTTAACTCTCAAGGATTTAGCTCCATCAAACACACCACTAGGAGTCAAGGGAGTATTGTTTCAATTGCCCACTCCCACATGTGTTCTAAATTTTATTACTTTTATTGTGCTTGCATGTGTACATTGAGTTCAATGTACATCTTAAGTGTGGGGGGAAGTTCACATTGCACATTGCTTTTACATAAGTTTTGATTAACATACATGATCACGTAGCCAATGCCGGTTCACCTTAGTTGCAATGATTCTATTCTTGTGTATAGAAGAAATTTTAACATTAAATGTTCTCATGCTCTAGTTCTTGCTTGACTTTTTAGGAATTTTTGCAAGATTGACACTTGTCCACTACTCACTCTTTAAACTTTTTTGGAAACTCAAGTTTGGTGTTAAAGGGGCTAGTTTTAGTTTTATTTCTTATGTTATTTTGCTAAAAAAAAATGGAAATATGAAAAGAAAGAACAAAATTAGTTTTATTGTTTAGTTGTAATTATTGGGTTGAAAAAGCTGCAGCCTATGAAGTATGGAGCTACACTCATAGGTCAGATACTAATGATAGAAAGAGCTATCTCATAGGATGAGTGAAAGCTACCACTCCGGTAGAAAGAGCTACCATCTTGAAAGTGTGAAAGCCATCTTAGCGGCCGCTTTGGAAAGGGCTATCTTAGAGGATGTGTGAAGCTACTACCATCTTTGAAATTTTATTACTATTTGTAGATAAATAAGTCCCTTGTACTTAGAACTTTGAGGAGTATACTTTGGGTTGCTTTGAGTGAGTTCACACATTTACATGATTTCAGGTTTGTTGTCCTTTTTTATTCAAGTTTTTAGCTAGAGCATTGATTTTTCTTATTTAGTGTTGAAATTTACTGTAGCAGTTAGTGTTCACATCCGGTCGAAAATCAGAATTCCAGAGAATTCACATGGGCGTGTGGAAATTCCACATGCATGTGTGGCTACCCGATTCCATCCCTTTAAAAGCCACGATTCAGCTCCGATTTCTCCATCTTTTTCCCCTATCTTTTCTTCCACATTTCTCCATCTTTGGAGTCGCCGGCGGCTAGGGTTTGGAGAGGCTTTGGCAAGGCTTTAGAGAGGTTTGACGGCTTTCGACACCGTGTTTCCTTCGGAAGAGAGCTATTGGGGGAGCTTTCGTCGGCGCCGAACCGGCGAGATTTGGAATAGGTTCGACTCACCCTCTCAACCCTCTCCAACCTAGCTTTGTCTAACGCTTGTGGTGTGTCACTCACTCACAAGGTTACCAGCAAGAACTCTCAACCCTAGTGTCACTCTAGGGGAAATATTCATACAATCAAGCATTCAAAGTTGGAACTCACAATAAACATCAATTAATTGAAAGCATAATAAACAGATTCAATGAAACAAATACATCCTAAGGTTCACAAATACCCAAGTACCCACTAGGGGTTTAGCTCTCCATGGAGCTAAGTACAGTCAAAGAAATAGAATGTAAAAGCAATGAATCCATAGAGAAACCCCCTCGATAGTCATGTCGATGGTCTTGTGGACAGTCCTCTACTCATCACAAAGGATCGTTTGTCCTCTACTCATCCCAATAACCTTCTTCCAAATGATGCGAGATGTCGGAGCCATAGAACCTCTCCAAAACCCTAGCAAATACCCCTCAAAATCCTAGCCGAAGCCCTCTCTCAAGTTGAGGAAAAGATGGAGAAAAGATTGTTGAAATCAGGGGTGAATCGGCTTTAAATAGGGCTGGAATCGGGCGACCACAAGGGCCTGTGGATCTTTCACATGCCCATGTTGAATTTCCACACGGATGTGGATAATTTCCAAATGCCCGTGTGTGTTCATTGAATTCCTGTTTTCTCGGCGGGCTGTGAACAGTGCTGCTACAATACTTTGTTACAGTTTTGTTGCATTTCTCTGCTACAGTATCTAGCCTGAATATCTTCCCGAATCCATGCTTTCATCGGGGTAACGCAAACGAGCACGCATTCACGTCGTGAATCACTTGTTTTTTCAATGATAGACAAGTTGGTGGAGCTCTTGTTCTATGTGCATGAGTCGGAATGCTCGAGTGTGACTGCCCTTGTGCCCCTCCAAATGGATGTGCCAACTCGAATACGAGGAGGTTGGCACGCACTCTAGCATCTCACAACTGACCTATGTCTTCGCGTTTGAACTTTAGCAAGACAGTGTGGATTCCAGAGAGGTAACAAAACAGTGTAACAATTTACTGTAGCTGTTACTATTCACATCCGGCCGAAAATCAGATTTCCAGAGAATTCACATGCCCGTGTGAATTCCCGATTCTAGCCCTTTAAAGCCGCGATTCAGCCTCGATTTCTCCATCTTTTTCCCCTATCTTTTCTTCCACCTTTCTCCATCTTTGGAGTCGCCGGCGGCTAGGGTTTGGAGAGGCTTTGGCAAGGCTTTAGAGAGGTTTGACGGATTTCGACACCGTGTTTCCTTCGGAAGAGAGCTATTGGGAGAGCTTTCGTCGGTGCCAAACCGGCGAGATTTGCAATAGGTTCGACTCACCCTCTCAACCCTCTCCAACCTAGGTTTGTCTAACGCTTGTGGTGTGTCACTCACTCATAAGGTTACCAGCAAGAACTCTCAACCCTAGTGTCACTCTAGGGGAAATGTTCATACAATCAAGCATTCAAAGTTGGAACTCACAATAAACATCAATTAATTGAAAGTATAATATACAGATTCAATGAAAAAAATACATCCTAAGGTACACAAATACCCAAGTACCCACTAGGGGTTTAGCTCTCCATGGAGCTAAGTACAGTCAAAGAAATAGAATGTAAAAGCAATGAATCCATATAGAAACCCCCTCGATAGTCATGTCGATGGTCTTGTGGACAGTACTCTACTCATCACAAAGGATCGTTTGTCCTCTACTCATCCCAATAACCTTCTTCCAAATGATGCGAGATGTCAGAGCCATAGAACCTCTCCAAAACCCTAGCCAATACCCCTCAAAATCCTAGCCGAAGCCCTCTCTCAAGTTGAGGAAAAGATGGAGAAAAGATTGTTGAAATCAGGGGTGAATCGGCTTTAAATAGGGCTGGAATCGGGCGACCACAAGGGCCTGTGGATCTTTCACATGCCCATGTTGAATTTCCACACGGATGTGGATAATTTCCAAATGCCCGTGTGTGTTCATTGAATTCCTGTTTTCTCGGCGGGCTGTGAACAGTGCTGCTACAATACTTTGTTACAGTTTTGTTGCATTTCTCTGCTACAGTATCTAGCCTGAATATCTTCCCGAATCCATGCTTTCATCGGGGTAACGCAAACGAGCACGCATTCACGTCGTGAATCACTTGTTTTTTCAATGATAGACAAGTTGGTGGAGCTCTTGTTCTATGTGCATGAGTCGGAATGCTCGAGTGTGACTGCCCTTGTGCCCCTCCAAATGGATGTGCCAACTCGAATACGAGGAGGTTGGCACGCACTCTAGCATCTCACAACTGACCTATGTCTTCGCGTTTGAACTTTAGCAAGACAGTGTGGATTCCAGAGAGGTAACAAAACAGTGTAACAATTTACTGTAGCTGTTACTATTCACATCCGGCCGAAAATCAGATTTCCAGAGAATTCACATGCCCGTGTGAATTCCCGATTCTAGCCCTTTAAAGCCGCGATTCAGCCTCGATTTCTCCATCTTTTTCCCCTATCTTTTCTTCCACCTTTCTCCATCTTTGGAGTCGCCGGCGGCTAGGGTTTGGAGAGGCTTTGGCAAGGCTTTAGAGAGGTTTGACGGCTTTCGACACCGTGTTTCCTTCGGAAGAGAGCTATTGGGGGAGCTTTCGTCGGCGCCGAACCGGCGAGATTTGGAATAGGTTCGACTCACCCTCTCAACCCTCTCCAACCTAGCTTTGTCTAACGCTTGTGGTGTGTCACTCACTCACAAGGTTACCAGCAAGAACTCTCAACCCTAGTGTCACTCTAGGGGAAATGTTCATACAATCAAGCATTCAAAGTTGGAACTCACAATAAACATCAATTAATTGAAAGTATAATATACAGATTCAATGAAAAAAATACATCCTAAGGTACACAAATACCCAAGTACCCACTAGGGGTTTAGCTCTCCATGGAGCTAAGTACAGTCAAAGAAATAGAATGTAAAAGCAATGAATCCATATAGAAACCCCCTCGATAGTCATGTCGATGGTCTTGTGGACAGTACTCTACTCATCACAAAGGATCGTTTGTCCTCTACTCATCCCAATAACCTTCTTCCAAATGATGCGAGATGTCAGAGCCATAGAACCTCTCCAAAACCCTAGCCAATACCCCTCAAAATCCTAGCCGAAGCCCTCTCTCAAGTTGAGGAAAAGATGGAGAAAAGATTGTTGAAATCAGGGGTGAATCGGCTTTAAATAGGGCTGGAATCGGGCGACCACAAGGGCCTGTGGATCTTTCACATGCCCATGTTGAATTTCCACACGGATGTGGATAATTTCCAAATGCCCGTGTGTGTTCATTGAATTCCTGTTTTCTCGGCGGGCTGTGAACAGTGCTGCTACAATACTTTGTTACAGTTTTGTTGCATTTCTCTGCTACAGTATCTAGCCTGAATATCTTCCCGAATCCATGCTTTCATCGGGGTAACGCAAACGAGCACGCATTCACGTCGTGAATCACTTGTTTTTTCAATGATAGACAAGTTGGTGGAGCTCTTGTTCTATGTGCATGAGTCGGAATGCTCGAGTGTGACTGCCCTTGTGCCCCTCCAAATGGATGTGCCAACTCGAATACGAGGAGGTTGGCACGCACTCTAGCATCTCACAACTGACCTATGTCTTCGCGTTTGAACTTTAGCAAGACAGTGTGGATTCCAGAGAGGTAACAAAACAGTGTAACAATTTACTGTAGCTGTTACTATTCACATCCGGCCGAAAATCAGATTTCCAGAGAATTCACATGCCCGTGTGAATTCCCGATTCTAGCCCTTTAAAGCCGCGATTCAGCCTCGATTTCTCCATCTTTTTCCCCTATCTTTTCTTCCACCTTTCTCCATCTTTGGAGTCGCCGGCGGCTAGGGTTTGGAGAGGCTTTGGCAAGGCTTTAGAGAGGTTTGACGGATTTCGACACCGTGTTTCCTTCGGAAGAGAGCTATTGGGAGAGCTTTCGTCGGTGCCAAACCGGCGAGATTTGCAATAGGTTCGACTCACCCTCTCAACCCTCTCCAACCTAGGTTTGTCTAACGCTTGTGGTGTGTCACTCACTCATAAGGTTACCAGCAAGAACTCTCAACCCTAGTGTCACTCTAGGGGAAATGTTCATACAATCAAGCATTCAAAGTTGGAACTCACAATAAACATCAATTAATTGAAAGTATAATATACAGATTCAATGAAAAAAATACATCCTAAGGTACACAAATACCCAAGTACCCACTAGGGGTTTAGCTCTCCATGGAGCTAAGTACAGTCAAAGAAATAGAATGTAAAAGCAATGAATCCATATAGAAACCCCCTCGATAGTCATGTCGATGGTCTTGTGGACAGTACTCTACTCATCACAAAGGATCGTTTGTCCTCTACTCATCCCAATAACCTTCTTCCAAATGATGCGAGATGTCGGAGCCATAGAACCTCTCCAAAACCCTAGCAAATACCCCTCAAAATCCTAGCCGAAGCCCTCTCTCAAGTTGGGGAAAAGATGGAGAAAAAAATGCTGAAATCGGGGGTGAATCGGCTTTAAATAGGGCTGGAATCGGGCGACCACACGGGCCTGTGGATCTTTCACATGCCCATGTGGAATTTCCACACAGGTGTGGATAATTTCCAAATGCCCGTGTGTGTTCTTTGAATTCCTGTTTTCTCGGCGGGCTGTGAACAGTGCTGCTACAGTATTTTGTTGCAGTATTGCCGCATTTCTCTGCTACAGTATCCAGCCGGAATATTTTCCCGAATCTATGCTTTCATCGGGGTAACGCAAACGGGCACGCGTTCACGTCGTGAATCACTTGTTTCTTCAATGATAGACAAGTTGGTGGAGCTCTTGTTCTATGTGCATGAGTCGGAATGCTCGAGTGTGACTGCCCTTGTGCCCCTCCAAATGGATGTGCCAACTCGAATACGAGGAGGTTGGCACACACTCTAGCATCTCACACCCGACCTATGTCTTCGCGTTTGAACTTTAGCAAGACAGTGTGGATTCTAGAGAGGTAACAAAACAGTGTAACAATTTACTGTAGCTGTTACTATTCACATTCGGCCGAAAATCAGATTTCCAGAGAATTCACATGCCCGTGTGGATTCCCGATTCTAGCCCTTTAAAGCCGCGATTCAGCCCCGATTTCTCCATCTTTTTCCCCTATCTTTTCTTCCACCTTTCTCCATCTTTGGAGGCACCGGCGGCTCGGGTTTGGAGAGGTTTTGGCAAGGCTTTGCAGAGGTTTGACGGCTTTCGACACCGCGTTTCCTTCGGAAGAGAGCTAATGGGGGAGCTTTCATCGGCACCGATCCAGCGAGATTTTCCCTGGGTTTGAAGATGGGGCATTTTAAGAAGACGCGGCAGATCCACAAGACCTTCGATATGAACACAAGGGGGTTTTCATTCATGGATTGCATCCTTTTACTTATGATTTCATTATCTATTGTATTTTGCTCCATGGAGAGCTAAATCCCTAGTGGGTACTTGGATATTTGTGAACCCTAGGATGTATTTGTTTCAATGAATCTCTTTATTATGCTTTCAATTAATTGATGTTTATTGTGAGTTCCAATCTTGTATGCTTGATTGTATGAATACTCCGCTAGAGTAACACTAGGGTTGAGGGTTCTTCTTGGTAACTCTTGTGAGTCGAGTGACACACCATGAGAGTTAGACAAAGGTAGATTGGAGAGGGTTGAGAGGGTGAGTCGAGAGGTAGCAGAGCGTCCCCTTTCCACTCCGGTATGATCTATCCTACCTCCACGTTCCAAGAGTTCTTTGTGGCCATAGTAGACTGAATGGGCTAAGGGATGACCTTTCCAGTGCGGGCTTAGTTGCGAGTGCAACGTAGTGAAGCGTTGAAGTGATTTTAGCATCTAGGGCTTAATTGTGGCTAGGGATCTTTCACCTGGACCAAAGGGTTAGGTCTATATATAGGAATAAGGTTTATCACTTGTAATCCCTAGAGCTCATTGCAATTCTATACGAGTGCGAGGTGTTGAGATTGTTCGATTTCTCCTCCGGGACATGTATAGAGTTAGGCATTGTTGACCTTAGATTTGGGACTATGCAATTAAGGATTTCCACGACTCACTATTGCATTAATTAGGAAGCATAATGGAGGTTTCTTGCACTTGAAATGATTGTCCTAGGCGGAACAATATCCGGGTACCCCATTTATCGTCGATTGCCTCCCCTATCTTTTAGTTGCGCCTCCTTTATCTTTTCTTATTTTCTTTTGCATTGAGTTTGTTGTCACATCACTTTCAATATATTTTCTTTCTAGTTAAATAGCAATCTTGGTGGTTCTAAGCACTATTCTTTGTGGATTCGATTACCCTCTCACCGGGGTATTATTACTTCGACACCCATGCACTTGCGGTTTATAGGCATAGTCAGACGTGTGAGAGGGCTAAACCCTTGTAGGTATTTGGGGATGTGAACCCTAGGATCTATTCTTTTGTATTGATTTTCTTTATGTTTCTATTAAATCCGACTTGATTTGAGTTTTAATCTTGTGTTCCCATTGCTTTCATGTGTTATTGATCCTTGTGATTGATTGTATATGCATGATTTGTTACATTAATGTCAGAGGTCTCCATTAGAGTTATAACACCAAGGTTAAAGAGGGTTGAGAGGGTGAGTCATGAGATAGTGGATTGTCCCTTTTCCCCTCCGATGAGTGTTACCTATCTCCATATTCCATAGACTCTATGCAACCATATATGGTGTGAGGCATAATATTGACAGATTTCTCCACAAGGACCTTGTAGGGGGTTAGGTATCCTTAGCTGGGAAATAGGATTGGATCTATTTTTAGGAATTGGTTTCACTCTTAGGTATCCCTAGAGCTTATTGTGGTCATATGGGGAGTGAGGTGTTTTGATTAAGCGATTTAGCCACCTGGATCTTGTAGGAGCCTAGTACCGGTAGGTTGGAGGCAAGGGCCGGTTGTTCTTGGATTACCTCGACTCATTAGCCTCAATTTAGAAGAATTTAGTGAATCTCGAGCTTCACGTAAGATCCTAGGAGGACCATTGCCCAGGTACCTCATCTTTATTGATTGAGATCTCCTTTACTTTCTTTCTTGACCGCTTGCTTGCTTATTAATTTTTTTGCAATTAGTTCATTTCATCACACCCATTGATGTCGACTAGATAACTAAGAATTGGTTGCTACTAACACTTCCATTACTTGTGAATTCGACTACTGACTCACCGTGGTAATTATTACTTCGACACCCATGCACATGCGGTTCACATGCAATTCGGATACATGTCAGAATCTATCTAGGTAACACTTTGAGGGGGTGACAACTTCACTTGGGTTAGACTTAGCAAGATTTAAGAGTGTTGAAAGTGTGAGTCGAGAAGTAGCGCAACGTCCCTTTTCCCCTCAGACATGATTTATACTACCTCCATGTTCCAAGAGTTCTTTTTGATCATAATAGAGTGAAGTGCTAAGTGACCTTCTCCGCTAGGGCTTAGTTGCGTGAGTGATAGAGTGAAGTGTTGAGTTATCCTTTATGCTGGGCTTAATTGTAGTTAGAGATATTTCGCCTGGACAAAAGGGTTAGATCTAGATTAGGGAATAGGGTCTATCACTTAGAATCCCTAAAGCTTCAAGCAGTCCCACACAGTGTGAGGTGTTGAGAGTATCCCTTTTCACAGGAGCATAGTATAGAGGACTAGTGATGGTTGACTTTAGGTTTGGGACCGTGTGTGTTTGGATCTCCACGACTCATTAAACTTCAATGATAAGACATTATATTAGTCTTGCACTTAAAACAATAGTCCTAGGGTAAGCATTGTCTGAGTGCCTGACATGTCCGAATATGCGTGTGAACAGCAATTGCACAGGTGTCGAAGTAATAAAATACCCGGTGAGTCAGGTAGTCGAATCCACAAGGAACAGAAGTATTAGTATTAACCAATTCTTAGTTATCTCATTGAAATCAATGGACGTGATAAAATGAACTAATTGCAAGAGAATTAATAAGCAAGCAAATGGGCAAGAAAAACAAGTAAAGGAGATCTCAATCAATAAAGGTGAGGTACCCGGACAATGTTCCCCCTAGGATCTAACATGAAGCTCAAGATTTACTAAATGCTTCTAAACCGAGTCTAATGTGTCAAGGTAATCCAAAAACAACCGGCCCTTGGCTCCAAGCCACCGGTACTAGTCCCCTATAAGGTCCTGGCGGAGAAATCGCTCAATCTCTCAACACTTCACACCTCATATGACCGCATTGCATTCTAGGGACACCTAAGAGTGAAACTGATTACTAAAGATAGATCCAACCCTAATTCCTAGCGAAGGATCCCTAACCCCCTACAAGGTCATGGCGTAGAAATCTTTCAATCTCACGTCTCACACAAAATATGGTTGCATAGAGTCTAGGGAATACGGAGATAGGAAACACTCAATCGGAAGGGAAAGGGGACACTCCGCTATCTCATGACTCACCCTCTCAACCCTCTTTAACCTTGAAGTTCTAACTCTAATGGAGACCTCTCTCTCATCAAAGTAATAAATCATGCAAATCCAATCAACCACAAGGATTAATAAAACATGCAAGCAATGGGAATACAAAATTAAAACTCAAATCAACTCGGATTTCATAGAAACAAAAAGTAAATCAATACAAAAACATTGATCCTAAGGTTCACATGTCCAAATACCTACTAGGGGTTAGCCCTCCATCGGGCAAGTTACAAAACAATGGTGAATACAATGAAAAGCAATGAAAACCATGAAGAAAAACCACCTTGAATTCGTGATGATGGCCTTGATGGGTCGCCCAACATCTTGAGGAATTCTCCTCTGTAGCTGGGTCGCCGAAGGCTCCTTCTATGCTATGACAGAGAGAAGATCGATCAAAGTTGGTGATGGACGCCCCCCAATATCGCCAAAGACCTCCTTCAAAACCCTAGCCTCCTAGCCTTGAAAGTCCTTACACAAAAGATGAGAAACAAAAGGGCAACATGGCTATTTAAAGGCCTTAGACTGGGTCTGTCACATGCCCCCGCGCGCCTATGTGGATTTTCCATGCGGGCGCGTGGACAGTAACTCTGCTATAGTACTTAGCTACAGTAAACCATTATAGTACTTCGCTGCATTACTTAGCTACAGTACTCTCCATAATCGCGGTCCAAACACTCTTCTCTTTAGGTCACATGGCCGGGCACACGTCCATGTGTTAGACTATAAGACTTTTCTTCATCGACGTATCTTTGAGAGGTCTTGCAATCTTCACAAAGAGAAGGAACATGAAGATGTGGCTGCCTTTGTTCCATTCCAACTAGTGAATTGACTTGAATCTTTTTGGAAGTTGGCACACATCTCCACGTTCATGAAATCCTCTCGTGTCTTAGTCCTTGAATTGAACAAGAACTCCCAACATTGTGTCTTTATAGCCTATCTTTGCTTCCTTTTTACTCTTCAAATTATTCACAACCTATATGCATAAATGAACACCAAATACACAATATAAGAGATAAACCATAGTAAAAATGATGCTCAATGCATGTAAAACAAACATAGAAATATGTCTACTCAAGCTCTTATTAGTGCCCCATTTTACCATTGATTTTATTCCTCTTTCTTTGTTTTTTCTCTTTTAATTTTATTTGTATTGATATTTTGAATCAACTTCACAAATTAGTTTTCACTCTAGATAAATAGCAATACTTCTTGTTTCTGAGCATTCGACTACCCACTTACTGGGTGTATTATATTACTTCGATGACTGGTGCACTTGCTATACACACACGCAATTGGTGTGTCAATGATCCATAAGAAAAACACACCAATAGCAAATTTAAATCAAAACACCAACTCTAAAGCTCTTATTCATGCAAACACTAAACTAAGACCTAGAAAAATAGTAAAGACTTGGGTTGCCTCCAAAGAAGCGCTTGTTAAATGTCACTAAGCTTAATGTAGCTGCATTTACCTCATTGGGGGTTCATGAAGAAAGGTTACCCTCTTACCTACAACCTAAAAGCATGACAAACACAATTTTTTCAAGTTAAAGGGTGGATGATCAAGCTTGTTACCACACAAGGGTTTATCATCCTCACTTCGTTAATGCTCATCCCCACTAGCATTAGGGCATTTTTTGTGGCGTCTTCTTGTCCTCTTGAGTTTTTGGATCATCCTCTTCACTACTCTTGGAATATGTTGTACTTTGTCTACTAAACCAAGTGATGACACTAAAAATTCTTGGCCAAAATACAACAAAGCACAACAAAGCACATGATGACATCAAAAATCCACAAGAAAAATCACAGTAAAAAGCATTTAACAATTAAGACACCGACACTCATGATTATTCATGCAAACTCTAATCTAAGAACTAGGAAAATAGTAAAAACTTGGGTTTCCCACCAAGAAGCGCTTGTTTAACATCACTAAGCTTAACGTACCTTGTCTTACCTCACGGGGGCTCATCAATGAAGGTTGCCCTCTTACCCATAACTTGAAAGCATGATGAGCAAAGCCTCTTGAAGGTAGAGGGGAAGTTATCGGGCATGGTACCGCCTAGCAAAGGTTCATCCAACTTGTTCGATTCGCGCACATCCCCAACAGCCTTGGGAGCATTTCCTATGGGATCTCCTCGCCCGCTTCATCTTCTGGAGCAACTTCTTCATGATTCCCGGAGTAGATGGCACCTTCTTCTCTAGACCAAGTGCCATTTCTTCTTTATTAACCTCATCTTGGTCTAGCAACCCTTCGTACGGGTCTGGATTGAATATTTTTCTGCACATATTCATCAATTATCTCATCAGTAGTGTTGAGAAAATAGAGAGTATCATCAAAGTCAGGAGAATTCCGCATGGCTTTGGCGAGGCGGTATGTAAACTTATCATCTCCAACCCTCAGTGTCAACTTCTAGCCGTCCATGTCAATTAATGCCTTGGAAGTGTGGAAGAATGGCTTCCCAAGTATCAAAGGAATATCTACATCCTCATTGACGTCCAACACCATGAAGTCTACAGGAAATATATACTTATCAACCTTGACAAGCATATCTTCAATGATGCCTCTCGTATGTCACACCGTTCGGTCCGCCAATTGTAATGTCATCTGAGTGGGCCTAGTCTCTCCCAAGCCTAACTTCTTGAAGAAAGTATATGGCATGACGTTGATACTGGGCCCAGAGTCCGCCAATGACATTTCTTTAACCATATTACCAATGTTGCACCAAATGATGAAGCTTCCGGTGTCTTTCTTCTTGTTCGGCATATTCTTTTGCAACACCACCGAGCAAAAGGCATCTAAGATCATCGATGCACTTTCCTCCAACTTCCTCTTATTGGTTAATAAATCTTTTAAGAATTCAGCATACTGAGGCATTTGAGACAATGCCTCCACAAAAGGAATGTTGATGTGCAATTGCTTGAATAGACCCATGAACTTTTTGCATTGCTCATCATTTTGGTTATTCTTCAATCTAGAATTGTAAGGAATTCTCGGCTTATATGGTGGGAGTGTCACCTTCTTCTCCTTGTTCACTCTCTCCTCAACCTCGATGACCTCGGGTGCTTCAACATTGGTCTTCTCACTAGGAGGTCTATCTTCAACTTCACAACCACTTCTCAAAGTGATCGCCTTCACTTGTTCTCTCAGATTAGTCTCAGTGTTGCTAGGTAGACTCCCTTGAGGTCTCTCTAATAGAGAGTTCGCAATTTTGCCCCACTTGGTTTTCTAGATTGTGCAATGAAAGCGGTGTGGTTGCGAACTATAGCTTTGACCGATTGAAACCATGTATCTGATGATTGCACAAATCGAGTCAAGGCCTTCTCTAGGTCGGTCATCCGGATCTCAAAAGCTGAAACTCGATTCTCCATGTTTGGGGCTTGTTGTTATTGAAAACCCGGTGGTGCGGTGGCCTTTTGTTGCCCTTTGTTGTTCCATGAGAAATTAGGGTGGTTCCTCCAACCTGAATTGTAGATATTACTATAAGGATTGCCTTGTTTTCTCATTGCATTACTCACATAATCAACTTGCTCAACGAAGGATGTACTACCAATGGCTATCGTGCAATCAGAAGGGGCATGTCCTCTACCGCATTCAGTATAAGTAGTCATGGCCGCCACTCTATTAGAAGTTAGAAGGTCTAGCTTTTTACTCAATGATTCTACTTGGGCTACCAAAGAAGTGACTGCATTTATTTCATGGAGTCCGGCCATTTTCTTCCTTTCCCGCGCATTCCACTGATAACTGTTCATGGCCATGTCTTCCACTAACTGTCAGGCTTCTTCGGGGGTCTTACTCCCCATTGTACCTCCTGCGACGTCATCTAGCAATTGCCTTGCACTTGGATTCAATCCCATTATAGAAAGTTAGAATGATTATCCATTTGGGAAATCCATGTTGTGGGCACCTCCGCAAGAGATCCTTGAAGTACTCTCATGTCTCAAACAATGATTCCAATTCCACCAGCACAAATGACAATATCTCATTTTGAAGCTTGGCCGACTTTTTTGGAGGAAAGTATCTTGTAAGGAAAGCTTCGACCATCTCATTCCAAGTCGTATTGGATGTTTTTGGCAAGGAATGAAGCCAATACTTGGCTCTTCCTTTGAGAGAAAATGGGAAAGCCCTCAATCTGATAGCACCATCAGATACACCGTTAATCTTCAGCATATCACAAACTCCCAAGAAGTTCTCTATATGGTTGTTTGGATCCTCATCGGCCAAACCATTGAACTGCGCTAACTGCTAAATCATTTGGATAAATGCCGGCTTTAGCTCAAAGTTCAGAGCTGTAATCGGGGGTTGCACAATACTCGATTGTGTGCCCAAAACTGAGGCTCTAGCATAATCAAAAAGTGTTCTTTGTTGCTCATTCTGTTCTGCCATATTATCTGACGCTTAACCTTCTACTTTATATCAGATTGACTATTCTTGTACAAGTTCTTTCCCCCTTATTCTAAGTGTTTGCTCAAGCTCAGGATCTCCTTCAACAATTTGTGATGGATTTCCTCAGGTCATCACCTAGAGCTGCAACCAAAAAGAAAAGAAAAATCAGAACAATGATAGAAAAGAAAATGTGAAATAGAATGAATGATGAATAGCTAAGAAGCAAAGTGCAAAGTATCTCTAAACGCCTACTCCTCGGCAACGGTGCCAAAAACTTGACAAGAACCCTCGCAAGTGCACGATTTTGACGAAGTAATAATCTCAGGTGAGTGGGGTATTGTATCCACAGGGAGTAGGGAACAAGAATACTTAAATTGCTACATAACCAAGTGAACATAAACAATGGTTATGTTGATAATATGTAGTGTAAACAAGAATAAAAGAAACAAGAATGAGAAGCACAAGTAAATGAGAGATACGACAATCGATATAAATGGGGTACTCAGATATTGTTCCGCCAACGACAATCGTTTCAAGTGCAGAACCAACTATTATGCTTCCTAATTAATGTATTAATGAGTCATGTAAATCCTTCAATACACGGTCCCAAATCTAAGGTCAACTGTGACTAACTCTATATGATGTCCCGATGGAGAAATCGAACAATCTCAACACCTCGCACTTATATAGAATTGTATGGAGTTCTAGGGATTCCAAGTGATAAACCATCTTCCTAGATGTAGACCTAACCCTTTGGTCTATGTGAGAGGTCCCTAGTCACGATTAAGCCCTAGGTGCTAAAATCACTTCAACGCTCACTCCGTTGCCTTTGCAACTAAACCCCAGCGGAAGGTCATCCCTTAGCCCGTTCATTCTACTATGACCGTAAAGAACTCAAGCAAATGGAGGTAGGATAAATCACGTCGAAGGGGAAAGGAGACGCTCCGCTACCTCTCGACTCACACTCTCAACCCTCTCGATTCTAGCTTTGTCTAACTCTCGTGGTGTGTCACTCACTCATAAGGGTTACCAAGGTGAACTCTCAACCCTAGTGTCACTCTAAGGGAGCATTCAATCAATCAAACATTCAAGATTGGAACTCAATTAAAACATCAATTAAGGAAAGCATAATAAAAATTTTAATAAAACAAATACATCATAGGGTTCACAAATCTAAGTAACCACAAGGGGGTTAAGCTCTCCATAGAGCTAGTTACAATCATCAATGAAATTGAATGTAAAAACAAGTAATCCACAGAAAAACCCCCTCAGTAGTCATGTCGATGGACTTGTGGAGTGGCCTCGTCTCCTCCAAAGGTCCCCTTGTCCGGCCTAGGGCACACCTCGTCGGATCGGTTTCGATGAAAGCTCCCCCAATAACCTTTTTCCAAGTGTTGCGCGATGTCAAAGTTGTAGAACCTCTCCAAAACACTTGACAATATCTCTCAAAACCCTAGCCGCTGCCCTCTTGAGAGTTGGGGGAAAAGATGGAGAAAAGAATGCTAAAATTGGGCTAAAACATAGCTTTTAAAATTGTTGGAATAGGGTATCTACACACCCCTGTGGATTTTCCACACACCCTTGTGGATTCTCTGAAATTCAATTTCTCGGCAGGCTATGAACAGTACCTGTTATAGTGTTTTGGTACAGTGCCCTGCTGTCAGTAAAGGGCTTCATTGGTGAAGTTCTTGCTATCAATGCACAAATCGGGATACTCGAGTGAGACTGCCTTTGTGTCACTCCAAATCATTGTGCTAGCTTGAATACAAGGAAGTTGGCACACATTCTCGCTTCTTGAACCCGACTTATACGTTCGCGTTTGACTCTTCTCATGAATTCCTCCAAATGTGTGTGTTCACGATCTACATTGGCTTCTTTCTTTAACATTCGGCTTTACAACCCTATATGCATGAAAGTAACAAAAAAGCACAAGTATTAGCGCTAAACCTTGATAAGAGTAATACTCAATATAAGGAAAGAGTACTTCGCATTCTGACAAGATCCCCTTGGGTATATCCCGCAAGTGCACGGGTTTGTCGAAGTAATAATCCCGGATGAGCGGGTATCGAATCCACAAGGAATAGGGAATAAAAACACTTAATTCGCTTCTTAGCTATGTGAAAGATCAATGATGATAAGTGTGACAATGATTCAATTCTCAACAATAAAAACAACAAGTAATAGAGCAAAAGTAAAGAAAGGGGTAAGTCAATCGATAAAAACCCTCTATTATGCTTCCTAATCAATGCAATGTGAGTTGTGGAAATCCTTAATTACATAGTCCCAAATCTAAGGTCAACTATGCCTAACTCTATACATGTCCCAGAGGAGAAATTAGATAACCTCTCAACCTCGCACTCGCATAGAGTTGCCATGAGCTCTAGGGATTCCAAGTGATAAATCTCTTCCTAATTATAGTCCTAAACCTTTGGTCCAGGTGGAAGGTCTCTAACCATGATTAAGCCATAGATACTAAGATCACCTCAACGCTTCACTCCCTCGCATGCGTAACTAAGCCCCAGCGGAAATTCATCCCTTAGACCATTCACTCTATTATGGCCGCAAAGAAATTGAGGAACGGAGGTAGAATCTATCACGTCGGAGGGGAAAGGGGACGCTCCTCTATCTCTCGACTCACCCTCTCAACCCTCTCCAACCTAGCTTTGTCTAACACTCGTGGTGTGTCACTCACTCACAAGGTTACCAACGAGAACTCTCAACCCTAGTGTCACTCTAAGGGAAATGTTCATACAATCAAGGATTTAAGGTTGAAACTCACAATGAACATCAATTAATTGAAAGCATAATAAAGAGATTCAATGAAATGATTACATCCTAGGGTTCACAAATACCCAAGTACCCACTAAGGGTTTAGCTCTCCATGGAGCTAAGTACAATCAAAGAAATAGAATGTAAAAGCAATGAATCCATAAAGAAACCTCCTCGATAGTTGTGTCGATGGTTTCGTGGAAAGTCCCCTATTCGTCGTCCAAGGATTCCCTCGTCCGGTATAGGATATGCCTCGACGGAAGCTCCCCTACTAAGCTTCTTCCTAAGGAATGACGATGTCGGAGCCATAGAACCTCTCCAAAACCTTGGCCAATACCCTTCAAAACCCTAGCTGAAGCCTTCTCTGAAGTTGGGGAAAAGAAGGAGAAAAGAATACTAAAATCGGGGCTGATTCGGCTTTAAATAGGGCTGGAATCGAGCGACTACATGGGTGTGGATGCTTCACGCGCCCGTGCGGAATCTCCACATGGGCGTGGATAATTTCCACATGCCCGTGTGGATTCTCTGAACTTCTGTTTTCTCGGTCGACTGTGAACAGTGCTGCTAAAGTACTTGCTACCGTGTTGCTGCGGTGATCTGCTACAGTATCCGGCCTGAATAGCTTCCCGAATCCATACTTTCATCATAGTAACGCAAATGGGCACACGTTCACGTCATGGATCACTTGCTTCTTCAATGATAGGCAAGTTGGTGAAGCTCTTGTTCTATGTGCGTAAGTCAGAATACTCGAGTGTGACTGCCTTTGTGCCCCTCCAAATGAATGTGCCAACTAGAATACGAGGAGGTTGGCACACACTCTAGCATCTCACCCCCTACCTATGTCTTAGCGTTTGAACCTTACAAGATTTCCTCCAAAAATCAGTACATTGTGCTCTACATTGGCTTCTTTCCTTCATACTCGGTCTCACAACCCTACCTGCATGAAAGTAACATAAAAACACACATATTAGTGTAAAACCCGTGAAAAGTAATGTTCAACATAAGGAATTAATGCTTCGCATTCATATCGCACAAGCACTTATCAAACTCCCCCACACTTAAGCTTTTGCTTGTCCTCAAGCAAAAATTAAACATTCTGTGCGTCAATAAAGAAAATATTGAAAGTGCTTGGCCTTTGGTTCACCAAAGTATACAAAGAGAGCATTCTACAAGTAAGGGAAATTTCAACATTAAATATAAAAATCAATGCTCTAGCTAAAAACTTGAATCAAAAAGGACAACAAACCCGAAATCGTGTACGTGTGTGAACTCACTCAAAACAACCCAAGGTATACTCCTCAAAGTTCTAAGTACAAGGGACTTATTTATCTACAAAAGTGACAACAATTTCAAAGATGGTAGTAGCTTCACACATCCTCTAAGGTAGCCCTTTCCAAAGCGGCCGCTAAGGTGGCTTTCACACTTTCGAGGTGATAGCTCTTTCTACCGGAGTGGTAGCTTTCACTCATCCTATGAGATAGCTCTTTCTCTCATTAGGGCATAAGTAGTATCCGACTTATGAGAGTAGCTTCATACTTAATAGGTGGTAGCTCTTTCCACCCACAAGCACAAATAACCAATAAAACTAAACTTTTTTTTTTTTGAATTCAACACAAGAAATAACTATAACTAGTCCCTTTAACATCAAACTTAAGTTTCCAAAAGAGTCTGATAAGTGAGTAGTGTAACAAGTATAAATCGGGCAAACTTCCTAGACATTCAAGCAAAACTAGAGCATGAAAACATTCAATGTTAGAAATTCTCCTAAACTCAAGAATACAATCCATGCAACTAAGGTGAACCGCCATTGGCTATGTGAGCATATATCAATCTAGAACAATAGAAAAGAATGTGTGCACTATGAAACTCCCCCCTACACTTAAGTTGTACATTGTCCCTAATGTACACATGCAAGCTCACTCAAAATATATATTGTTCAAAAGCAAATGTAGGAGAAGCAATCAAAACAATACTCCCCTGACTCCTAGCATTGCGTTTGATGATGCTAATTCCATGGGGATAGTGTTCCGACAGGTTGTGAAGCTCACACGGCTAAGTGCCTAAGCACCTTGGGCGTGCCCATGACTAAGTCTCAATTCCCAAGAAGATAAGACCATCTGCACGCATACACGAGGGGATTCACTGAAGCTCAATAAAAACAAAATATCTCGAGTATATATAAAAGATAGACAATGAATACAACTCGAGATGCAAAGTGAAAATAAACTTAGAAGGAGAATCCTTTCTGAGTGAACAAGTCTAAAATAAAATGCATAAAAGAAAAAGAACTAAAAATCAAATGTCGGTGTCGCCCTTAGGCTCAGGTGCTGCTACTGCTGCTGGTGAAGATGCACATGGTGGGTCCACAGGTGCCGGGGTAGGGGATGAGGGTAACAGAGGAACTGAGGGTCTGGATCTCAATAGATCTCGTAGAAAGTCAAACCGGGCCATAAGATCTGTATATTGACCTAACTGTATAGCGCGGAGCTCCGCCATCTCGGTCTGAATCTCTCTCACAATGCTCTCAAGCCTCTCAATACGGTCATAAGCTCGAGGACCCTGTGCTGCGGGAGGTTTGGGAATCTGCTGGGAACTCTCCGCAGTAACTCCTTCGTTCCTGGCGGTCTCTGAGGTAGCTGTAGTAAGAATATAGACCCCTAGCCCATATCTCCGTATCAACCCCATCATCCTGATCGTATCAAACTTAAGAGGGGTAGGCGCAACAATTCTCTCAGCACCACGTAAAGCATCCCCCAAACCCATTCCCAAAATGAGCCTGGTAATGTAGGGGCCAGTAAATAATAAACCCACTCTCACAGACTAACCCTGGTACCTCAGAATATCTGATAATATGCACCGCAAGTGAATCGGCACATTGCTTGTAAAAAGAGAATATCCTGCTTGGTCAGAGCAGATGTGTTATCAGCTCGACCTGACACCGACCTGCTGATAACTGCGTGTAAATACCTGTAGCTTGACCGGGATAGGCTAGTGGCCATCGACAACCCCGGTTCAGACTCCCCATGTCTACACAGAATCCTGTACGCATGATGTGGAGTCACTGATACTGGAAAATCCGCCGGTAATTGTCCATACTCCACTGTACCTGTATAAGCAATGTCATACAGGCCCATCCGAATCGAAAACTTAGTGATACTCATGGAAAATGGATGTCCGAATGCCCGAAACTGTATAGCATCCATAGTGTCAAATCTCCCATGCATCAACCAAAACTCAAAAGACGCTAAAACCTTGAGCGTCAATGAGCGGTAAACTAGCTCACTGATCGTCAGTAGCCTCCTCCAGCTTCCTACTGCTAGCATCTCATCAATTTCATTAGCCAGCTCGTCACCCCGCTGAATATCTCTCAGCACTTGCAAATCCGCGAAACAAGTCTGGCCAAAACCGAGTGCTGAAAGTCTCTCAAATCGAGTCTGATGCTCGGGATTTGAGAAATCCAAGTGTAGTGACTCTGAGATGCTTTACTTCGTTCTTCTTCACGCGAGGTGCCATATCTGTCGTACAAAAGAAGAAAATGATCAAAGCAGCTCAGCATCAGTATACTGTAGAATTCCACACAGGCTTGTGGATATTACCCACGCCCGTGTGGATCTACAGGGCGTGAAAGTCCCGCACGGGTGCACAACTCTCAAAAATTCAACTTAGAACCGCGTCCAGATGCTTTCTAAACATACACCATGCATTGTAAAAATGAAAATTCGCAATTAAAGATATTTAATTTGTTAAAAACAAGAGTTGGCAAAGAAAAGAGGATAAAAAGGTTACCGAAGAAATAAATGTGAAAACTTTGAAAATCGGTAAGATATGTGAAGCAAAATCCTCCAAAACGATGATGAGCGGTCGAAAAGATGATCAGAAGTAGTTTTCAGGTGACTGGAGATGAAGAATTAGACGAAATCACAAGGTTTTTAAGGAAAAAATCACGTCTCTTGGAATTTTGTGCATCCACACGGGCGTGCGGAAAATACCCACGCCCGTGCGCTTCATTACAAGAGAGCCACAGGGGATGCACGCACGCCCCTATGCGCTCTCGGGAAAACACTCCTTAGACTCTGACTGCTCTCCCACGGGCGTGTGGAAAATACACACGCCCGTGCGGCCGATCCACAGGTGCAGCCGCACGCCCCTTGTGGCTTCTCTGGACATCCGAGAAAAATACCAAATGTTAAACCCCCCCGTGCGAAAATTCCGCACGGGCGTTGACATTTACATGCGCAACTCAGAGGGGCAGCCACACGCCCCTGTGTCTTCTCATGATGGAGAGAACTCATCTGCAGTGTTTCGCACGGGCATGTGGAAATTACCTACGGCCATGCGTAGTTCAAAAGGTCGCCCACGGGGCGAGACCACGCCCATGTGTCCTCTTGGGATAATCCGCCCAACTCTGCAGGAATTCACACGCCCGTGCGGAAATTACCCACGGGCGTGGGACTGCGCATGGTCATTCATAGGGGCAGCCACACGCCCTTGTGCCTTCTCTGGATAAGCTCGTAGTGCAATTCTACGGGCGTGCAGAAATTCCACACGCCCGTGTATTTTCTCTAGATGACTTAGAAAAATCTGCTTTGCTCTACAGAAGATTTCTGAACATGTTTACACACTCAGAGCTTCCTCTATTAAGCAATTTTTACCAGTGAAAAACATGGAATTGAGCTCAAATGACCAAACCTCGCCAATTCCACATGAAAACACACAATAACTTTAAAAACCCACAATAAAATCGCAGCACAAGCATCATAAAAATCAAGACACCAACACTTAACAATTTATTCATGCAAACAACCTAACTAAAATAAGAAAACATAGTAAACACTTGGGTTGCCTCCCAAGAAGCGCTTGTTTTACGTCACTAAGCTTGACGTACCTTGTCTTACCTCACCGGGGTTCATGACTGAAAGTTGCCCTCTTACCCATGGCTTGAAAGCATGATGTGCAAAGTCTCTTGAGAGTAGAGGTTGTATTATCGGGCTTCGGACCACCTAACAATGATACGTCCAACTTCTTCATTTCACGTACGTCTCCAACAACCTTGGAGTGTTTCCGGTGGCGTCTCCTAGCCCTCTTCATTTTTCGGGGCACTTTCTTCAAGATCCCCGTGGTAGATGGTACTTCTTCTGTCAAACCAAGCATCATTACTTCTTCATAATCCTCCTCTTGGTCGAACAAACATTCATACGGATCCGGATTAAACATTTCCTGCATGTATTCATCAATAATCTCATCAGTAGTGTCTAGAAAGTATAAAGTATCATCGAAGTCAAGAGAATACCGCATGGCTTCAGCAAGGCGGTATATGAGCTTGTCATCTCCAACTCTCAATGTGTGCTCTCCGCCGTCCATGTCAATCAATGCTTTGGAAGTCCGCAAGAACGGTCTCCCAAGTATCAAGGGTACATCCGCATCCTCATCGACATCTAGCACTACAAAGTCAACCGAAAAAATGTACTTGTCCACCTTGACAAGCACATCTTCAATGATGCCTCTTGGATGTCGCACTGTTCGGTCCGCTAGTTGCAAAGTCATCAGAGTAGGCCTAGGCTTACCCAAGCCTAGATTTTGAAAGAAGGTGTATGGCATGACGTTGATACTTGCCCCTGAGTCCGCCAATGCCATTTCTTCACCTAGATTGCCAATATTACATGGAATGATGAAGCTTCCCGGGTCTTTCTTCTTGTTCGGCATGTTCTTTCACAATACCGCCGAGCATGAAGCATCTAAAATCACTGAAGCACTTTCCTCCAACTTCCTCTTGTTAGTCAACAAGTCTTTCAAGAACTTCACATACTTAGGCATTTGGGCCAATGCCTCAACAAAAGGAATATTGATGTGGAGTTTCTTGAACAAACTCAGGAACTTCTTGTACTATTCATCCCCTTGGTCATTTTTCAATCTAGAGGGATAAGGGATTCTTGGCTTGAAAGGTGGGGGTGCCACCTCTTTCTCTTTGCTTGTTCCCTCTTCTACCTCTATAACCTCGGGTGCGTGTTCTTTTGACTTCTCACTCGGAAGCCTACCTTCACTCTCATGACCACTTCTCAAAGTGATCGCCTTCACGTGCTCTCTAGGATTGGTCTCTGTATTACTCGGCAAGCTTCCATGTTGCCTTTCAGAGAGAGACTTCGCAATTTGCCCCACCAGATTTTCAAGGTTATGCAAAGAGGCGTTGTGGTTGTGAAGTGTAGCCATAACTGATTCAAACCTAGTATTTGCAGATTGCACAAATCTAGCCAAGTGCTTCTCTAGGTCAGTCATTCGGGTTTCCAAACCTGAGACTCTATTTTCCAACTGGGGGCTTGTTGTTGTTGTTGGAAACCCAGTGGCCCCATGGCCTTTTGTGGACCTTGATTACTCCATGAGAAATTAGGATGATTCTTCCAACCCGGATTGTAGGTATTGCTATATGGATTTCCTTGAGGTCTCATGCCATTACCTACAAAATCAACATTCTCCACCGAAGAAACATCACCAATAGAGATCGGGCAATCGGAGGTAGCATGTCCTCCACCACACCTGGTGCAATTAGTCACGGCCGCCACTCTATTTGAAGTTAGAAGATCTAACTTCTTATTCAAATTTTCCACTTGGGCCGCCAATGAAGTTACCACATCTATCTCATGGAGATTGGCCATCTTTTTCTTCTCCCTAGCATTCCATTGGTAGCTGTTTAACCCCATTTCTTTAATCAACTGACGGGCCTCATCGGGGTTCTTGCTACCTAAGGTACCTCCTGTTGCCACATCCAAGAGTTGCCTTGTACTCTGGTTCAAACCATTGTAAAAGGTTTGAACAATCATCGACTCCGGGAATCCGTGTTGTGGGCACTTCCTCAGGAGCTCCTTGAACCTTTCCCATGTCTCGAATAGAGACTCCAATTCCAACTGAACAAAGGATGAGATCTCGTTCCTAAGCTTTGCTGATTTTTCGGGAGGGAAATAACGAGCTAGAAAAGCTTCCACCATCTCCTCCCACATGGTAATTGACGCTCTAGGTAACGAGTGTAGCCACTGCTTCGCTCTCCCCTTTAGGAAAAATGGGAAGGCTCACAATTTGATGGCATCATCCGTCACCCCATTTATCTTCAGCATATCACACACCTCGAGAAAGCTCTATATGTGGCTGTTTGGATCCTCATCGGCCAAACCATTGAATTGTGCGGATTGCTGCAACATGTGGATGAATGCCGGTTTCAACTCAAAGTTCTGAGATGTAATCGGGGGACGCACAATGCTCGATTGTGTCCCCAACACTGAAGGTCTAGCATAATTGGATAATATTCGCTGTTGTTCATTCTGTTCTGCCATGTTTTCAGATCTTTCCACTTCCAAATCAGCTAAATTAGACAGTTCTTGTACAGGCCCTTTCCCTTTTCTTCTAAGTGTACGTTCAAGCTTGGGATCCCCTTCAATCAATATTGAGAGATTCCCTCGGCTCATAACCTAAAGCTGCAACCAAAAAGAAAGAAAAAGAAATCAGAATGATGATAGAATAAGAAGATATGAAATAGAATGTATGGTGAAATAGCTAACAAAACAAAGTGCAAAGTATCTCTAAACGCCTATTCCACAGCAACGGTGCCAAAAACTTTACAATATCCCCTTGCGTATATCCCGCAACTGCACGGGTTTGTCGAAGTAATAATCCCGGATGAGCGGGTATCAAATCCACAGGGAATAGAGAATAAAAACACTTAATTCACTTGTTAGCTATGTGAAAGATCAATGATGATAAGTGTGACAATGATTCAATTCTCAACAATAAAAACAACAAGTAAGAGAGCAAAAGTAAAGAAGGGGGTAAGGCAATCGATAAAGATGGGGTACCCGGATAATGCCCCGCCTAGGATAATTGTTTCAAGAGCAAGAACCCTCTATTATGCTTCCTAATCAATGCAATGGTGAGTCGTGGAAATCCTTAATTACATAGTCCCACATCTAAGGTCAACTATGCCTAACTCTATCAATGTCCCGGAGGAGAAATTAGATAACCTCTCAACCTCGCACTCGCATAGAGTTGGCATGAGCTCTATGGATTCCAAGTGATAAATATCTTCCTAATTATAGACCTAACCCTTTGGTCCAGGTGGAAGGTCCCTAACCACGATTAAGCCCTAGATACTAAGATCACCTCAACGCTTCACTGCGTTGCATGCGCAACTAAGCCCCAGCGAAAGTTCACCCCTTAGACCATTCACTCTATTATGGCCGCAAAGAACTCGAGGAACGGAGGTAGAATCTATAACGTCGGAGGAGAAAGGGGACGCTCCTGTACCTCTTGACTCACCCTCTCAGCCCTCTCCAACCTAGCTTTGTCTAACGCTCGTGGTGTGTCACTCACTCACAAGGTTACCAATGAGAACTCTCAACCCTAGTGTCACTCTAGTGGAATATTCATACAATCAAGCATTCAAGGTTGGAACTCACAATAAACATCAATTAATTGAAAGCATAATAAAGAGATTCAATGAAATGATTACATCCTAGAGTTCACAAATACCCAAGTACCCACTAGGGGTTTAGCTCTCCATGGAGCTAAGTACAATCAAAGAAATAGAATGTAAAAGCAATAAATCCATAAAGAAACCTCCTCAATAGTCATGTCGATGGTCTTGTGGAAAGTCCTCTACTCGTCGTCCAAGGATTCCCTCGTCCGGTATAGGATACGCCTCGACGGAAGCTTCCCTACCAACCTTCTTCCTAAGGAATGACTATGTCAGAGCCATAGAACCTCTCCAAAACCTTAGCCAATACCCCTCAAAACCCTAGCCGAATCCCTCTCTTAAGTTGTGGAAAAGATGGAGAAAAGAATACTAAAATTGGGGCTGATTCGGCTATAAATAGGGCTGGAATAGGGCAACTACACGGGCGTGGATGCTTCACGCGCCCGTGCGGAATTTCCACGCGGGCGTGGATAATTTCCACACGCCCGTGTGGATTCTTTGAACTTCTGTTTCCTCGGTCGGCTGTGAACAGTGCTGCTACAGTATATTCTACTATGTTGCTGCGGTGCTCTGCTACAGTATCCGGCCTGAATAGCTTCCCCAATCCATACTTTCATCGGAGTAACGCAAATGGGCACACGTTCATGTCGTGGATCACTTGCTTCTTCAATGATAGGCAAGTTGGTGGAGCTCTTGTTCTATGTGCATAAGTCGGAATGCTCGAGTGTGATTGCCTTTGTGCCCCTCCAAATGGATGTGCCAACTAGAATACGAGGAGGTTGGCACACACTCTAGCATCTCACAACCCGACCTATGTCTTAGCATTTGAACCTTACAAGATTTCCTCCAAAAATCAGTGCATTGTGCTCTACATTGGCTTCTTTCCTTCATACTCGCTCTCACAACCCTACCTGCACGAAAGTACAATAAAAACACACATATTAGTGTTAAAACCCCAAGAAAAGTAATGCTCAACATAAGGAATGAACGCTTCGCATTCATATCGCACAAGCACTTATCACATTCTTATCACACAAGCACTTATCATTTATCATGTCCAAACCATAAATAAGTTAGTTCCTCATGAAAGAAGACCATTCATATAACTCAAAGTAATAAATACATATAAAAAGAAGAAAGAAATACTCCCTCTAGCTTTAGATCCCCTTGGATGGGAAGATCTTGAAGGTTCAAAGAGATCTATCCTCAAATGATGCTTTTATGCCTAAGATCTTCTGCCTATCTCCTCCTCCGATGTTTACTATCCTTTTGGTCAAGCTTTGTTCAGAAGATCATCGGAAATCACAGCTAAGAAAGGTTGGGTGGCTGTTCAAGAAAACCAAGAAATCCCCACAAACAATACCCTAACACCTTTTTAAATGCTTTTTCGGCATGTCTTCATAGCCTGGCTCATTGGCGTGATGATACCGAGCAGAGCCATAGGATTTCTTCCAAAATTTTCATTAACTGCTACACTAAAGTGCCACAGTACCAGGGTTCCCATCAACAAAACTTGAGACTTTATCATTTCTCACCTCTTATATGTTTGTGCTATGTGTGTAAATCTCTTATCTCACATGCCTTTATCTGGTCTAGCCTAATATCTCCTATCAGTATACCTCTAGCTGCTAATTGCTTCACATACAATGAATACCAAGTCTTAAAAGTGCTAAGTGCTACTTCAATGGAGAACTAAGTTCCTTCTAATTCTTAAACTTGAAACTAAAGCCCTTTTTTTTCAAACACTAAGTAAGCAGTCAAAAAAATAAAGGGGACTTTTTTTTGGGACTAAAGTAAATTGTGTATTGCCTTTCTGAGGGATGTCCATGTTGGTTAGGCACCAGAAAAATAAACTACTTAGTTAGTCACTAGTCTACATATATTCGTTCATACCTAAGGAGGTTGTTAGCGTTAGGAACACTCTGGTTAGTAGCTGAGCCCCAAGTTAGTTGACAAATGCCCTTTTGCATATATACCACAAGTGTATGGGTTTGTCAAAGTAATAATACCGCAGTGAGTGAGTAGTCGAATCCACAGGGAATAGAGATTAGAAACATAAAGATTTCTATTTAACTAGAACAAAGATGAATCGATAATGATGTGAAAAAAATCAATGCAAACAGAAACAAGAAAAGAAGAAGGAGGCACAAATAAAAGATAGGAGAGGCAATCGATGATAAATGGGGCACACGGACATTGCTCACCCTAGGACTATTGTTTCAAGTGCAAGACCAATCATTATGTTTCCTAACTAATGCTTGATGAGTCATGGAGATCCTTAAACACACAGTCCCAAAACTTAAGGTCAATCGTGACTAACCCTCCACTATACCCCGGTGGAGAAATCTCTCAGTCTCGACACCTCACACTGTGCTATGTTGCTTTAGGCTCTAGGAATTCCAAGTGATAAACCCTATTCTCTAAAATATATCTAACCCTTTGGTCCAAGCGAAAGACCCTAGTCACAATTAAGCCCCAGATACCAAGGATTACTTCAACGCGTCACTCTATTGCTTTTGCAACTAAACCCCAGTGGAGTTCATCTCTTAGCACTTCATTCTATTGTGACAACAAAGAACTCTTGGAACATGGAGGTAAGATAAATCACGGCGGAGGGGAAAGTGGACGCTCCGCTATGTCTCGACTCACCCTCTCAACCCTCTCCAATCTAGTATTGTCTAACCCATTATGATGTGTCACTCATCCACAAGGATTACCAAAATGGATTCTCAACCCTAGTGTCACTCTAATGGAAAACCATCTCAATAAGCATTCAAGATTGGAACTCAATTAAAACATCAATTAAAGGAAGCATACTAAAAGGTCAAAGAAACAACATCATACTGCGGTTTACAAGTCCAAGTACCCACTAGGGGTTTAACTCTCCATGGAGCAAAATACAATCAATAATGAAATCAAAGGTAAAAATATGTGCATTCTATGAATAAAACCCCCTTGGTGTTCGTGTCAATGGTCCTGTGGAGTGGCCGTGTCTTCTCCAAAGGTCCCCTCGTCAAGCCTAAGGCTCCCCTCGCTGTATCGCTGCCAATGACACCTCCCCCAATAATTCTCTTCCGAAGGAAACGTGATGTTCAAGGCCGTAAACCCGTCCAAAAATCTAGCCAAAGCCTCTCCAAACCCTAGCCACGGGCGCCTCCAAAGGTGAAAAAAGAAGGCCAATAGATGGGAAAAGAGTATTCTGAAATCGGGATGAAATCGTGACTTAAATAGGGCTGGAATCGGGCATCCACACGAGTGTGTGGAATTTCTACATGCCTGTGTAAATATCCAGGAAATCAATTTTTTGCGTCCTGTAAATAGTAAGTGCTACAGTGTTTGCTGTATTGATTTGCTACAGTAACCTGCTATAGTCGCCAAAGTACTCCCGAATCCACACTTTTCATCTAGGCAACATAAACGGCCGCACGTCTACACTGTAGATTGCATTGCATCTTCAAATAAAAGCACATTTGACGATAATCTTGCTAGCTTTGTACAAGTCGGAACACATGAGCGTGACTGCTTTTGTGGCCCTCCAATTTGTATATTTCCTTGAACACCATGGAGGTTGGCATACATTCACATGTCTTTGAGCACAACTTGTGTCTTCACGTTTGTTCACTCCAAGATTTTATCAACTAAATGCACTCACAATCTACTTTGGCTTCTTTCTTCTATATTCATCTCCACTACCCTACATGCACAAAAGAACACAAATACACATTCATTAGCTGATAAAATCTGAGAAAAGTAATCCTCATCATAAGAAAAGAATACTTTGTATTACTAATACACAAGCACTTATAAAACTCCCCCACACTTAAACTTTTGATTGTCCACAAGCAAAAATGAAACATTGAAGTATAGAAGAAGGAACTATTGAAAGTGCTTTGCCTTAGGTTGACCAAAGCATGCAATGGGAAGCATTCTACAAGTAATTTGAATTTCAACACTAAATAAGAAAAGTTAATGCTCTAGCTAAAAAACTCGATTCAAAAAAAGGATAACAAACCCGAAATCCTGTGAATGTGTGTAGACTCAGTTAAGTCGACCAAACGTATACTCCTCAAAGTTCTAAGTATAGGGGACTTATTTACTTGCACTCTTTCTCTTGTTTCTTTTACTTTTGTTACATCACATTTTGTCACACAAATCACTATTTACTTTTCATTTAGTTAAAAAACAATTCAAGCGTTTTTATTTCCTACTCTCTGTAGATACGATACCCACTCATCTGGGATTTATTACTTCGACAAACCCGTGCATTTGCAGGATATACGCAAGGGGCGTTGTCAAGTTTTTGGCACCGTTGCCGGGGAGTAGCCATTTAGAGATACTTTGCACTTTGTTTTCTTAGCTATTCATTCATTCATTCTATTTCACATCTTTTTTTCTATTATCATTCTGATTCTATTTTCTTTCTTTTAGTACAGCTCCAAGTTATGACCCGAAGGAACCCTTCGATTTTGATTGAAGGAGATCCTGAACTTGAACGTACACTCAGAAGAATAGGAAAGAAACCTGTATAAGAACTGTCTAACCAAGCTGAGATAGAAGTGGAAGGGTC
This sequence comes from Dioscorea cayenensis subsp. rotundata, assembly GCF_009730915.1. Taxonomy (NCBI): domain Eukaryota; kingdom Viridiplantae; phylum Streptophyta; class Magnoliopsida; order Dioscoreales; family Dioscoreaceae; genus Dioscorea; species Dioscorea cayenensis. The sequence continues at coordinate 10,457,204 of NC_052481.1, read as the reverse complement.
AGATAATATGGCAGAACAGAATGAGCAACAGGGAACACTTTCTGATTATGCTAGACCCTCAGTTTCGGGCACACAATCGAGTATTGTGCGACACCCGGATTACAACTCTGAACATCAAGCTAAAGCTCGGCATTCATCCAAATGATTTAGCAAATAGTGCAGTTCAATGGTTTGGCTGATGAGGATCCAAAAAACTATATAGAGAACTTCTTGGAAGTTTGTGATATGCTGAAAATTAATAGTGTATCATATGATGCTATTAGATTGAGGGCTTTCCCATTCTCTCTGAAGGGAAGAGCCAAGCAGTGGCTACATTATTTGCCCAAGGCCTCCATCATGATGTGGAATAAGATGGTCGAAGCTTTTCTTGCTAGATACTTTCCTTCGGGGAAATCAGCCAAGCTTCAAAATGAGATTTCATCGTTTGTACAGATAGAGTTGGAGTCATTGTTTAAGACATGGGAGCGCTTCAAGGATCTTCTGCGGAGGTGCCCACAGCACAGATTTCACGAATGAATGATTATTCAGACTTTTTATACTGGGTTGAATCCGAGTACAAGGCAATTGTTAGATGCCGCCGCAGGAGGTACAATGGGGAGTAAAACCCCAAAAGAAGCCTGATAGTTAGTGGAAGACATGGCCATGAATAGTTATTAGTGGAATGCACGGGAAAGGAAAAAGGTAGCCGGGCTCAATGAAATAGATGCTGTAATTTCATTGGCGGCTCAAGTGAAATCGTTGAGTAATAAGTTAGATCTTCTAACTTTGAATAGAGTGGCGGACGTGACTACTTGCACCGGGGGTGGTTGAGGACATGCTCCCTCCGATTGCACGATTTCCATTGGTGATGCATCTTCAGTTGAGAAGGTTGATTTTGTGTGTAATGCAATGAGGAACTAATGAAATCCATATAGCAACACCTATAATCCGGGTTGGAAGAGTTATCCCAATTTCTCGTGGAGCAACCAAGGTCCACAAAAGGCCATTGCACCATTGGGTTTCCAACAACAATAAGCCCCAAACTTATAGAACCGACTTTCAGGTTTGGAGACCTGAATAACCGATTTGGAGAAGGCCTTGACAAGGTTTATGCAATCGTCGGATACAAGGTTTCAATCAGTTGAGGCTACACTTTGCAACCACACCGCTTCTTTGCACAATCTTGAAAATCAAGTGGGATAAATTGCGAAGTCTCTATCGAAGAGATAACAAGGGAGCTTGCTGAGTAATACTTAGACCAATCCCAGAGAGTATGTGAAGGTAATCACTTTGAGAAGTGGTCGTTAGGTTGAAGGTAGGCTTCCAAGTGAGAAGCCCAATGAACATGCACCCGATGTCATAAAGTTTGAGGAGGGAACAAGCAAAAAGAAGGAGGTGGCACCCCCACCTTTCAATCCAAGAATCCCTTATCCTTCTAGATTGAAAAATGACCAAGGGGATGAACAATACAAGAAGTTCCTGAGTTTGTTCAAGCAACTCCACATCAATATTCCTTTTGTTGAGGCATTGGTTCAAATGCCTTAGTATGCAAAATTCTTGAAGGACTTGTTGACTAACAAGAGGAAATTGGAGGAGAGTGCAGAGTGCTCCAGTGATCTTAGATGCTTCTTGCTAGGTGGTGTTGCAAAAGAATATGCCGAACAAGAAGAAAGACCCAAGAAGCTTCATCATTCTGTGTAACATTGGCAATTTGGGTGAAGAAATGGCATTGGCGGACTCAGGGGCCAGTATCAACGTCATGCTATACACCTTCTTTCAGAAGCTAGGCTTGGGAGAGCCTGGGTCCACTCGGATGACTTTGCAATTGGCGGACCGAATAGTGAGACATCCGAGGGGCATCATTGAAGACGTGCTAGTCTAGGTGGACAAGTACATTTTTCCGATTGAACTTATAGTGTTGGATGTCGATGAGGATGCGGATGTACATTTGATACTTGGGAGGTCGTTCTTGCGTACTTCTAAGGCATTAATTGTCATGGATGGCGGGAAACTGACATTGAGGGTTGGAGATGATAAGCTCACATACTGCCTCGCCGAAGCCATGCGACATTCTCTCGATTTTCAATGATACTTTGTATGTTCTAGACATTACTGATGAGATTGTTAATGAATACATGCTAAAAATGTTCAACACAAATCCATACGAGGGGTTTGTTCGACCAAGTGGTGGACAATGAAGAAGTAATGATGCTTGGTCCAATACAAGAAGTACCATCTACTATGGGGATAATGAAGAAGGTACTCTGGAAGATGAAGAGGGCTAGAAGACGCCATCGAAAATGCTCAAAGGCTGTTGGAGATGGGCATGAACCGAACAAATTGGATGAACCTTTGCTAGGTGGTCCCAAGCCTGATAATTCACCCTCTACCTTCAGGACAATTTGCTCATCATGCTTTAAAGTTATGGGTAAGAGGCAACCTTCATCTATGAACCCTCGTGAGGTAAGACAAAGTACGTCAAGCTTAGTGACATTAAACAAGCATTTCTTGGGAGGCAACCCAAGTGTTTACTGTTTTCATAGTTGAGTAGTTTAGTGTTTTCATGAATAAAGTGTTGAGTGTTGGTGTCTTGATTTTTAGATGCTTCTGTGGTGTTTTATTGTGGGGTTTTAATGTTATCGTGTGTTTTCATGTGGATTTGGTGAAGTTTTGGTCGCTTGAGCTAGTTTCTCATGTTTTTCATTGGTATAGTTTGCATAATAGGGCAGGCTCTGAATGTGTAATCATGTCCAAGAATTTTTTGCTTAGCCAGTAGAGTTTTTATGGCAGCCAGACAAAACGCACGGGCGTGTGGAATTTTCACACGCCCGTGGATTTGTACTGCGAGTTCATCTAGAGAAGACATTGGGGCGTGGACACGCCCCTGTGAGCAACCTTGTGATTTCCGCACGTCCGTGGGTAATTTCCAGCACGGGTTGTGTGTTTTTCTATAGAGACTTAGCAAATCATCCCGAGAGCGGACAGGGGTGTGGACTCGCCGTTGTGGGGAAACCTTTGACAAACGCACGGGTATGGGTATTTTCCGCACGCCCATGCGGATCTTTCAGAAGAGCTCTCTCCATCTCGAGAAGACATAGGGGCGTGCGTTCACCGTTGTGAGTTGGGCGTGTGAATGTCCACGCACGTGCGTAATTTTCGCACATGCGTGCAAAACACTTAGATGATTCTCTCGATTGGACAGAGAAGCCACTAGGGTGTGCGGCTACCCCTATGGGTCAGGTACACGGCCGTGGGTATTTTCCGCAAGCCTAGTCAGTTGTATTCAGAGACATAAGGAGTGTTTTCCCTAGAGCACACAAGGGCGTGCGTCTGTCCCTATGGCTCTTTCCTATGGAGGCGCATGGGTGTGGGTAATTTCTGCACGCCCGTTCGGTTGCGTAGAATTCCAAGAGATGCGATTTTCCTTTAAAAATTTGGTTAAAATTTTCATCCATTACCCTTCCAGACACTCGAAAATCACTCTTGACCAATTTCCCGACCTCTCACCGCTATTTTAGAGGGATTTCTAGTCAATTTTCATGCCGAAGTCGAATTTTTCATACCCATTTCATAGGTAAATCTATTAACATGTCTTCTATTCACCATTTCTTGTTTTTAGTGGATTAAAAGTCTTGAATTGAACCAATTTTCACTTTATAATGGTTTATGCATGTTTAGAGAGAGTTTAACCGTGTTTTTAAGTTGTATTTTAGGAAATTCCACACGCCCGTGTGTTAATTCCACAAGCCCATGTGGAATATCTACAGGGGCATGTGGATTCCCGATTCCACCCTTTAAAAGCCGATTTCAGCCCCGATTTTAGCATTCTTTTCTCCATTTTTCCCCAACTTGAGTGAGGGCTGTTGCTAGGGTTTTGAGAGATATTGGCTAGGGATTGGGAACAGGTTCTACGGCTCCAATATCGCACTCCATTTGGAAAAAGGTTAGTTGGGAGAGCTTTCGTCAGCACCGATCCGGCGAGGTGTATCCTAGGCTAGACAAAGGGACCTTTGGACGAATAGAGGACTCTCCACAAGACCATCATTACAACTATCGTGGGGGTTTTCTATGGATTTGTTGCTTTTACATTCGATTTCATTAATTATAATTAGCTCCATGGAGAGCTAAACCCCCTAGTGGGTATTTGGATTGCGAACCCTAAGATGTATTCGATTCATTGAACCTTGTTATTATGCTTTCATTAATTGTTACTTTTTTTATTGAGTTCCAATCTTCAATGCGTTGATTGTATTAATACTCCTTTAGAGTGATACTAGGGTTGATAGTTCTTGTTGCTAACCTTTGTGAGTGAGTGACACACCATGAGAGTTAGACAAAGCTAGATTGGAGAGGGTTGAGAGGGTAAGTCGAGAGGTAGCGGAGAGTCCCCTTTCTCTTGGGCTAAGGGATAACCTCCAATTCCTTGAGTTCTTTACGGTCATAGTAGAGTGAATGGGCTAAGGGATGACCTTCCGCTAGGGCTTAGTTGCGAGTGTAATGGAGTGAAGCGTTGAAGTGATCTTAGTATCTAGGGCTTAATTGTGGCTTGGGACCTTCCACCTGAACCAAAGGGTTAGGTTTACACATAGGAAGAGGATTTATCACTTGGAATGCCTAGAACTCATTGCAATTCTATATGAGTGCAAGGTTGCTTTCAATCTGTTGAAAGAGAAATTAGTACAAGCACCGATTTTCGATCACTTCAGATTAGATTGAACCCTTTCTAGCTCATGTGTGACGCGAGTGACTACGCTATTGGAGCAGTTTTAGGGCAGAGGAAAGGTAAACAGTTCCAACCAATTTTTTAGTGATAGTAAGACTCTCATGAGTGCTCAAAAAACTATACAACTACGGAAAAAGAATTGTTAGTGATGGTGTTTGCCTTTGACAAGTTCAGGTCAAACCTCATTCTATCTAGGGTCACCCTATTTACCAATCACTCGACACTCTGTTATCTCATGAATAATGCTGATGCGAAACTAAGGTTGATTCGTTGGATCGTATTGTTGAAAGAGTTTGATATGGAGATAAAAGATAAGAAAGAGACTGAAAATCTAGTTGCAAACCATTTGCCTTGATTGGAGGGTTGTGACGGTCAAGAGCCATCAAGCAAAGAAATTAACGATTTCTTTCTCGAGGAGCACTTGCTTGTAGTCCAAAGTTCAGAACCCATGGTTCGCGGATTTTGCAAACTACTTATCGGGGAAAACACTTAAGCAGGGCCTCACCTTCCAACAAAAGAAAAAGTTTTTCAGTGATGTAAAGAACTACTTTTGTGATGATCATACTTGTTTCGCATTTGTGTGGATCATGTGGTTCAAAGGTGTGTATGAAGGGAAGAAGATTGGGATATCCTTGCATATTGTTATTCCGGAAAGGTCGGGGTGCATTATGCTTCAAGCCAAATTGCTTAAAAAGCCTTAGCCACTGTATTTTATTGGCCGACTTTATTTTAGGATGCACATTAGTTTATTTATCGATGTGACAGCTGTCAGAGTACTAGAAATATATCATGTAAGGATGAAATGCCTCAAAATCTGATGCAATTTTTTAAGGTGTTTGATGTGTAGGGTATTGATTTCATCGGACCATGTCCAAAATCTAATGGTAATCAATATATTCTGGTGGCAGTTGATTATGTTTGTAAATGGGTGGAGGCTCAAGATCTACCTACTAATGATGCTCGAACCGTGGTTAAATTTCTGAAGTAGTTGTTCACTCGATTTGGAACCCCATGAATTATCATTAGTGAACGAGAAGTTATTTCTGCAACACTCAACTTGAAAAAGTGTTGAAGCGCTTGGAGTGCACCATCATCTTGCTACACCCTATCACCCATTGACAAGTGGTCAAGTGGAAGTCACAAATAGAGAGCTCAAGAGAATCTTTTACAAAGTCAATAGAACAAGGAAAGCAGGATTGGTAAAATTCCGATAGGGACCACTCCCTATAATTTGGTATATGGTAAGTCATGTCATTTACCTATGGAGCTTGACCATAAAGCCTATTGGGCCATCAAAACAATGAACTTTGACTTGCGAAAAGCGGGGAAACAAAGAATGCTTCATCTTAATAAGTTGGATGAATGGAGGATGAACGCATATGAGAATGCGAATATTCACAAGGAAAGGATTCGGAAGTGGCATGACAAGCATATAAAGAATCCAAAAGAATTTAAAGTTGGTGATTAAGTGTTGTTGTTTAATTCTCACCTATGGCTATTTCAGGGGAAGCTAAAGTCTATATGGTTTTGGCCTTATATTGTAACCGAAGTATCATCCTGTGGGGCCGTTAAAATCACTCATCCAAGGAAGCGTACATTTAAGGTGAGGGAACACTGACTGAAACCATACTTTGGAGGACGGGTGAGCAGCGATGCCAAGGAAGTATTCTTTCTCCATGAGCCCCTATGAGGTAAGGTGAGGTACATCAAGCTTCGTGACGTTAAACAAGCACTTCTTGGGAGGAAACCCAAGTTTTTATTGTTTTTCTGGGTTTTAGTTTAGTACTTGCATGAATAAAGGCTTTAGTATTGATGTCCTAATCTTTCATGCTGTTGCTGTGCTTTTCTCATTGATTATTGGTGTTTTTATGTGCTTAAATGTGATAGGCAAACTTTCTATGTTGTTTGAGTATGTTTTCCATGTTTCTCTAGTCAGTTTTTCATTGTATGGGCAGCCTCTAATTGTGTGTAAGTGTATAGAAATTTTTCTACATAGCGTGTGAATTTTTCTAAGTTAACCAGAGAAAACACATGACCATGTGGAATTTCAACACGGCCGTGTATTGTCGTTTAGAGCTCATCTCGAGAGGACAAAGGGGTGTGTGGGTGCCCCTGTGAATGATCTTGTGACGGTCACACGCACGTGGGTAATTTCCACATGGGCATGTGTTTCTCTACAGAGTCTCAGACTCCATCCCAAGAAGACACAGAGGCATGTGAATGCCCCTGCGATGACTGATATTGCTCACCCTCAAGTGTACGGTGTTAACAAGTAATACCCTGTGAGTGACACAGGGGTCGTATTCCATGGGGCTAAGGAGCTCCTATTACTCCTCCATCACCTATTATCTAACCTTACAACTTAAGCATGATTTACTATTCTAACAATTGCAATAATATAAACAACTTGCAAGAATAAAAACTATAAGCAGCACAGGAGATCACAAGAGCAACAATGAAATACAGAGGCCTAGGGATGAGGATCCCCTTGAGGGGTCATCATGATATATGGATGCACAGTAATAGCAAAGTGAGGGCGATTTATACAGAAGGATCTCAAGACTGGTCCAATCCTAATTTCTCGGTGATTGAACCCTAATCCCATACGAATGTCAAAAAGGATCTCTCCTTAATCACATTCCTGCAATCGCATTAAGTGTAGGGAAATCCTGCAATAACGACACACTTACCCTAAGTCTATGTTTAAGATTCGGAGGGTCTACCGACATCCAATTTCTCAGCATGTCGATCCAAGAATACCCCTTCTAGCTCGTTAAAGATCTAGTACATATGAGTAGGTCACATCTACACGTACAACTCAACAAAGAACTATGGATCTCTACATTTTATAGTTCTAGACACGAAGAACAATGAGCCAAGATATAATTCAACTCAAATGCATTTCAAATAAAAGTTTAGAATCCAAAATACATGATGAACCCCCCAAGGTTCACCTACATGCAGTGGCCTTGGGGATCTAGTGTGCCATCATGCAAACAAACATAACAAACTCAAGAAAAACACAAAACAAATGCATAAGAGGCACTCCCTAGTCCAAATACTAATGAAGAAGAACAATGCAAGCCGAATGACACTTCCTCTAGCCCAATGAATGCCGAATGCTCCTCCCACCTCGATGATGAAGCTTTCCCCTTGAAGTTCAAGCTCTTGATCATCTCCAAGCCTCAAGCCAAAATCTTTAATGATGTCTTCGTTTTCCTCCTTCCTTCTCCCAGGTGGTGGCTACCAAAAAGTCCCTCAATAAATCCTCCAAAAACTTCCTTATATCCTCCAAGCATACTCTCTTATAACAGTGTCCATACTAGTTCAATGAGCTCCTCATTGAGGCAGTATGCCTTCAAATACTTTTCATCTCTAGCTACAGTGTTCATCCCGGGGTCCATGATCTCCTCATTGAGGCAATATGCCTCGAATAAATTCCTGGCTCAAAAATTCTCCAAGTACTACAGTGGATGCTACAGTGTCACTTGTACAGTACTCCCGCTACAATAAGTTCCTACATAGAATATGCTACAATACTGAGAGATGGTTTTCTTCTCTTTTTCTACCCAAATCATATCTCCATGTCTTCCATGGCATTTTCATGCCCTGCAAAGAAAATAATACATGATTAAGCACAAAACGGGCATCCATTCATATAAAAATACATACTATAATTACAAAATACATATACTAAAATACATACATTTAGACACTTATCAAATATTCCAACACCTGAGCGTTTGCTTGTCCCCAAGCAAACAAATCATGAAAAACAAAGAGAATGATAAGTGGCTAAATGTATTACCTCTTGCTCAAATAGGTACAAGAATCTACAAGCAATGGAAAATGATTTACAGATAATGAGTTACAAACAGTAAGCACAACAGAAAGATCATGTCTCACATCCTATATGTCTGTACCATGTGTGTGAACCTTGTATCTCATTTGCCCTAACCTGGTCTAGCCTATTGAATTTTATCAGTACATCTTTAGATGCTAATCACTCCATAAACAAAGAATACTGAGACTGAGAATGTTAAGTGCTACTTCAATGAACAGGTAAGATCCTTCTAAATGTTATACTTGAACTAACTCCCATTTTTCTTCTTAGAACTTCTAGTAGGCAATCAAAAATATCACTAGGGTTTTTATTTTCATTTCCTTTCATCATTTTGTTTTTCTAGTCTGACTTACATAGACTGCACAAAAAATCTTTCTGGAGGGTGCACATGCAGTTTAGGCACAAGAGCCACCCAAATACTCGATTATAGTCTATATAGACGCATTCATGCTTCATTAACAGAGGAATACTGACATTGACTCTTTTTTTCTCCTTTTCCATTCATTTTCACATTCACCCTAGTTCACATCTTCAGACTACTCTACATGTCACAAAACTAGGGTAGCTCAACAAGACTTAGAAGTTCTTCAGAGTTCATTGAAGGATAGACCTTAATACTCTAAGACCAAGTACTCAAAGTTGTGTGTTAAGCATACACGATAGTTAGAGTAGTCATGTTGGCTATTCCTAGGTCATCAACATAAGATTCAGTGCACAAGACAGTATTGGAGGTGAAATAGATTCGATAGAGCATAAAAGAGCATGTAACTCACATCAATCATTAAACCATGCTAAACGAGTCTTACAATAATGAAGAAGCCATCATAGGTAACACTAGCTTGCAAATATTGACCCTAATACATGAAATACAACCATCCCCACACCTAGTGTTGTACATTATCCCCAATGTACACTAATCATGAAAAGCATATTAATATAGACAATGAAAACAATGGAGGAGGGTGAAAACAAACTTCCCCGGGTAATCTTGTGCACACGGTGAGATGTGACCCGAACAAAAGCTATTGAAATTTTTGCATGTCGGGTCGGGCTTCCATGAAATGTGGAGAGGCGTAGCAAGCTCCCATAATGCCCTGCAAGGCATAAAGGGGCATCATCATTCCAAACAAAACTTAAAATTGCAAAAATTAAATACTAGGGAGTAGTCAAACGCACAAACTAGATAAAGCAAATAAGGTCTTACACAAGGTTGGTAGGGCATCACCCTTCCCAACTTATTAAAATCAAACAAACACACATGTAGAAAGTAAAGCAAAATAACAAACTACCAAAATAAAGCAAGTGTCCATGCACAAATGTCAAACTAGTCATCACTAGACGTTGTTGATGTGGTGGTCTTGGTGTGCTTCGGAAGTGCTCAAAACCTCCAAGGTTAGTTGGCGATAGGTAGGAGCTTTGATTTAAACAAATTCGCCAACAACCACATAAAAGTAATTTTTTGACTTGTTCATCCATCCCAAGTGTTTCCAAAATAACCCATTCTATGTGGTGAAATGTGCTAAAAAAGTTTGGTCTTCAAAACTTCATACTTCACTTTATGATGAGCAAGCATAAAGTGGGGTTCTTCGGAGTTGGCCTTTAAGCTTCTTGGAAGTTTAGAGGCAAATTTCTTAATGTTCAGCATTCCTACATCAAGAATAAATCATATAAGGCTTAAAGGAATCCAAGGGAATGCAAAATGTGGTATGAACAGGGCAAGAAAAATGTAAAAATCAAGTGAATAGGGTCCATACGGCCATATGGAGGCCGTATAAACACTATTCAATTTGCAAGAGTTCCCCCACATCATGGAAATGAAAATATTTGTATATAAAATCAAGATATTCCATATCGATAATGTTCATACCACACAAGACAAGCTACATGCTTGAAAAATTCCACAAACAATCCCAAGAAAGCAAGAAAAAATGAAGAAAATGAAACTAGGTCATCAAAGTTCTTACCTACAAAAACTTGAGAATACTTGAGTAAAGCTTGGAGAAAACCACTAGATCGGCCTCTTAAAGAGGTTAGGAGATTATCTAAAACAAGAAAGGAGAAGATTTGTCCATGGCTTGATGGATAATGAAGGATAGAGCTCGGTTGGAGAAGAAGAATAGTGAAGAGAGAGACAAGGAGGCAAGTTTGGCATGATAGTTTAGACTCCATACGGCCTCAATGAGGACCTCATTGAGGCCGTATGCCCTAGGCCTTTCTCTCTGTTTGGGGCATACGGCCTGAATGAGGAGCTCATTGAGGCCATATGCCCTAGAAATCATGTTTTAAAGCTTCAATCACTTCTCCAAACACATGGGCATGGCTACAAAGTGTTCCAAAAACACCTCCAACATGAAATAATGGTTCAAAATTTTGGTCTAATGCATGAAATGATAGCCAAAACAAGTGTTTCTCATTGATGCACACAAGTAAACAACCATATAGATGATGATAATAATATACAAAGCTATTAGAGCATGGACTTATTCACATTCAAATCTTTAAAGAAAATACGAAAAGAACACTAATATGCTAAAATGAACACAAAGAACATAAAAACATGAAATTAAACCACTGAATGCTTGGGTTGGCAACTAAGAAGCACTTGTTTAACATTGCGAGCTTGACGTACCTTGTTACTTACCTCACGGGGTACGAATAGTGAGAAGTTACCCCCGGTCACCTTTGAATTGTTGTTTCTTCATGATAAATTCAATGACATCAATGAATGAATTTCAAATTTTTCATGAGTAAAGGGAGGTGAAGATTGTACCTTCTTTTCTTGAGGTGTTGGATGAGAATGAGTGATACCTTTCTTCTTCCTTCCACGGACCTTCCTCCAAATTTTTTTCAACATTGAATCTTTTTTCCCTTTTTCTTTAGCATTGGTACACATAACCTTCTCCTTTGGCTTCTTCAAATTAGAACTTGGAAGAGGAGGGTGAGGTTCTTCTTGATGTTCATTTCCTAGCTCTACCAAGTACTCATCCAATGGGTTCAATGATAGCACCTCCTGCACATAATCATAAATTAAAAGTTCAGTTTCATCAATAAAATAAAGCATGTCATCATGGTCCAATGAGTGTTTCATGGCCGCTGGTAGAGTGTATACTGCTTCTTCCTCTCCAACCCTCAATGTTAATTTTCCTCCTTTAAGGTCAATTAGGGACACCGGAGGTAGTAAGAAATAGCCGACCAAGAGTCAACGGTGTCTCCACATCTTCATCAATATCCATGATGACAAAATCCACAGGAAACACAAATTTGTCCTCCTAGACAATTACATCCTCCACATTCCATGAGGTTTCCTTGTTGATCGATCCGCCAATTGTAAAATCATTTTCGTGGGTCTAAGTTCATCCAGACCAAGCTTCAAATACATGGTATAGGGCATAACATTGATGCTCACTCCGGAGTTTGCTAAGGCATTTTCTTGAACTCCACCCTCAAGTACACATGGAATTATGAGGCTTCCCGGATCTTTCAATTTTTTGTGGAAGCTTCTTCTCCAAGATGGCCAAGCAATTTCCCGTGAGTGCAACTGTGCCCTCTTCCTCCAACTTTCTCTTGTTTGTAAGAAATTCTTTCTAGAAAACTTGGCATACTTGGGCATTTGAGTTAAAACTTCCACTATCGGGATGCTTATGTGGAGTTGCTTGAAGATATTGATAAATTTTCTGAATTGAGCATCCTCCTTATCATGCTTCAATCTGGCCAGATAGGGAATTGGAGGTTTGTATTCAGATTTCTTTGATGAACCCCTTGGTGGAATTTCCTTGTTTTTACCTTGCTTGCCTTTCTCAGTAACTTTCTCAACTATGTTGGGGTCTTCCACTTCGGCTACCCCAGTTTCCTTGACACTTGGGTCAACTTTGACCCTTGTCTTAATCTGTCTCCTTCTTTTAAGGGCAATGGCTTTCAATTGATCTCTTGGGTTCTCCTCAGTGTTGCTAGGAAGACTGCCTGAAGGTCACTCCGACTTTGCTTTAGCAAGCTGCTCCACTTGGTGCTCAAGGGAGTGTACAGAAACTTGATGATTCCGTAAAATGGAGCCTATGGTTATAGGGCGTTTTGGCATCACACCCTCGCGCGGGAGTGACAAGGCCAAGAGAAGTAGGGAGTGGTTATTCTATTCCCATAGACCATTTTTCAGCACGTCTGTACGATCGGATATTTTACTCGGGCACGATCTGGTTTCATGACCGAGAGCGGAGTAGCCACCCGCTCAACTACCAAGATATAGAGAATATCGATCATCATCCGTATAAGCAGATGCGTACAAGTGGAGACTGTCTCTCGATCAGCAAGAGCGATTATCGAGATATCCGGGGCGGATGCACAGTGATTATCTGACGTTGTGGACAGACGGAAGACAAGAGTGGGAAGTACATAGTGATGGCGGACCCTGGCTATACGGACTTTAGCCATTGAATGGGGAACACATTTTGTCTCTTTCCCTTCGTCCATGGAATTCATGGGAATACGGCCGTCTCTTTTCTCCTTGGCTAAGATGCCATTCTTATGGCTATATAAAGGGACCTTCCTCTCCTTGGATGATCATCCTCAAGTATTTCTCATTCTCATCTCCTTTCCTCACTTGAGAGAGTTTCTCTTGTAACATTAGGAGCCCGGAGTGCTCTTAGGAGGAGAGTGTCTTGGGTGGTTGTAATAGCTTCCATATATCAATAGAGATTTTTACTCTTTTCTCTCTTATCCTTGTGTCTTGCTATACTTTGTGCATGTCCTTGGGCTGGTGAGTGTTTTTTCACAAAATCGGAGTAGGCTGACTTGTGAGGAGCACAAGTGTCGCACGGTCGAGTGTTTTGGTTGCCACACCAAAGACCCCCGTGACACCTATCTTATTGAACTGTCCAACATGTTGAGCAAGCTTACCATTCACCTTACTGAAACTAAGTATCCATACTGCTGGTTATGCTATTAAACCTTGATTCAGTGTTCATCATAAACTTGGCAAGCACATTCTTAGTAGTAAATCTCTTCTCTAGTATTGGTTGTTGTATTTGAGAACCTTGTGGAGGTGGTGCAGCTTTTTGTTGTTGCCCCTGATTCCATGAAAAGTTTGGGTGATATTTCCATCCCATATTATATGTTGAGCTGTAAGGGTTTCCTTGTGGCCTTTGTCCCCCAATTTAATCAACATTCTCAACTAGGGCGATGGATGAGCTAACAATAGGATATTTGGCGACTCCATGCCCTCCACCACAAGTGCTACAGCTCGTCACTGACTCTGACTTCGAACTACTACCCATGAGCATGTCTAGCTTTCGAGACAACACATCAACCTTTGCGTCTTGAGCATCATTGGAACTAACTTCATAAATTCTGGCCCCTTTCTGTGGTGCACTCTTGAGGCCCAACGAGACTCATTGCTTGCCATTGATTGAAGGAGTTGCTCGGCTTCGTCGGGGTACTTGTTGCTAAAGAGATCCACCCGGTGCGGCATCAATTAGTTGTCGAGTTGCATAGATTTAACCCATTATGGATGATCTGAACCCGCATGCAAGAAGCAAAGCCATGATGGGGGCATTTTTAAAGGAGGTCTTTAAATCTCTCATATTCTTCAAATAATGTTTCTGACTCTCCTTGCTTAAACACTAAAATTTCTTGCCTTAGTTTCGCCACTTTGCTACGAGAAAAGTACCTTTCCAAAAATTTTTCAACCATATCTTTCCATATCTTAATTGATCCCGGTGGCAAATATATGAGCCACCGATATGCTCCATCTCTGAAACGGAATGGGAACAGTCATAGCTGGATCTCGTCATCTGTCACTCCATTTATCTTGAAAGTAGAACAGATTTGGAGAAAACGGGAAAGATGATCATGAGCATCTTCATTCGCAAGACCATTAAATTAGATTGAATTTTGGACCATGCCGATGGTGCTTGCCTTGATTTCACAATTGTTTGTGGTGATGGATGGTACTTGAACACTGAATTCATCGCCCGTGAAATGTGGCCTTTCATATTCAGATAAGGTGTGTCTTTCCTCGGCCACGATTATAGATTGTTTATCCTTAATCTCGATGATTCACTCACTCGAGCCTTTGTCTAATTCTCTTAGTCTTCAATTCAAGGTCCTTTCAATTTCACTGTCTTGTGCAACTCGGTTTGATGGATTTGCTCGTGTCATGCACAGTACCTTATAAAGTCAAGAAAGATATAAAAAAGTTAAGCTAAAAAATAAATAAGACAAATGAAAAGAAGAAATAAAAGAAAAGAAAAAAGGTTAGAGCAACAAGCTAGAAGTTTCCTAGAATTCTTAAGTCGCCGGTAATGGTGCTGATAAGTGCTTGAGTGAACATGTTTTTATGCATGTTTTATATACACTGAGCATCATATTTTATACGGTTTATGTCTCATTTCGTGTATTGGGTGTTCTTTTATGCATATAGGTTGTGAAGGCATTGGGATTTCAAAAGGGAGCGAAGATAGGCTATTATGGCATAATATTGGGAGTTCTTGTACAAATCAAGTTGGAAGACACAAGAGGAGTTCGTGTATGAGGAGATGTGTGCCAACTTCCATAGTTTTTGCAAGCCAAGTTATTAATGGAAGGGCACAAAGGCAGCCATGTCTCCACATTCCTCCTCTTTGTAAAGATTTCAAGACCTTTCAAGACGCATTGATGAAGGAAAATCCGTATAGCCTACCATATGATCGTGTGCCCGATCGTGTGGCCTTAAGAGGAGAATGTTTATCGTTGTGTAGCAGAATTACTGTAGCGGAATTACTGTAGCGGAATTACTGTAGCCGAATTACTGTAACAGAATTACTGTTCAAGCGCCCGCGCGGAAATTCCGCGCGACCACGTGGAAATTCCTGCAGCCCACGCGGGCGCGTGGGGGCACGTGACAGACGCGTTGTGAGGCTATAAATACACCTTTTGGCCGATTCTAAAGGGACTTTTTGGCGGAGCTTTGAGTATAGACATTGAGAGAGAGACGGCTAGGGTTTGAGGAGAAGGTCTTCGCCGATTGATAGGGAGTTCTTCACCAACTTTGATAGATTCCTTCGACGTCATAGCATTTTGGGGAGCCATTGGCAACCTAGCTTCGGAGAGGAATCCTTCAAGACGTAGAACTACCAATCAAGGCCCATCCGCGCGAATTCGAGGGGGTTTTCTCTATGGGTTTTATTGCTTTTCATTGTATTCATTATTGTTTTTGTAACTAGGCCCATGGAGGGCTAAACCCTAGTAGGTATTTGGGCATGTGAACCATAAGATTTATATTTTTTTGGATTGATTCTCTTAATGTTTCTAGTTAATCCGAGTTGTCTTGAGTTTTAATCTTGTGATTTAATTGCTTGCTAGTGTTGTTAATCCTTGTGGTTGATTTACATTGCATGATTTAATACTTTAATGTGTGAGGTCTCCATTAGAGTTAGATTTCCAAGATTAAAGAGGGTTGAGAGGGTGAGCCTTGAGATGGAGGAGTGTCCCCTTTCCCTTTCGATTGAGTGTTTCCTATCTCCGTATTCCATATTCTCTTTGCAACCATATTTGGTGTGAGGCGTGAGATTGCTCGATTTCTCCGCGGGACCTTGTAGGGGGTTAGGATCCTTCGCGGGGAATTAGGGGTTGGATCTACATTTAGGAATCGGTTTCACTCTTAGGTTTCCTTAGAGCATATTATGCGGTCATATGGGGTGTGAAGTGTTGAGATTGGTCGATTTCCCCACCGGGACCTTGTAGGGGACTAGTGCCTTTTGCTTGGAGACAAGGATTGGTTATCGTTGGACTACCTCGACTCATTAGACTTGATTCTAGAGCATTTAGTGAATCTTGAGCTTTAAAGAAGATCTTAGGGGGATCATTGCCCGAATACCTCATCCTTAGTGATTGAGACACTTCTACTTTATTTCTTGCATACTTGTTTGCTTTGCTTGCAATTAGTTCACTTCATTATATTAGCTGATTCCGACTAGATAATTGAGAAGTGGTTATTACTAGTACTTCCGTTCCCTGTGGATTCGACTACCCGACTCACCGGGTAATTATTACTTCGACACCCGTACACTTGCGGTTTACGCACGCATATTCGGACGTGTCAGGTGCCGAAAACTTGATATTGCTCACCCGCAAGTGTATGGGGTCGCCGAGTAATACCCTGTAAGTGACACAGGGGTCGTATTCCACGGGGTTAAGGAGCTGCTATTACTCCTCCATCATCTATTGTCTAACCTTACAACTTAAGCATGATTTACTACTCTAACGAGTGCAATAATATAAACAACTTGCAAGAATAAAAACTATAAACATCACCGAAGATCACAAGAGAAACAATCAAATACATAGGCCTGGGGATGAGGATACCCTTTAGGGGTCATCATGATATATGGATGCACAGTAAGAGCAAAGTAAGGGTGATTTATACCGAAGGATCTCAAGACTGGTTCAATACCAAATTTCTCGGTGATTGAACATTAATCCCATATGAATGTCAAAAGAATCTCTCCCTAATCACATACATACGATCGCATTAAGTGTAGGGAAATCCCGAAATAAGGACACACTTACACCAAGTCTATCCTTAAGATTCGGAGGGGCTACCGACATCCAATTTCTCGGCATGTTGATACAAGAATACTGACAAGTACCCCTTGCTTATATCCCGCAAGTGCACGGGTTTGCCAAAGTAATAATCCCGGGTGAGTGGGGTCGAATCCACAGGGAGTAGGGAATGAAAATACTTAATTTGGTTCTTAGCTATGTGGAAGATCAATAATTATTGGTGTGAAATTGATTCAATTCTCAATAATAAAAGAAAAACGTGAGAGAGAAAGAATAAAGAAAAAGGGTAAGGCAATCAATAAAGATGGGGTACTCGGATGATGCTTCACATAGGAAAATCGTTTCAAGTGCAAGAACTCTCTATTATGCTTCCTAATCGATGCAATGGTGAGTCATGGAAATCAATACTTACATAGTCCTAAATCTAAGGTCAACTATGCCTAACTCTATTCATGTCCCGGAGGAGAGATTAAGTAACCTCTCAACCTCGCACTCGAATAAAGTTGCAATGGGCTCTGGGGATTCCAAGTGATAAATCACTTCCTAATTATAGACCTAACCGTTTGGTCCCTAGCCACAATTAAGCCCTAGATACTAAGATCCCCTCAACGCTTCACTGCATTGCACGCGCAACTAGGCCCCAGCGGAGGTTCATCCCTTAGACCATTCACTCTATTATGGCCGCACATAACTCAAGGAACGGAGGTAGAATCTATCACGTCGGAGGGGAAAGGGGACGCTCCTGTACCTCTCGACTCACCCTCTCAACCCTCTCCAACCTAGCTTTGTCTAACGCTCGTGGTGTGTCACTCACTCACAAGGTTACCAACAAGAACTCTCAACCCTAGTGTCACTCTAAGGGAAATGTTCATACAATCAAGTATTCAAGGTTGGAACTCACAATAAACATCAATTTATTGAAAGCACAATAAAGAAGTTCAATGAAATGAATACATCCTAGGGTTCACAATCACCCAAGTACCCACTAGGGGTTTAGCTCTCCATGGAGCTAAGTACAATAAAAAAAATTTAATTTAAAAGCAATAAATCCATAAAGAAACCCCCTCGATGGTCGTGTCGATGGTCTTGTGGAAAGTCCTCTACTCGTCATCCAAGGATTCCTTCATCCGGTATAGGATACACCTCAATCGAAGCTCCCCTACCAACCTTCTTCCTAATAGAATCATGATGTCGGAGCCATAGAACCTCTCCTAAACCTTGTCCAATACCCCTCAAAACCCTAGCCGAAACCCTCTCGCAAGTTGGGGAAAAAATGGAGAAAAGAATGCTGAAATCGGGGCTGAAATCGGCTTTAAATAGGGCTGGAATCGGGCGACTACACGGGCGTGTATGATGTCACACGCCCTTATGAAATTTCCAAACGCCCGTGTGGATTCTCTGTTTCTCTGATTTCTCAGCCGGGCTGCTACAGTACTTACTATAGTGTTTTGCTATAGTGCCTACTGCAGTACTCTGCCCGAAATACTCCCGAATTCCATACTTTCATTGGGGTAACGTAAAGAGGCACACGTTTACGTCGCGTATCACTTGCTTCTTCAATGATGTACACGTTGATGGATCTCTTGTTCTTATATGCATAAATCAGAATGCTCGAGTGTGACTGCCTTTGTGCCCCTCCAAATGAATGTGCTCACTCGAATATGAGGAGGTTGGTACACTCTAGCATCTCACACCTGACCTATGTCTTTGCGTTTGAACCTTATCAAGCTCTCCTCCAAAATAGGTGCATTATGATCCACATTGGCCTATTTCCTTCATACTCGGCCTCACAACCCTACATGCATAAAAGTAACATAAAAACACACATATTAATGTAAAAACCTGAGAAAAGTAATGCTCAACATAAGGAATGAACGCTTCGCATTCATATCACACAAGCACTTATCAAATACCCCTTCTAGCTCATTAATGATTTAGTACATGTGAGTAGGTCACGTGTACACGTACAACTCAACAAAGAACTAAGCATCTCTCCATTTTATAGTTCTAGACATGAAAAACAATGAGACAAGATATAATTCAACCCAAATGCATTTCAAATAAAAGTTTAGCATCCAAAATACATGATGAACCCCCCAAGGTTCACCTACATCAGGTGGCCTTGGGGGTCTAGTGTGCCATCATACAAAAAAACATAACAAACTCAAGAAAAACACAAAACAAATACATAAGAGGCATTCCCTAGTCTGAATGATGATGATGAAGAACAATGGCAGCCAAATGACACTTCCTCTAGCCCAATGAATGCTGAATGCTCCTCACCCCTTGATGATGAAGCTCTCCCCTTGAAGTTCAATCTCTTGATCACCTCCAAGCCTCAAGCTAAGATCTCTAAAGATGTCTTCGTTCTCCTCCTTCTTCCTCCCACGTGTTGGCTGCCAAAAAGTCCCTCATGAAATCCTCCAAATCCTTTCTTATACCCCTTAAGCATACTCCCCCAATGGAGGCCGTATAAGGCATAAAATGAGACTCAAAAACTCCCCCAAAAGCCTTCCATACTCGGGTTAATGAGGGGGTCCATACTGGGTCAATGAGGGGGTCATTGAGGCAGTATGAAACAAGCAAAAACCCATTCTTCTCTTAAATAGTATCCATACTGGTGTCAATGAGCTCCTCATTGAGGCAGTATGCCTTCAAACAAATACTTCTCTTCTCTGGCTACAGTGTTCATCCCGGGGTCAATGAGCTCATCATTGAGGCAGTATGCCTTGAATCAATTCCTGGCTACAGTACTCCGATTACAGTAGTTTCTAGAGAGAATCTGCTACAATACCGACACCTGTTTTTCTTCTCTTTTTTCACCCAAATCGTATCTCCGTGTCTTCCATGGCATTTTCATGCCCTGTGAAACAAATAATACATGATTAAGTACAAAACGGGCATCCATTCATATAAAAATACATGCTAGAAGTACAAAATACATACATTTGAACACTTTTCAATGACCCGGTGAACTACATACATACGCATGGGTAATTTCCACAAGCCCATGGTAAATATATTTCAGAGAGTTCATCTCCATCCCGAGAAGACACAGGGGTGTGTGACTGTCCTAGTGAGTACCCCTGTGCGTATCCTTGTGAGTATCCACACGCCCGTGTGGAATTTCCACAGGGGCGTGTGGAACACTTAACGAAATTTTTTGGGTGGACAGAGAAGGCGTGTGGGTACCCCTATGGGTCGGCCACACAGGTGTGGGGAATTTTCACATGCACATGTGGATGGATTTAGAGACAGCCAGAGGCTATCCCGAGAGCAAACCGGGCCGTGTGTCTGCCCTTGTGAGTAGGCCTGTGGGAGTCTTACTGTCATGGGTAATTTCCACACTCACGTGTGGATCTACAGAACTTTAAAGGCCGGGATTTCTCCTTATAACTCACTTGCGCCACTTCATTCTTTAACTCCCAAACAGCTTGAATGATGCCTTTCCTCGCTTCGCGACCTTTTCACTGTCTATTTATAGAGTTCTAGGGTTGTTTTCTGGCTGCATTCGAAGCTTTTCATCCCTATTTCATCGGTAAGCCCTCATTCTCTTTTTCTTTCACCATTCTTGATTTAATTTGTTAAATTGGAGAATGTTGCTTTGTTTTCATGTTTAAATGGTTGATGCATTCATTAGAGTGGTTTTAAAGTGATATTTTCATGTATTTTTGTGATTTTGGTATAGTGGTCATGCGATTTTCACACCCCGTGTATCCACACAGGTGTGTGGAATTTCCATACGGCCATGTGGGTTTCTGTAGTATTTGATTTTTTTGAACTTATTTGATCAATTCTTATTCAATTCTTGTAGATATGGCTCCCAGAACAAAGAAAGCTCTTGGCAAACGTCCTAGATAGCACTCCCTTGAGCCAGAGCATATGGAGCTTGCCTTCCCCGAGCAACAAGCTTGGTTTGAGCGACATTTGAAGCTTAAGTTTAGTCAGACACGATTCTAGAACTTGAGTGCGCTGAGGGATGTTCAGCTAGCAGATGACATGGTAGATGAGCTTGAGGAGCTATTATCTGTGGGTAGCTAGAGACGCTTATTATCGATTTGAGATCCTGCTATCTATATGTTGACGTTTGAGGTATTAGCATCATTTGAGTTTGACTTATCATACAACAGCTTCAACTCTATAGATGCTATCCAGTTCCATGTGTTCGCTCAATACAACATCATGAGCGTCACGCAATTTCAGTCAGACTGGGTTTATAAGGCGAGGTCTACATTGACACTGAGGAGTATGAGCAGTTACTGGCTGATTATCCAGGAAGTCTGACTCCTCAGCGTGCATATAGAGCTTTATGTGCACAGGGACAGTATGAGCCGGGGGTATTTAAGGCTACGTGTCTTTCTCAGTATACATATCATTATCTTCACCCTGTTTTGAGCAAGTCGGTGAATGGCCGTGGTGATAGCATCAGTGTACTTAGGACATATCATGCCAAAGTATCTGAGATATTAGGGACAGTATGCGAGAGTGGGGTGATCTTCTCAGGCCCATACATCACCAGACTCATCACCAGGAGGGGTCTACTGGAAGCGATCAGGGGGGCCGAGAAGATGATTGTCGCAACACCCCTCGGCTTGGAGACTATGTGATTGATAGGTATGATCAAGAGGTATAGAGATGGAGTGTATATGATGAACATGCCCCCTACCTGAGCCAATCGGGGCTGAGAGAGATCCAGCTGAGGGTTCTCAGCATGCGCAAGAGCCGCAATAGGAGCCGATAGAGACAGAGGCACCTCCCACAACACATGAGCAACCACCGATGTGTATCATCTCTATGACTCGAGCCTATGATTGATTTGAGAGGCTCAAGAGTGCTGTAGGGTTATTGCAGGCAGAGCTTGTTGAGGTTCACGTCACACAGGTTGTGAACTACATAGAGGTGATGACGCGTCTCGTTATTTTACAGTAGTTACTTGAGCGAGACGCGACCTCACCTTTTGTGATGAGACCCCACACCCCTCAGGCATCAATAGCACCACCGTCACCAGTTCGAGCAGCATCAGCATCTCCACCAACACCATCTACTTCTTCAGTAGTTGTAGAGGAGACCGCAGATGACACTGACGCTTGAGTTGTCTTTACTTTAGTTCTTTTTTTTTTTTTCATATTTTTATTTCTGCATGTATTTTGGATATGTACTACTCATAAAAGGATCCTCCTTCTAAGCTTATATTTTATTTTCAATTATTTCGAGTTATATTCCATTTCCATATCTTTATATACTCCAGTTTATTTTGTTTTTGGTGGGCTTCACTGAACCCCTTTGTATATACGTGGAGATGGTCTTGTGAGTCTGGAATTTGAGGAATAGTCATGGACACAGTCAATGTGATATTCATATAGCCGTGTGTGCTCCACAACCCATTGGAACTCAACTCTTAATAAACATAGCTGCATCAAACATACCATTCGGAGTTCAGGGGAGTATTGTTTCAATTGCCCATGTACACAAATGGTTTTGTTTGTTATATTTTTTTATTGTGCTTGCATGCGTACATTGAGGGCAATGTACATCTTAAGTGTGAAAGGGGGGGAGGAGGGGGGAGTTCACATTACACATATTTGATACTTATGTTTTCATTATACATGCTCATGTAACCAATAGCGGTTCACCTTAGTTACAATGGTTGTATTCTTAAGTTTAGGAGAATTTTTAACATTGAGTGTTTTTATGCTCTAGTTTCTGCTTGAATTTTTAGGAATTTTTGTCCGATTAACACTTGTTACACTACTCACTCAAGTTTGATGTTTAAAAGGCTAGTTAGTTGTTTCTATTTTTAATTTCTCTGAAAAAACATTTTGTTGTTGAATGAAAAGAAAAAGAAAAAGTTATGTTTGTTTTGTTTGTCCATTAAGGGTTGAAAGAACTACCAACTATGAAGTATGAAGCTACTCTCATAAGTCAGATACTAGTTATGCCCTAATAAGAGAAAGACCTATCTCATGGGATGAGTGAAAGCTACTACCCTGGTAGAAAAAGCTACCACCTCGAAAGTGTGAAATCCACCTTAACGGCCGCTTCTGAAACGGCTACCTTAGAGGATGTGTGAAGCTACTATTGTCTTTTTTCTTTCTTTGTGTATATAAATAAGTCTCTTGTACCTATTTCTTTGAGGAGTAAACATTGGGTTGACTTGAGTGAGTCGACACACTTACACGATATCGGGTTGGTTGTCCTTTTTTATTCAAGTTTTTAGGTAGAGCAATAATTTCTCTTATTCGTTGTTGAAATTTTTTTTCCATACTTGTAGAATGCTTCCGTTGCATGCCTGCGGTGAACCTAAGGCCAATCTCTTTTAATTTTCCTTCTTATGTGCTTTAATGTTTTATTTTGCTCGAGGACAAACAAAAGCTTAAGTGTGGTGGAGTTTGATAAGTGATTGTGTATTAGTAATATGAAGTATTCTTTTCTTATATTGAGCATTACTTTTCTCAGAGTTTGATATGTGTACTTATGTTCTTTTGTACATATAGGGTTGTGGAGACAATAGTGAAAGAAAGGAGGCAAAAGTAGATTGTGCATGCACCTTGTTGATGATATCTTAGAGTGGACAAACACGAAGACACATGTTGTGCTGAAAGACACGTGAATGTGTGCCAACCTCCATTTTGCTCAAGCAAATATATGGTTTGGAGGGGCACAAAGGGACTCACATGCGCGTGTTCCGACTTGTGCAAGGCTAGCAAGATCTTCACCAATGTGATTGTTATTAAAGACGCAATGTGATCCACCATATGGATGTGTGCCCATTCATGTGGCCTCAATGAAAAGTGTGGATTCGGGAACATTTTGGTGAAGTACTGTAGCAGTTTACCATAGCAAATTACTGTAGCAGTTGCTGTTCACAGATCATAGAAAAACACATTTCCTGGAGATTCACACGGCGTGTGGAAATTCCACACGCCCATGTCGATGCCCGGTTCTAGCCCTATTTAAGTCATGATTTTAGTCATTTTAAAAAATATTTTCCCATCTTTTCCTCAACTTTGGAGGCGCTCATGGCTATGGTTTGGAGAGGATTTGGCAAGGCTTTCGTGTGGTTCTATGGCCTTCAACACCTCGTTCCTTCGGAAGATGGTTATTAGTGAAGCTTTCGTCAGCATCGATTCGGCGAAATGTGCCCTAGGCTTGAGGAGGGAACCTTTGGAGAAAATGAGGCTACTCCACAAGACCATTGATACAGACTACAAGGGGGTTTTACTTATGGATCGCATGTTTTTACTTTTGATTTCACTATTGATTGTATCTTGCTCCATGGAGAGCTAAACTCCTAGTGGGTGCTTGGACTTGGAAACCTTAGGATGATTTTGTTTCATTGACTCTTTATTATTTTCTTTAATTGATGATTTTAATGGAGTTCTAATCTTGAATGCTTGTTGGTTTGATTTTCCGTAAGAGTGACACTAGTGTTGAGAATCCATCTTGGTAATCTTTGTGGATGAGTGACACACCATGAGGGTTGGACAAAGCAAGATTGGAGATGGTCGAGAGGTAAGTCGAGAGGTAACTGGATGTCCCCTTTCCCTTCCATTGTGATTTATCCTACCTCCGCATTCTAAGAGTTTGTTACGGTTTCAATAGAGTGAAGTGCTAAGAGAAAAACTCCGCTAGGGCTTAGTTACGCAAGCAATAGAGTGAAACATTGAAGTAATCCTTAGTGCTGGGGCTTAATTGTAACTAGGGTGTCTTTCGCCTAGACCAAAGGGTTAGATCCACTTTGAGTCCCCAGATCTTTTTGCAACCCCACACAGTGTGAGGCATCGAGAGTGCTCATTTTGCACTGGCATAGTGTAGGATTAGTCACAGTAGACCTTAGGTTTGGGACAGTGTGTTATAGGATTTTTGTGACTCATTAAACATCAGTTAAAAGACATAATGATTGGTGTTGCACTTGAAACAATAGTCCTAAGGAGAGCAATATCCGGGTGCCCCATTTTCTATCGATTGCCTCTTCTATTATTCTCTTCCGTCTCTTTCTTATTTTCTTTATGTTTTATTTGCATCGGTATTATTCACACCACTTTGACTTATCTTTATCATAGTTAAATAGCAATTCTTGTGTTTTAAATCACTATTCTCTGTGGATACGACTACCCATACACCAGGGTAATTTTAACTTTGACAACCCGTGCACTTGTGGTACATATGCAAGAGGTGTGTCAGCAATCCATAGATAGCCCCCTCATCATCCGTGTTGATGGTCTTCAAGAGCTGCCTTGTCTTTTCCAAAGACTCATTCTTCATGCCTAGGGCACACCCCTCCAAATCAAAACCGTCAGAAGCTCCCCCAATAACTCTCCAACAAAGGAAATTGATATTGAATGTTGTAGAAACACTCCAAAATCCAAGCAAGAACTTCTCAAAACCCTACATGTCCTCTCCCAAAAAGATAGCCAAAAGATAGGAAAAGAATCCAACAAAACAACTTGCGAGATAGTACTTAAATGGTTGAAATTGGGGTTTCACATGCCCATGTGGAAATTCCACATTGGTTTGTGAATTTCCAAGCTTCTCATTTTATGTGCGCTATAAAAAGTAACCTCTCCAGTAAATTGCTATAGTGATTTGTTATAGTTAACTGATATATTACTTTTGTTGCAGTACTCCCGAATTCATTTTCTTCATCGAGGCTGCACGGTTGGGCACATATCCTTGTGGTAGATCACGTCAGATCTTTATTTTTCAAACACATTGATGAAGCTCTTAACAATATTACACAAGTTGGAACATATCAATGTGACTGCCTCTGTGCCCTTCCAATTTGTATATTCACTTGCACATTTTGGTGGTTAGCACACACCCATATATCTATGATTACAACTTGTTCCTTGATCCTTGCTTGATACAAGAGATTCCTCAAAACTCGTGTTGATGATCTGTTTTTGCTTCCTTTCTTCTTAACTTGTCTCCACAACCCTAAATGCACAAAAGATCACAAATACACATTAATGAGCCCTAAAATATGATAAAAGTGATGCTCGATCTAAAAAAAAGTATACTTAGTAATACTAATACACAAGCACTTATCAAACTTCCCCACACTTAAGCTTTTGCTTGTCCTTAACCAAAAATAAAACATTAAAGCATTCAAGAGGAAAAATTGTAAGTGCTCAGCCTTAGGTTCACCAAAATTATGCAAAAGAGGCATTCTAAAAGCAAGGAAAAGTCAAACATCAAATAAGAGAAAAAATAGCTCTAGCTAAAAACTTAAATTAAAAAGGACAACAAACCTGATATTGTTTAAGTGTGTGTAAACTCACTCAAGTCAACCCAACATGTACTGTTGAAAGATCTTATTAAAAAGGACTTATTTATACACAAAAAAGGTAGTAGCTTCACGCATCCTCTAAGGTAGCCATTTCCACCGCTGCCGCTAAGGTGGCTTTCTCACTTTCGAGGAGGTAGCTCTTTCTACCAGGGTAGTAGTTCTCACTCATCCTACTAGATAGCTCTTTCTCTCATTAGGGCATAGATAGTATCCAACTTATAAGAGTAGCTTCATACTTCATAGGTGGTAGCTCTTTCTACCCTCAATGCACAAACAAAACGACCATCTTTTTTTTTAAACTTGAAACAAGACAATGCTAAAATAGCCCCTTAAGAGTTGAACTTGAGTTTCCACAAGGTTTAATGAATGAGTAGTGCAACGAGATATAATCGAGCAAAAATTCCTTAAAATTGAAGCTAGAGCATGATGGTATTCAATGTTGAAAATTCTCCTAAACTTAGGAATACAACCTTTGCAACTAAGGTGAACCACTATTGGCTACATAAGGATGAACATAGAATGCATAAGTATAGAACATGTATAATGTGAACTCCCTCAACACTTAAGATGTACATTGCCCTCAATATACACATGTAAAGCATAAAAAAGATTTAAAACAATCAAAACATCTGTGTGAAGATGGACAATACTCCCTAAACTACTAATGGTGATTTGATGGAGCTATATTCAGTGAGAGTTGAGTTCCAACGAGTTATGGACCACACACGGCCATATGAAATGCCACATGACCATGCCAAGACCATCTGCAAGTATACACAAGAGGGTTCGGTAAAGGTCAACAAACCAAATAAAATCGAGTATATAAAGAAAAGAAAATGAAATACAACTCGATACAACTAAAAAGCAGTAAGACAAACTCAGAAGGTAAAACCCTTTTCTGAGTAATACAAGTCCAAAGTAAAATACTGAAGTAAAATAACAAAAGCATAAAGAAACATAAAGATAAAGATGCCTCAAGCTTCGGTGTCATATGCTGACTGGTGATAATGGTGCTACTAGAGATGCTGGTGCTGCTAGAGATGGTGATGATGCTCAAGGTCTCTTAACAAATGGCGAGGTCAAGTCTTGTTCAAGAATCTGCTTGGCATGTAGCGAGACGTGCCATCACCTCGGCGTGGTTCGCAACCTAAGTAGAGCGAACCTCTACTAAGTCTGTCTATAATACCCCTACAGCACTGTTGAACCTCTCAAAGCGATCATAGGCTCGAGATGGAGAAAAGATACACATTGGAGGTGGCTCCTATGCTATAGAGGATACCTCGATGTCCATCTACTCCTACTATGGCTGTGGAGCAGGCTAAGATCCCTCTACCTCATCACCCCCACCATTGGGTGTCTCTGTGATGGCATGATCATCACGTACATGCTCGGTCCATATCTATGCACCATGCCCATTAATTGCATAATCTCTTAGCCGAGAGGGGATGGAATAATAGTCTTCTTAGGCCCTCTGATCGGATCCAGTAAACCCATCCCCATGATGAGTTTAGTAATATACAGGCCCGAGAAGATCACTCCAACTCTAGCATACTAGCCTTGATGACGTAGCTACTCGGCCATGATATGTCCCAGGTGAAGAGGCTCATCCCTATACCATTGAATACAAATACAACAACTCCTATCGACTGAGAACCCCTGTATTGTCACCAGGATCATTCAATGATCGACTAAGAACAGCGTGGATACATCTGTAGGTTTCTCAAGAAAGGCAAGTAGCCTTAGAGATGCCCTAGCTCGTATTGATCCAGGCCACACAGCATCCTGTAAGCTTGCTGCGGAGTCAAGCTGTGAGGATAATCGGTCGGTAGTTGCTCGTACTCCTTAGTATCAATATAGTCTTCATCATACAAACTGAGTCGAATAGAGAACTACGTCACACTCATGCTATGGTACTGACCAAAAGCTCAGAACTAAATGGCGTCGATGCTCGTGAAGCTGCTGTAGGATCGGTCAAAGTTAATTGAAGCAAGTATCTCTAGTGTCAACATACGGATAGCCGACTCTCTGATAGACAATAGACGTCACCAACTACCCACCAAAAGTAACTCATCAACCTCCAGTGCCATCTCGTCTCCTAACTGCATCTCCCTTAAAGCACTCAAGTCGGGAAATTGATATTGTCTGAACTTGAGCTTTGACAAACGCTCGAACCTAGCTTGATGTTTGGGTATAGAAAACTCAAAGCTCCTCAAGTGAAGGCTCACGAGGATGCTTACCGGCCAATTTCTTTGATCTAGAAGCCATTCATGCAAGAATCGAAAAGAAATTGATCAAATTAAACTTGAAAACAATTCTACAGAAATCCACATGGTCATGTGAAAATTCCACACGCCCGTGTATATCTTTAGGGCGTGACAACAGTGAAGCCCAAAACTCATAAAAGGTTTGCAATACATCTTTAAAGCTTCTAAATTCACTCTACATTCATTCACCAGCATTCTAATCATTAAATCGAAGCAAAATGGACTGTAACAACAAAAAGAAGAGACGATTAGCGAAGGAAAAGGGGAAGAGAAGCTTACTGATGAAGAAAAAGTCAAAAGCTTTGAACAAGATCTGAAAACAAGTCAAAAACCTCTTAAATAGGTGGGGAGAAGGTCGGGAGGACAAGAGTATGCATTCTTTGGGTGTGGAGACGTTTAGATTTGAAAAGGCGTGCATAGGTTTTATAGAAAAGTCATGGCCTTTTGAGTTCTATATATCCACACGGGCGTGTGGAAATTACCCATGCCTTTGTGGAAATTCCATATGGAGAAGATGAGCTTTGAATGAAAACACACGCCTGTGTGGAAATTCCATATGAATGAAAATGCAGGTTCTGCTGAACAAGTATGCAGCACTAATACAATGTGCAGGCATATTAAGTACAAAGAAAAACTGACCAGAGACTAATGAAAGCACGCTCAAATGACCTAAAACTTTACCAGTCACAATAAAGCACGATAAAACAACAACAATCCATGAGAAAATTCATAGCAATATCATATTAAGTTTAAAACACCAACACTAAAGCTTTTATTCATGCAAAAACTAAACTTAGACCTAGAAAAATAGTAAAGACTTGGGTTACCTCCCAAGAAATGCTTGTTTAACGTTACTAAGCCTGATATACCTGCACTTAATTCATAGTGGTTTATGAAGAAAAACATATCTCTTTATCATAGCTATTAAACTCGACACCAAAGTATGGTTTGAATCGATGCCAGTTCACCATACATATACCTGTCACGTCAGGTTCCTTGGGTCCTACACGTGACATACCGCCACAACAACCCAAGGGAGGTCCAACACTACCTCGACCCTTGATTGCCGTAAGGCTAACTTGTTTCCTGTACAGAACCACCATAATAGCAATAAACATTTTAACAATCCGATAGGCACAACCATTCCTACATATACTCATCACTATAATACAAGATATGATACATAGATAATCATAACATATAAGGTCATAACATAAGGACACCATCCCCCGAACACTGAGTATGACTGTCATACATTATATAGTCCAAATTCACACATATACGAATGTCCAAGGAAAGTATAACAAAATATGGAGTGATAACATACTAGTGGATCTTGCTAATACATGCTAAAATGCTTAAATATCATACACAGCTTAAATAATACAAACTACTCTGCCAAGCACTTCACGCTTCTATCCCGCTGCTGTGCAATCACCTGAGAGGGAAAGGAAGAGGGAATGAGTAACTAGGTTACTCAATGAGTGGCTAAGCATGGAGCTATATCTCATACATAATATATATTAAAGTAAAATGTCAAAAATATATTTCAAATCCTCAAAATATTCAATATACTTTAAATGTCAAGCATAAAGTAAAAATAAATTTTACAACAATGAAATTCTTGATAAAACTCTTTAAATCATCATGAAATCCATACAAGTAAGAAATCCAAATCCATTCTTTTGTTTAGTAGCTCATAATCCAAAAACATATAAATCTTTGGTTAAAACAATCAAATATAAATCTTTGGTTAGGTCAGGAGCCACCAAGATGCGTGTATCTTGGCGTTGCCCGCTGGGAAGTTCGTGTGGTGACTCCGAACAACCCAACTATATCGAAGTCAGGGCTCTACACTCCCACCTAAAATGGCATAACTGGTTTGACAGTATTCCACGCCATCTCTATACAGGTCGGCCCGTGGAAACCATCCACACTCTTACTGCAGTAAGTACTGGGGTTTCTCCCTGTCACCATAAAAACCACCCCGTCAAGAACATGAAGGCCGTAGCCCACCAATTCCATGGATATGTTGAAGACCCCACGGGTGTTTTCATAATAAAATCAATTATGCCATAATCACGGTAAGATTCAATTTGTTTTACCCAAAACTTTTGGTCGTCATAGGAAGAACATCAATCTTTTATATGGATACATAATTCAAACATATCTTCTAAAACATATAGTTTTCAAATCATAACAACAACATATATATATTTATGATCTTTAGTAAAAACCATGAAGGAAATCAAATCATAAATCCTCATGATTTCCAAATCCAATGAATAACATCTCAAGAGTTTTATAAATAGAAAGCTTGTCATTCAAAGGCCAATATATATATATATATATATATATATATATGCATGATATATAGTCCATGATTTAATAAAATTCCACTCACAAAATTGGCGAGCTAACACCCTCCCAAGTTACTTGTCTATAATCTCTTTTCCTTTGCTTGAAGCTTCACCTCCTAGAAGCATTTAAACAACCAAAACAAGCAATGAAACTTTATCAATCACTTAATTAATTAAAATGAAGAACAATGCTCAAATTGGAAAAATGAGTGCTTCAAGGGTTTGCTAAGCACTCTAGCAAGAATATCTAACAAAAATGATACTCTCACAATCCTCAAAACTAACAAGAAAAGCAAAAGAAACCAAACTTGGTCCGGTGCTACAGTAACCCTAATTTAGAACATAAAAGATCTTTCTCCAATCTCAATGGATTCAAGGTTTTACAACTACATAGTTCTTCTATTCTTTAAATCCAAACAAAACCCATCATTCTCCACCCATAATATCAAAGAAATCCAACAAAAGAGAAAGAGAGGAGGAGAAGATCAAATGAAGTACTTCCTTACCTCAAAACTTCTCAAAAACCCTAAGGAAAGCTCATTCTCAAGAGATGAAGGAGAAATCTTTGAGTTTTCTTCTTGATTCAAGGCAAGAATGATAGGTTAGATAAGAGGGGATGAAGGTTCTAGAGAAGGAGAAAATTGGAGGAGAAAGGGCTTGTGGAAGTGTGTAGAAGGAATGAAGTAAAAATGGTTTAAAATAGCTTTAAACCCTAAAAATATGCCTCCATACGGCCTCCCATATGGCCTCCTTTCAGCCTGTAAGGGTTAGCTCAAAGTTTCTGGATTTTTATCGCGAGCTCTATCCAGCCCTTATAGACACTGTACACCACAAACACCTTGCACTAAAATGGCTCTAAACGGCTCATTTGGTGTCCGATTGACCTCATTTTTTATTCTAATGACTCGGGACACTCTAAGGCACACTCCTAAATAAAAATTAATAAATAAAACATATTAAAACATAAGAAAAATAAATATAAAATTGATCGAACTACCACATCCATGAACCCTCCAATTTAGCACCTATTGTTCACAAAGTTCGAGCCTTGCATTTACCCCTTCTTGAGGGTTTTCTCCCACCTTTTCAACCTCCTTAAATTGTTCAAATAAATTTTTAACATAATAAGACATTCAAAGAACTTAAGCATGCAAGTTAAACTCAAGAGACAAAACATAAGCGAAGTAAAGAAAAAATCAAACTCCCACAATACCTTTCTCTAGATGGGTAACTTCAACAGCTCCATGAGTTGATAATTGATTTAAAGTATATGGCCCAAACCTTCTAGACTTAAGCTTCCCTAGAAACAAACATAGCCGAGAATAAAACAATAGAATCTAATCACCGACTTTGAACTCTTTAACTACCTAGATATGCTTGTCATGCCATTTTTGAATTCTTTCCTTGTAGATTCTAGCATTTTCATATGACTTCAACCTCCATTCATCCAAGTTGCTTTAGATGAAGCATTCTTTGTTCCCTTGCTTTGCTCAAGTCAAAATTTCATTGCCTTGATTGCCCAGTATGCTTTGTGCTCAATTTCCACAGGCAAGTGACAGGATTTACCATAAACTAATTTATAGGGAAGTGGTCCCAACTGGTGTCTTGAATGCTGTTCGGTGAGCACAAAGTGTATCATCCAAGCATTATGGCCAATCCTACTTTCCTTGTTCCACTAATTTTGTCAAGATCCTCTTAAGCTCTCTATTATTGACCTCCACTTCATCATTAGTCCTCGGGTGCTAAGGAGTGGTGAGGCAATGATGCTCTCCATAACGCTTCAATACTTTTTCAAGCTGAGTGTTGAAAAAATGAGTTCCTTTATCACTTATGATAATCCGCAGGGTTCTAAATCAGGTGAAAAGCCTCTTTTCAAAAATTTTACCACGGTTCTTGCATCATTAGTAGGCAAAGCCTGGGCCTCCACCCATTTGGAAACATAGTCTATGGCCACCAGAATATATTGATTACCATTAGATTTCGGAAACGGCACCATGAAATCAATGCCCCACACATCAAACACTTCACAAAATTGCATTGGATTCTAAGGTATTTCATCATGCCAAGAGAGACTCCCTACTCTTTGACAACTGTCACATCAAAGAACAAACTAGTGGCCATCCTAAAACAAAGTTGGCCAATAAACCAGTGTCCAGCATAATGCCCTCCAATTGGTCCTAAGTGACAATGTGCAAGGATGTCCTATACTTCTTCCCATGATACACATCTTCGAACCACATGATCAGCAGAGATATGAAATAGAAATGGATCATCCCAAAAATAGTTCTTTAGATGATTGAAGAACTTTTTCTTTTTGTTGAAATGTGAGCCCTTGCTTACGAACTTTCCCCAATAATTAATTTGCAAAGTCCGCAAACCACATAGTGCCACTTGATGCCAAATTCTGAATTATATATAAATTCTACTCAGGAAAGAAATCATTAATTTCTTTGTTTAATGGCTCTTGTCCTTCACAACCCTCTAACTGAGACAAATGGTCTGGAACCACATTTTTGGTAACTTTCTTGTCTTTTATCTCCTTGTCAAACTCTTGCGAAAGCAAAATCCATCGGAAATACCTGGATTTAGCTTCAACCTTGTTCATGAGATAATGAACTGCTGAGTGATCTGTAAATACATGACCCAAGACAAAAATGAGATATGGCCTAAACTTGTCAAAAGCAAACACAACTGCTAATACCTTTTTCTTTGTAGTAATGTAATTCTCTTGAGCACTTGTAAGAGTTTTACTAGCATAATATATGGGTTGGAACTGTTTACCCTTCCTCTACCCAAAAATTGCTCCAATGGCATAATCACTCGCATCGCACATGAGCTTGAATGGTTCTTTCCAATCCGGTGTGATCAAAATTGGTGCTTGAACTAATTTCTCTTTCAAAAATTTTTAAAAAAAAAAAAAAAGTTAATTCTGAAATCCAAGAGAGCATCCTTTTCAAGGAGTTTTGTGAACGGTTGAGTGATCTTCGAAAAATCCTTGATGAACCGCCTATAGAAACATACATGACCCAAAAACTACAAACTTCTTTCACATTTGTTGGTGGAGATAGCTTATCTATGACTTCAATCTTTGCCTTATCTATTTCCACACCCATTTGGGGAATCTTGTGACAAAGGATAATGCCTTCTTGGAACATGAAGTGACACTTTTAAAAATTAAGAACAAGATTTGTCTCTTCACATCTCACTAATACTCTCTCACAATTTCTTAAACAAATGTCGAAAGAATCTCCAAATACTGAGAAGTCATCCATGAACACCTACATGATATCCTCTAGAAGATCATAAAAAATAGCAGTCATGCAACGTTGAAATGTCACTGGTGTATTGCACAATCTGAATGGCATTCTTCTATAAGCAAATGTCCCTTAAGGACAAGTGAATGTTGTCTTCTCTTGATCCTCTGGGCATTAGGAATTTGAAAATATCCTGACATACCATCAAGGAAAGAATAAAAATTATGCCCAGCCAATCGCTTTGAACATCTGATCAATAAACGGCAATGAAAAGTAATCCTTTTGAGTCACGTCATTTTGCCTCATGTAATCAATGCATACACGGCACCCAGTAACTGTTCTGGCTGGAATTAATTAATTTTGTTCATTTTTCCACCATTGTCATCCCTCCTTTCTTTGGAACTACTTGAGTTGTGCTTACCAAAACACTATTAGAGATTGGATAAATAATTCCCGCATCCAGCAGTTTCACAACTTCTACTTTGACAACTTCCTTCATGTTTCGGTTCAATCTTCTCTGAGGTTGAATCACGGACTTGTAATTGTCCTTCATCAGGATTTTGTGAGTACAAAATAAGAGATTGATACCCTTTATATCAGAAATCTTCCAAGCAATAGCAGATTTATATCTCTTCAACATGTTCACAAGCTTGTCTTTATGAGCCATAGAGAGATTTTAAAGGTTCAATTAGAAGGAGCTTTGACCCTTCTGCTAGGAAAGCATACTCCAAGTGCTCAGGCAACTCTTTGAGCTCGAAATCGGGTGGTTCTTCGATGGATGGTCACAATCTACTCTATTTTAGTCTATCAATATATTTGAATTGTGTTGGATCCTATTCAAGGATATTCTCTGAGCCATCTTTCTTACGCTTATGGGTCTAAGTGATCTTCAATGAATTCCATATTTTTTATCTCATAAGTTTCCTGAGTTACACTAGAAACACCCAATGAAATCATTTCATGCCTTTGTTCTTGGTAGAATGAGTTAAAATGAGCAAGGACTCTTTCCAGACTTTATTCCGTATGATAGCTGACACACCCCTTGTGAGTCCGTACTGTAAGTGCACGGGTTATTGAAGTAATAAAGTACCCTGTGAGTGGGTAGTCATACCCACAGAGAATAGTTCTCAAAAACACAAGTCTTGGTATTTAGCTATAGTGAAGATGATTTAAGGTTGATGCGAACAATATCAATACAAATAGAAATTATGTAAAGAAGAAATAGACTCAATAGAATTAAGGAAAGGTAATCGATAGAAAATGGGGTACCGAACGTTACTCACCCTAGTACTATTGTTTCAAGTGAAAGACTCCTCATTATGCCTCCTAACTGATGTCTAATGAGTCATGGAAATCCTAAGACACAAGGTCCCAAACCTAAGGTCAACCGTGACTAACCCTCACACTATGCCCTAACGAAATGGATACTCTTGACGCCTCACACTGTCTTGGATTGCAAGAAGCTTTGGGGACTCCAGGTGATAAACCCTATTCCCTAATATAGATCTAACCCTTTGGTCTAGGGGAAAGACCCCTAGTCACAATTAAGCCCCAGCACTAAGGATTACTTCAGTGATTCACTCTGTTGCTTGCGCAACTAAGCCCTAGCGGTGTTTATCTCTTAGCACTTAACTCAATCATGAACTCAAAGAACTCATGGAATGTGGAGGTAGGATAAATCAAATCGGAAGGTAAAGGGGACGTTCCGCTACCTCTCGACTCATCCTCTCGACCCTATCCAATCTTGCTTTGTCCAACCCTCATGGTCTGTCACTCATCCACAAGGATTACCAAGATAGATTCTCAACCCTAATATCACACTAAGGGAAAATCAATGCAATGAACATTCAAGGATGGAACTCAATTAAAATATCAATCAAAGAAGCATAATAAAAGGTCAATAAAACAAAATCATCCTAGGTTTACAAGTCCAAGTACCCATTAGGGGCCTAGCTCTCCATGGAGAAATATACAATCAACAACGTAATCGAATGTAAAAAATATGCAATCCATAAGTAAAACCCATTGTAGTCTGTATCGATGTTCTTGTGCAGTTGCCTCATCTTCTCCAAGGTTTCCCTCATCAATTCTAGGGTACACTTCGCCGAATCGATGTTGACAAAAGCTTCCACAATAACTATCTTCCGAAGGAACATGGTGTCGAAGGCCATAGAACCACTTCAAAGACCTAGCCAAAGTCTCTCCAAACCCTAGCCGTGAGCGCCTCCAAAGATAGGGAAAAGATGAAGAAAGAAGGGCTCCCAAAAGGATGTGAAATCACGGCTTAAATAGGGTTGCAATCGTGCATCCACACGCGCTTGTTGAATTCCCACACCCTCGTGTGAATTTCCAAGAAACTGATTTTCTGTGATCTGTAAACAGTAACTACTACAATGATTTGCTACAATAACTACTACAGTATTTCACCAAAAATACTCCCAAATGCACACTTTTCATCGAGGCACATGAATGGGCACACATCCGCAAGATGGATCATGTTGCGTCTTTAATACAAGTCATATTGATGAAGATCTTGCTATCATTGCACAAGTTGGAACATATAAGTGTGACTGCCTTTGTGCCCCTCCAATTTGTATATTCGCTTGAGCACAATGGAGGTTGGCACACACTCACATGTCTTAGTGCACAACTTGTGTCTTCACGTTTGTTCAATCCAAGACTTGTCTCCACAACTCTTCATGCACAAAAGAACACATATACACATGCATAAGTGATAAAATCTGAGAAAAATAATCCTCAATTTAATAAAAGAATACTTCATATTACTGTTACACAAGCACTTATCAATAACTCATGGATGGCAACACTAACTTTTCAAACTGATTCAACACACTAACTAGATCACAATTCTAATCCAGAATATCATCAATGTGATCAATAGCTGATTCTTCTACAGAGTAGTTAATCCTGGCTTGCTCTTGTATGGAATACCGTGAAGTTGATCGTAATGCACACAACTGCATCTTTTGTTCTATGTTTTCCACCATCCCTATGATCGTATAAAATAGTTTTTGTGTTGACCATTCCTTTGCAAATATTAATAGATAGAAAAACAAATTAGAACAATGGAAGAATAAGAAAGTGTGAAATAGAACAAGTGATGAATATCTAAAATAGCAATGTGCAAATGCTTCCAAAACGCCTACTCCCTGACAACGGCGCCAAAAACTTGACACACTCCTTGAGTGTGCATACCGCAAGTGCACGGGTTATTGAAGTAATAAAATACACCGGGAGTGGGTAGTCGAATCAACAGGGAATAGATGCTCATAAACAAGAAGTATTACTATTTAGCTAGAGTGAAAACCAATTTGTGATTTTGATTCAAAAGATTATTGTAAACACAGATAAAATAGAAAAGAGAAAGCAAAAGGAAGAAAGAGAGGTAATCGATGGTAAACGAGGTACTCACGCAATGCTTATCCTAGGACTATTGTTTCAAGAGCAAAACTAATATTATGCCTCCCTAATTGAGACCTAATGAGTCGGTGATATCCAAAGACACACGGTTCCAAACCTAAGGTCAACCGTGACTGGCCCTTTACACTATGCAAGGTGGAAAAGGATACTCTCAACAGCTCACACTCTATGGGACTACTTAGAGCTCTAGAGATTCCAACTGATAAACCCTATTCCCTAATTTAGATCTAACCCTTTGGTCCAGGTGAAAGATCCCTAATCATAATTAAGCCACAACACTAAGCATAACTCAACACTTCACTCTGTCATTCATGCAACTAAGCCCCAGTGGAGAAGGACTCTTAGTACTTCACTCTATCATTATTACAAAGAACTCTTGGAATATGGAGGTAGGATAAATCACATCAGAAGGGATAGGGGATGTTCTCCTATCTCTCGACTTACTCTTAACCCTCTTCAATCTCGCTAAGCCCAATTCTAATGAAGTGTTACTCATTCAAAAGGATTACCTAGATAGACTCTCAACCCTAGTGTCACTCTAAGAGAAAATCAAATCAATAAACACACAAAATTAAAACTCAATTAAAACATCAATTAATGGGATCATAATAGAAGTCAATGAAGCAAAATCACCCTAGGGTTTACAAGTCCAAGCACCCATTAGGGGTTTAGCTCTCCATGGAGCAATACAAAGTCAAAGATGAAATCAAAAATAAGTGCAAGCAATCCATAAAGATAACCCATTGTCATCTGTGTCGATAGTCTTTAAGAGCAGCCTCTTCTTCTGCAAAGACTCCTCCATCAAGCCTAGGACACACACCCCAATGAATCAAAGCCGTCGGAAGTTCCCCCAATAACTCTCCTCTGAAGGAAATTGTTGTTGAATATCATAGGAATGCTCTAGAATCTCAGCAAGAACCTTTCCAAACCCTAGCCGGCCTCTCCCCAAAAGATAGGCAAAAGATAGGGAAAGAATTATACAAAACAACTTGCAAAATGGTACTTGAAGGACTGAAATCGGGGTTTCACAGGCCTATGTGGAATCCACATGGGCATGTGAATTTCTAGGTTTTTAATTTTCTTCATACTGTGAACAGTAAATTACTATAGTAATTTGTTACAGTGAACTGTTACAATGATTTTACTATAGTACTCCTGAATTCATTTTATTCATCGAGGCTGCACGGTTGGACACATATCCATATGGTAGATCACGTCGCATCTTCACTTTTCAAACACATTGATAAGCTCTTAACAATATTACACAAGTTGGAACATATGAATGTGATTTGTGTTGTGCCTCTCCAATTTGTATATTCATTTACACATTTTGGAGGTTGGCACACATCCATATGTCTATGATCACAACTTGTGCCTTAATCTTTGCTTAGTATAAGAGATTCCTCAAAACTCATGTCCATGATCTATTTTTTCTTCCTTCTTCTAAACTTGTCTCCACAGCCCTAAATGCACAAAAGATCACAAATACACATGGATGAGCCATAAAATTTGATAAAAGTGATGCTCAATATTAGAAAAGTATACTTAATAATACTTATACACAAGAACTTATCAGTTGTTGTACGTCTTCGTGGTTAAATTATATTTTGTTGTTATAGTGGTACTGTACAGGGAACAGGTTAGCCTTACAATGATGTGGGGTTAAGGCAGGTGTTTAACCTGTCCTGGGCTGTCATGGAGGTGTCACCTATTGGAAGAACACAACAGGGCATGACATAATTTCCTAGGAGCGTTTTCAAAAATTGTTTTGGCCTCGAATGGAATAGGTTAGGTTGAAAATTTTTCAAGCTTGGCAATGTTGGGTCCTTGGGTGGTGTAAGCATCCTACCCACATCTCCTTCCTCAACCATTGTGAACTTTCCCTTAATTACCCACAAATTAATTTGTGCCAAGGAAATAGTTTTTGTTGGCTTATGTCTGACCCTAGCATATGTGGCTCATCGAGGCTGCACGGTTGGACACATATTTATATGGTAGATCACGTCGCATCTTCACTTTTCAAACACATTGATGAAGCTCTTAACAATATTACACAAGTTGGAACATATGAATGTGATTTCAGTTGTGCCTCTCCAATTTGTATATTCATTTACACATTTTGGAGGTTGGCACACATCCATATGTCTATGATCACAACTTGTGCCTTAATCTTTGCTTAGTATAAGAGATTCCTCAAAACTCATGTCCATGATCTATTTTTTCTTCCTTCTTCTAAACTTGTCTCCACAGCCCTAAATGCACAAAAGATCACAAATACACATGGATGAGCCATAAAATTTGATAAAAGTGATGCTCAATATTAGAAAAGTATACTTAATAATACTTATACACAAGCACTTATCAATTGTTGTACGTCTTCGTGGTTAAATTATTTTTTATTGTTATAGTGGTACTGTACAGGGAATAGGTTAGCCTTACAATGATGTGGGGTTGAGGCAGGTGTTTAACCTGTCCTGGGCTGTCATGGAGGTATGTCACCTATTGGAACAACACAACAGGGCATGACATAATTTCCTAGGAGCCTTTTCAAAAATTGTTTTGGCCTCGAATGGAATAGGTTAGGTTGAAAATTTTTCAAGCTTGGCATTGTTGGGTCCTTGGGTGGTGTAAGCAACCTATCCACATCTCCTTCCTCAACCATTGTGAACTTTCCCTTAATTACCCACAAATTAATTTGTGCCAAGGAAATAGTTTTTGTTGGCTTATGTCTGACCCTAGCATATGTGGCTCATTGGATGGCTTGAATCTCCTACTGACATCTTTAGTCGTGCTAGATAATTCTCTTTTATGCTAGATGTGTGGATTAGCTTCTATGCAAATGGCTTGGTTAAATGGTATTGGTGCCATATTTTTTACTCCTTCAACCTCTAATACACCAAAGTTTTCTTCTACCTCCTTTTTATCATAATTCTTTTCTTTTTCATTATTGTTTGTAGTTAGAGTTTCTATTGTTAGCTCATGAATTAGTTATTCAACCCGGCACTCTAGCTTATGAAGAGATTCATGTACATTCAAAAGCATGCCATGGATGGCCTCAAACCTGGCTTTATATTTGGCATTAAAGATTTGAAGTTCAGTGGTGATGGCTTCAAATTTACTGTTAATGAGTTGAAATTTTGTTTTGGTATTTACTATGATTTTGCTAATACCTCCTGTATAGTATATTGCTTTCTTTGTAGTTGTTAATTGATAATTGCTAGAAGGTTCATATTTTACATATCATTATATTATTTTTAGCATGAGATTCGACATGTTTGCACCTAATTAGTATGAAATTTTGTTCTTTTGTTCACCACGGGTGACATGTCCGATTCGCATGCGTGTTCCGTAAATGCAAGGATGTCGAAGTAATAAAAATACACAGTTATTTGGGTAGTTGAATCCACAGGGAACGAAAGTATTAGTAGTAACCACTTCTCAGTTATCTAGTTGGAATCAAGAATGTGATGATATGAACTAAATTATAAGAATATGAATAAGCAAGCAAATTGAAAGTAGAAAACAAGGGAGATCTCAATCAATAAAGATGAGGTACCCAGGCAATGCTCCACGGCTCCTCTCTTCTCGAGAATCCATACATTCCTTATCAGTGTATGGGCAACTATCTCTTGCTCACAGGTTTAGGTTCGGCCTCAATCGGAAAATGGGGCACCTAACAACGCATCTTCACAGACTAAGAACTACGAGATCACCCCTTTCATTCTGGGGTGACGGAGGGATCGTATCGTTCGAGCCTTTTTTCATGCTTTACCGGAGGTCTGGAGAAAGCAGCAATCAATAGGATCCCGTAGGATCTAACATGAAGGGTAAGACTTACTAAATATTTCTAAACCAGGTAAGATGAATCGAGCTAATCCAAGAACAATAAGTGCTTGTGTGATAAGAATGCGAAGTGTTATTTTCTTATGATGAGCATTACTTTTATCGGGTTTTATTACTAATATATGTGCATTTATGTTACTTTCATGCATATAGGGTTGTGAAGCCGAATGGTAAAGAAAGAAGCCAATGTAGATCGTGAACACACTATTTGGATGAAATGTTGAGAAGGTTCGAACGCGAAGACATAAGTTAGGTTCAAGATGCAAGAATATGTGCCAACCTCCTTGTATTCAAGTTAGCACGATGGTTTGGAGGGGTACAAGGGCAGTCACATTCGAGTATCTCGGCTTGTGCATTGATAGCAAGATCTTCACCAATGAAGCCGTTTATTGAAGAAGAAAAGAGATCTACAATGTAAATATGTGCCTATTTATGTTACCTTAATGAAAGCATTGATTCGGCAGTGTTTCAGGCCGGTAATGCAGCAAACAATGTAGCAATTCACTATAGCAGGTACTGTTCATAGCTGGCCAAAAAAGTGAAGTTCAGAGAATTCACACGGGCATGTGGAAATTATCTGTGCCAGTGCGGAATTTCCATAGGCCTGTGTGGAGAATATAAAAGGGCATGTGGATGCCCTATTCCGGCCTTATTTAAAGCCGATTTCAGCCCTGATTTTAGCATTCTTTTCTCCATCTTTTCCCCAACTTGAGAGAGGGCTACAGCTAGGATTTTGAGTGGTCTTGGCAAGGGATTTGGAGAGGTTCTATGGCTTTGGCATTGTGCTCTATTTAGAAGAAGGTTAGTAGGAGAGCTTTCGTCGGCACTGATCTAACGAGATGTATCCTAGGCCAGGCAAAGGGACCTTTGGAAGAGTCGAGGCTTCTCCACAAAACCATCATCATGACTATCGAGGGGTTTTCCATGGATTACTTGCTTTTACATTCAATTTTGTTGTTTATCGTAACTAGCTCCATGGAGAGCTAAACCCCCTAGTGGGTACTTGGATTTGTGAACCCTAAGATGTATTGGTTTCATTAAACCTTTTATTATGCTTTCGTTAATTAATACTTTAATTGAGTTCCAATCTTAAATGCTTGATTGAATAAATACTCCCTTAGAGTGACATTTGGTTTGGGAGTTCTTATTGGTAACTGACAAGATCCCCTTGCGTATATCTCGCAAGTGCACGGGTTTGTCAAAGTAATAATCCCGGGTGAGCGGGTATCAAA
The DNA here is from genome assembly GCF_009730915.1 of Dioscorea cayenensis subsp. rotundata. Classification (NCBI taxonomy): domain Eukaryota; kingdom Viridiplantae; phylum Streptophyta; class Magnoliopsida; order Dioscoreales; family Dioscoreaceae; genus Dioscorea; species Dioscorea cayenensis. The sequence goes on along the minus strand of NC_052481.1, from coordinate 10,414,443 downwards.
TCCATAGGGAGTAGGGAGTAAAGACACTTAATTCGATTCTTAGCTATGTGGAATATCAACAATGATAAGTGTGACAATGATTCAATTCTCAACAATTAAAAGCAACAAGTAAGAGGGCAAAAGTAAGGAGGAGGTAAGGCAATCGATAAAGATGGGGTACTCAGATGATGCTTCACCTAGGATAATCGCTTCAAGTGCAAGAACTCTTAATTATGCTTCCTAATCAATGCAATGGTGAGTCATGAAAATCCTTCCATACATAGTCCCAAATCTAAGGTCAACTATGCCTAACTCTATTCATGTCCAGGAGTAGAGATTAAATAACCTCTCAACCTCGCACTCGAATAAAGTTGCAATGAGCTCTAGGGATTCCAGGTGATAAATCTCTTCCTAATTATAGACCTCACCCTTTGGTCCAGGCGGAAGGTCCCTAAGCACAATTAAGCCCTAGATACTAAGATCCCCTCAACGCTTCACTCCGTTGCACGCGCAACTAAGCCCCAGCGGAGATTCATCCCTTAGACCATTCCCTCTATTATGGCCGCAAAGAACTCAAGGAACGGAGGTAGAATCTATCACGTCAGAGGGGAAAGGGGACGCTCCAGTACCTCTCGACTCACCCTCTCAACCCTCTCCAACCTAGCTTTGTCTAACGCTCGTGGTGTGTCACTAACTCACAAGGTTACCAACAAGAACTCTCAACCCTAGTGTCACTCTAGGGGAAATGTTCATACAGTCAAGCATTCAAGGTTGGAACTCACAATAAACATCAATTTATTGAAAGCATAATAAAGAAGTTCAATGAAACGAATACATCCTAGGGTTCACAATCACCCAAGTACCCACTAGGGGTTTAGCTTTCCATGGAGCTAAGTACAATCAAAGAAATCGAATGTAAAAGCAATCAATCCATAAAGAAACCCCCTCGATGGTCATGCCGATGGTCTTGTGGAGAGTCTTCTACTCGTCGCAAGGGATCCTTTGTCCGGCCTAGTATACACCTCGCCGGATCGATGCCGACGAAAGCTCTCCCAATAACCTTCTTCCAAATGATGCGTGGTGTCAGAGCCATAGAACCTCTCCAAAACCCTAGCCAATACCCCTCAAAACCCTAGCCGAAGCCCTCTCTCAAGTTGGGGAAAAGATGGAGAAAAGAATACCAAAATTGGGGCTGAATCGGCTTTAAATAGGACTGGAATCGGGCGACTCCACGGGCGTGGACGGTACAAGCGCCCGTGCGGAATTTCCATATGACCGTGGATAATTTCCACACGAGCGTGTGGATTCTCTGTTTCTCTGATTTCTCGGCAGGCTGTGAACAGTGCTGCTACTGTACATGCATAACTTCCCAATAGAGTGAATTGTGGAGCTGATTTCTCTGGTTTCTCTGTTTCTCTGATTTCTTGACCTGAATAACTTCCCAATTCCATATTTTCATCGGGGTAACGCAAACGGGCACACGTTTACATCGTGAATTACTTGGTTCTTCAATGATATACATGTTGGTGGGGCTCTCGTTCTTATGTGCATAAATCGGAATGCTCGAGTGTGACTACCTTTGTGCCCCTCCAAATGGATGTGCTCACTCGAATCCGAGGAGGTTGGCACACACTCTAGCATCTAACACCTGACCTATGTCTTCGCGTTTGAACCTTAGCAAGATTTCCTCCAAAATAGGTGCATTATGATCCACATTGGCCTATTTCCTTCATACTCGGCCTCACAACCCTACCTGCATAAAAGTAACATAAAAACACACATATTAGTGTAAAAACCTGAGAAAAGTAATGCTCAACATAAGGAATGAACACTTCGCATTCATATCGCCCAAGCACTTATCAAACTCCCACACACTTAAGCTTTTGCTTGTCCTCAAGCAAACATTAAAACATTCTGTGCATCAATGAAAAAAATATTGAAAGTGCTTGGCCTTAGGTTCACCGAGGTATACAAAGAAAGTATTCTACAAGTAAGGAAAATTTCAACACTAAATAAGAAAAATCAATGCTCTAGCTAAAAACATGAATAAAAAAGGACAACAAACCCGAATTTCGTGTATGTGTGTGAACTCACTCAAAACAACCCAAAGTATACTCCTCAAAGTTCTAAGTACAAGGGACTTATTTATCTACAAAAGTGACAAAAATTTTAAAAGATGGTAGTAGCTTCACACATCCTCTAAGGTAGCCCTTTCCAAAGTGGCAGCTAAGGTGGCTTTCACACTTTCAAGGTGGTAGCTCTTTCTACCCGAGTGGTAGCTTTCACTCATCCTATTAGATAGCTCTTTCTCACATTAGGGCATAACTAGTATCCGACTTGTGAGAGTAGCTTCATACTTCATAGGTGGTAGCTCTTTCCACCCAACAAATACAAATAAACACTAAAACTATTTTGTTCCTTCTTTTCATTTTCACATTTTTTTTTTGAATTTAGAAAAAGAAGTAAACCTAACTAGTCCCTTTAACATCGAACATGAGTTTCCAATAGAGTTTAGAGAGTGAGTAGTGCACTAAGTGTAAATCGTGCAAAAATTCCTAACAATTCAAGCAAGAACTAGAGCATGAAAACATTCAATGTTAACAATTCTCCTAGACTTAAGAATACAATCATTGCAATTAAGGAGAACCGCCATTGGCTATGTGAGCATATATCAATCAAGAACAATAGAAAAGATATGTGCATTATGAAACTCCCCCCCACACTTAAGTTGTACATTGTCCTCAATGTACACATGCAAGCTCACTCAAAATATATCATTCAAAAATAGATGTGGGAGAAGTGTTCCAACGGGTTGTGAAGCTAATTCATTGGGAGTAGTGTTCCAACGGGTTGTGAAGCTCACACGGCCAAGTGCCGAAGCACCTTGGCCGTGCCCATGACTAAGTCCCAATTCCCAAGATGACAAGACCATCTGCAGACATATATGAGGGGGTTAAGTGAAGCTCAAGAAAAACAAAAATAACTCGAGTGTATAAAAGATGAAGCAATGAATAGAACTCGGTAAATGGAACATAACATAAACTCAGAAGGAAAAATCCTTTCTGAGTGAACAAGTCTAAAAACAAGAAAATAAAATAAAGTAAAATGCACGTAAGGAAATAAAAAGTCAAGTGTCAGAGTCGCTCTTAGGCTCCTGTGCTACTGCTGTTGCTGCTGAGGTGGCATATAGTGGGTTCTCCGGTGCTGGGGTCGAGGATGGAGGTGCTGGAGGAACTGAGGATCTGGGTCTCAGGAGATCTCGAAGAAAGTCGAATCGGGCCATAAGATCTGTGTACTGGGCCGACTTCATAGCCCGGAGCTCCGCTATCTCAGTCCGAATCTCTCTAACATTGGTCTCCAGCCTCTCAATACGGTCATATGCTCGAGTACCCGGTGCTACAGAAGATGGAGGAGTCTGCTGGACATCCCCCGCAGTATCTCCTTCGCTCCTGGTGGTCTCAGCGGTAGCTATAGTGAGAATATAAACCCCTGGCCCAAACCTCCGTACCAACCCCATCATTCTGATTGTATCGAACGCAAGAGGAGTGGGCACAACTGTCCTCTCAGCACCACGTAGAGCGTCGCCCAAACCCATTCCCAGAATGAGTCTGGTGATATAAGGGCCAGCAAATAGTAGACCCACTCTCGTCGAATGACCCTGGTACTACAAAACATCTGCTAGAATGCACCCTAAGTGAAGTGGTACATTGCGGGCCATGGGGTCTACTGGTAGTCGGCCATACTCCACGGTACCTGTATAATACAGGCCCGTCCTAATCGAAAACTCAGTGACGCTCATGGAGAATGGATGTCCGAATGCTTGAAACTGTATCGCCTCTGTAGTGTCAACTCTCCCATCAGCAGTCGAAACTCAAAGGATGCTAAAACCTCTAGCGTCAGTGCACGGTAAGCTGGCTCACTAATCGTCAGCGGCCTCCTCCAATTTCCCACTGCCAGCATCTCATCAATCTCATTAATTACCTCGTCACCCTGCTGAATATATCGAAGCACTTGTACATCCGCGAAGCAAGTCTGACCAAACCCAAGTGCTGAAAGTCTCTCGAAGCGAGCCTGATGCTCGGGGTTCGAGAATTCCACATGTATCGGCTCGGGTAAGGTAAGTCTGAGGTGCTTCACTTCATTCTTCATCACGCGAGGTGCCATATCTGTAGTGCAAAAGAAGAAAACAATCAAAAATCTCAGAAGCAATATACTGCAAAATTCCACACGGGCCTGTGGAAATTACCCACGCCCATGTGGATCTGCAGAGTGTGAAACTCCCGTACGGGTGCACAAAAAATCTTAACAATTCAATTTAAAACCACTTCTAAATGCTTACTACACATCCCTCATGCATGAAAATTCGCATTTAAAAGTATTCAGTCCGTGGGCGACTGGAGATGAAGAATTTGACGGATCACAAGGTTTTTAAGGAGAAAATCGCATCTCTTGGAATTTTGTGTATCCCCATGGGCATGTGGAAATTACCCACGCCCGTGCGCCTCACTTCGAGAGCGCCACAGGGGCGTACATATGTCCCTGTGCTTTCTCGGGAAAACCCTCCTTTGACACTGACTACTGCCACCCGGGCCTGCGGAAATTACCCACGCCCGTGCACCCGACCCACATGGGCAGATGCACGGCCCTGTGGCTTCCCTGGACATCCGAGAAAATTATCAAGTCTTACACACGCCCGTGCAGAAATTCCCCACGGGCATGGACATTTACATGCTCAACTCACAGGGGCAGCAGCACGCCCCTGTGTTTTCTCGGGATGGAGGGAACACCCTACAGAGATTTGCACGGGCGTTCGGAAATTACCCACGCCCGTGTGTTGCTCACAAGGTTGCCCACAGGGGTGAGTCCACGCCCCTGTGTGTTCTCGGGAAAATCTGCCCAACTCTGCAGGAGTTCACACGCCCGTGTGGAAATTACCCACGGGTGTGCGCAAGTTGCATGGTCGTTCACAGGGGCAGCCGCACGCCCCTGTGCCTTCTCTGGATGAGCTCGCAGTATACACCCATGGCGCGTGGAAATTCCACACTCCCGTGTGTTTTCTCTGGATGACTTACAAAAACCTGCAGGCTCTGCAAAACTATTCTGAACATGTTTACACACTCATAGCCTGCCATATCATGCAAAATTTACCAGATAAAAATATGAAATAGAACTCAAACGACCGAACTTCGCCAATTCTCAACAAAACATACAATGAATTCTTTTAAAAACCCACAAGAAAATCGCAGCACAAGCACTTAAAAATTCAAACACCAACACTTAACAGTTTATTTATGAAAACAAACTAAACTAAAAGGTGCGAGAAGAGTAAACACTTGGGTTGCCTCTGAAGAAGCGCTTGTTTAACGTCACTAAGCTTGACGTATCTTTCTTACCTCACGGGGGTTCATAAATGAAGGTTGCCCTCTTGCCCATGGCTTGAAAGCATGATGAGCAAAGTCTCTTGAGGGTAGAGGGTGTACTCTCAGGATTCGGACCACCTAGCAATGGTTCATTCAACTTCCTTTCCTCATGTACGTCTCCAACAATCTTGGAACATTTTTGGTGGCGTCTCCGAGCCCTCTTCATTTTTTGGAGCACCGTCTTCAAGATCCCAGGGTAGATGTTTCTTCTCCAGTCGAACCAAGCATCATTACTTCTTCATTGCTCTCCTCTTGGTCGAACAAATCTTCATATAGATCCGGGTTGAACATTTCCTGCACATATTCATCAACAAGCTCATCAGTAGTGTCTAGAAAGTATAAAGTGTCATCGAAATTAAGAGAATGCCGCATGGCTTCAGCAAGGCGGTATGTGAGCTTGTCATCTCCAACTCTCAATGTGAGCTCTCCGTCGTCCATGTCAATCAATGCTTTGGAAGTCCGCAAGAACGGTCTCCCAAGTATCAAGGGTACATCCGCATCCTCATCGACATCTAGCACTACAAAGTCAACCGGAAAAATGTACTTGTCCATCTTGACAAGCACGTCTTCAATGATGCCTCTCGGATGTCGTACCGTTCGGTCCGCCAATTGTAAAGTCATCTGAGTAGGCCTAGGCTCTCCTAAGCCTAGCTTTTGGAAGAAAGTATATGGCATGACGTTGATACTTGCCCCTGAATCCGCCAATGCCATTTCCTCACCTAAGTTGCCGATGTTACATGGAATGATGAAGCTTCCCAGGTCATTCTTCTTGTTTGGCATGTTCTTTTCCAACACCGCCGAGCATGAAGCATCTAGCACCACTGAAGCACTCTCCTCCAATTTCCTCTTGTTGGTCAATAGGTCTTTCAGGAACTTCACGTAGTTAGGCATTTGAGCCAATGCCTCTACAAAAGGAATATTGATGTGGAGTTGCTTGAACAGACTCAGGAACTTCTTATACTGTTCATTCCCTTGGTCATTCTTTAATCTAGAGGGGTAAGGGATTCTTGGCTTGAATGGTGGGGGTGCCACCTCTTTCTCTTTGTTTACTCTCTCCTCAACCTCTACAACCTCGGGTGCATGTTCTTTCGGCTTTTCACTCGGAAGCCTCCCTTCAACCTCACAACCACTTCTCAAAGTGATCGCCTTCACATGTTCTCCAGGATTGGTTTTCGTGTTGCTTGGTAAACTTCCATGTGGCCTTTCGGAGAGAGACTTCGCAATTTGCCCCACCTGATTTTCAAGGTTGTACAAGGAGGCCGTGTGATTACGAAGTGTAGCCTCGACTGATTCAAACCTTGTATTTACCGATTGAACAAATCTAGCCAAGTGCTTCTCCAAATCCGTCATTCGGGTTTCCAAGCCTGAAATTCTGTTTTCCACTTGAGGGGCTTGTTGCTGTTGTTGGAAACCCGATGGCCCCATGGTCTAGCGTGGTCCTTGATTACTCCATGAAAAAATTGGGATGATTTTTCCAACTTGAATTGTAGGTGTTGCTGTATGGATTCCCTTGAGGTCTCATGCCATTACCTACAAAGTCAACGTTCTCAACTGAAGAAACATCACCAATGACGATTGGGCAATCGTAGGGAGCATGCCCTCCACCACAACCGGTACAATTGGTCATGGCCACAACTCTATTCGAAGCTATAAGATCTAGCTTCTTACTCAAACTCTCCACTTGGGCCGCCAATGAAGTTACCGCATCAATTTCAAGGAGACCGGCCACCTTTTTCTTCTCCATAGCATTCCACTGGTAGCTATTTAACCCCATTTCCTCAATCAATTGATGAGCCTCATCGGGGGTCTTGCTACCTAAGGTACCTCCTGCCGCCGCATCCAAGAGTTGCCTTGTACTCGGGTTCAAACCATTGTAGAAGGTTTGAACAATCATCCACTCCGGGAATCCGTGTTGCGGACACTTTCCCAGGAGTTCCTTGAACCTTTCCCATGTCTCAAATAGAGACTCCAATTCCAACTTCACAAAGGATGAGATCTCATTCCTAAGTTTTGCTGATTTTCTGGGAGGGAAATAACGGGCTAGAAAATCTTCTACCATCTCCTCCCATGTAGTGATTGATGCTCTAGGTAATGTGTGTAGCCACTGCTTTGCTCTCACCTTTAAGTAAAATGGGAAGGCTCTCAATTTGATGGCATCATCCATCACCCGAGTCATACAACACTATCACGGGAATGGTTAAAAATGTGGAACATAAAGTTTAATTATTTGCAGGACAAGAGACACCGTGCTGTCTCTTGCAAGAACCACACACTATTCAACATCCCGTGGAAGAATCTATTGAAGAATACATTGCCAGAATTCAAGAGCAGAATTGCGAATTAGATAGTGTTCTAGATAAGTTTGAGAAATCTGCATTTTCATCTATGTGTGATCACTTAGAAGAAATTTTGGAGAGAGTCCTCGCTTAATTTGATTCGTCTTATCATGAACAAAGGCAGGAACTTTTCTCTATGGGTGTATCGATATCAGGAAGGGAAATTTGTGGGATGGAGGCATTGATAGCCATTGAAGACCACACAGAAACACATTCACAAATTGAAGAGCAGGAGAATGATTTTGAAGAAGAGGTGAACAACTTTGAGGAGATTGACAGATTGAAGGAAGGCAGGTTGTAGCCATCAACTTATGAACAACCAAAACTAGAGCTTAAAACCCTGCTTGCACATTTGAAGTATGCCTTCTTGATGGAAGACTCCAAACACCCGGTGATTGTGGCTTCAAACATGTCTGTGGATCAAAAGGGCAAGCTTGTTAGCATGTTGAAAAGGCATAAGTCGGCTATTGCGTGGAAGATTTCAGACATTAAGGGCATAAATCCATTATTTTGTACTCATAAAATCTTAATGGAAGATGACTACAAATCTATGAACCAAACTCGGCAAAGACTAAATCCGAACATGAAAGAAGTCATCAAGGCGGAGGTGGTGAAGCTCTTAGATGGAGGGATTATCTACCCCATATCCGATAGTGCATGGGTGAGCCCAACTCAAGTGGTTCCGAAAAAAAGGGGGATAACAGTTGTGAGAAATGAAAAGAATGAATTAATTCCAACCAATACAGTTACAAGATGGTGAGTTTGGATGGATTATAAAAGATTAAACGATTCCACTCGAAAAGATCATTTCCCATTGCCATTTATCGATCAGATGCTGGAACGATTGGCATGGCATCAATTTTATTGCTTCCTTGATGGTATGTCCTGATACTTTCAAATCTCTATAGCTCCAGAAGATTAGGAGAAGACCACATTTACTTGCCCATATGGTACTTTTGCTTATAGAAGAATGCCTTTCGGGTTGTGTAATGCACCAGCAACATTCCAACGCTGCATGACGGCCATTTTTGATGATCTTCTGGAAGACATTATGGAAGTGTTCATGGATGATTTTTCAGTATTTGGAGACTCTTTCGATATATGCTTAAAGAATTTGGAGAAAGTGCTAGTGAGATGTGAAGAAATGAACCTCATCCTCAATTAGGAGAAGTGTCACTTTATGGTCCAAGAACGCATTGTTCTTGGACATAAGATTTCCCAAGTAGATATGGAGGTGGATAGGTAAAAGATTGAGGTCATTGAAAAGTTTCCTCCACCTACAAATGTAAAAGGGATCCTCAGTTTCTTGGGGCATGCATGTTCTTACAGAAGGTTTATCAAGGATTTTTTTAAGATCACGCAACCGTTGACCAAACTCCTAGAAAAAGATGCTCCATTTGATTTTGGGGATAACTGTATGAGTGCGTTCAATTTGTTGAAGGAGAGATTAGTGCAAGCACAAAGTTTGACAATACTGGATTGGAATGAACCCTTTGAGCTCATGTGTGACGTAAGTGATTACGCTATGGGAGCATTGTTGGGACAAAGGAAAGACAAGCAGTTTCAACTGATTTATTATGCTAGCAAGACCCTTACAAGTGCTCAAGAGAATTATACAACCACTGAAAAGGAGTTGTTAGCAGTGGTGTTTTCTTTTGACAAGTTCAGGCCATACCTCATTATATCCAAGGTCATAGTATTTACAGATCACTCAGCACTCCGTTATCTCCTGGACAAGGCTGACACAAAGTCGAGATTGATTCGCTGGATCTTATTGTTACAAGAATTTGATATGGAAATAAAAGATAAGAGGGGAACTGAAAATGTGGTTGCGGATCATCTTTCAAGATTAGAAGGTCGTGAGGGGCAAGAACCGGCGAGCAAGGAGATCAATGGTTTTTTCCCTGAAGAACCTTTGCATGGAGTACAGGAGGCAAGAGTCAGAGGATACTCCATGGTTCATGGATTTTGCAAATTATTCATCAGGAAAGGTACTAAAGCAAGGCCTCAAGCTTTCAACAGAAGAAAAAGTTTTTCAGTGACTTGAAGAACTATTTTTGGGATGATCCATACCTGTTTCGTATTTGTGCCGACCATGTGGTTCAAAGATGTGTGACTAGGGAGGAAGGTTGGAGCATTATTATGCACTATCATTCGAGTTCTGTTGGGGGGCATGATGCTTTGAGCAGAACTGCTGAGAAGGTTTTGGCCGCAGGTTTCTATTGGCCAACTTTATTCCAGGATATCCATTAGTTTGTTCTTCGATGAGACAGTTGTCAGAGGACTGGAAACCTATCACGAAGAGATGAGATACCTCACAATCTGATGCAATTTTGTGAAGTATTTGATGTGTGGGGAATTGACTTCATGGGATCATTCTCGAAGTCCAATGGTAATCAATACATCCTGGTGCTAGTTGATTATGTTTCAAAATGGGTGGAAGCTCAAGCTCTTCCAACCTATGATGCTAGAACGGTGATAAAATTTATGAAGAGCTTTTTTACTTGGATTGGGACACCACAAATCATCATTAGCGATCGAGGGACCCATTTTTGCAACTCACAACTCGCAAAAGTGTTGAAGCACTTTTAAGTAGATAATCATCTTGCAACCGCCTACCGCCCGCAAACGAGTTGGCAAGTGGAAGTCATAAACAGTAAGCTCAAGAGGATCTTAACCAAGTCCATGGAACAAGGAAAGCAGGATTGGTCAGAAAGGTTAGACGACACACTTTGGGCTCATAGAACTACGTATAAAACTCCAATAGGGACCACTGCTTTTAATTTGGTGTATGGTAAATCCTGTCATTTGCCTGTGGAGTTAGAGCATAAAGCATATTAGGCAATCAAGGCTATGAATTCTGACTTAAGCAAGTCACGGGAACAAAGAATGCTACATCTGAACGAGCTAGATGAATGGAGAATCAAAGCATATGAGAATGCAAGGATTTATAAGGAAAGAATTCGGAAGTGGCACAATAAGCATATAAAGAATCCGAAAGAGTTTAAAGTGGGAGATCAGGTGTTACTATTCAACTCTCATCTATAGTTATTTTCGGGGAAGCTCAAGTCTAGATGGTTTGGCCCTTATATAGTAACTGAAGTTTCACCTCATGGGTTGTTGAGATTACCCATCGGAGAAGGGTACATTTAAGGTGAATGGGCACAGGCTGGAACCATACTATGGAGGAGAGGTTGGTAATGACGACAAGGAAGTATTCTTCCTTCATAAACCTCCATGAGGTAAGACAAGGTATGTCAAGCTTAGTGACGTTAAACAAGCGCTTCTTGGGAGGGAACCCAAGCATTTACTATTTTCTTAGTTGTGAGTTTAGTGTTTGCATGAATAAGACTTTGAGTGTGGTGTCATGATTTTTAGATGCCTATGCTATGATTTTCTTGTGGATTTTTGGTGTTATCATGTGTGTTAACTTGTTTTGGCGAGGCTTTTGTTCATGCGAGCTAGTTTCTCATGTTTTCGCTGGTGTATTTTACATAATAGGGCAGGCTCTGAGTGTGCATACATGTTTAGGAAATTTCTACAAAACCTGTAGAGTTTTCTAAGTCATTCAGAGAAAATGCACGGGCGTGTGGAATTTCTACACAGTAGTGGATTTGTGTTGTGTGCTCATCCAGAGAAGGCACAGGGGCGTGGACTCACCCCTATGAGCGACCCTACGACATCCGCATACCTGTGGGTAATTTCTGCACGGGCGTGCGTCTCACTACAGAGACATAGCTATTTTTCTTGAGAGCGCACAGCGGCATGGATTCACCCCTGTGGGTGAACCTGTGAAAAACACACGGGCGTGGGTATTTTTCGCACGCCCGTGTGGATATGTTCAGAAAGGAGGAGTGTTTTCCCGAGAGCTCACAGGGGCGTGTGTTTGCCCCAATGAGTCTCTCCTGTGGAGGAGCATGGGCGTGGGTATTTTTTGCTCGTCCGTGTGAATGTGCAGGAATCACAATGCTGTGTTCTCCCTTTATAAATTTATTGAGCCATTTCCATTAAAATACCTCCAAGCACTCAGAGAACACTCTCCGGCACTCCCCCGGCCTCTAATTGTTGATTTTGAGTAGATTGTTTGAGGTTCTCGCCGACTTCATGGGTCTTAGCTTCATCTCATTGTTTAACTATTGTTTTATCTTTTCTTCATTCGTATTTGATTCTCTTCGATTTTCATCAATTAAACTGATGAATATGACTCAGTTTCATGCTAAAATGTTTGTGGTATGATTTTAATGAGCTATAGAAGAAAAGGAGAGGTGTATTCATGGGTTTTTGCCACACGACTGTGTGGATTCTACACGACTGTGTGGATTCCTGTAGTATTTTGTTTTTAATGAATTTGATTTATTTTCCTTCCAATGCGTGTAGGTATAGCCCCCATGATCAAAGAAAGTAGTTGGTAAGCGTCCTAGAGAGCCTACACCTGAGCCGGAAAGCATAGAATTTACTCTTCCTAAACATCGAGTTCGATTTGAGTGGCTGGCGAAGCTGAAGTTCGGTCAGACGTGGATCCCGGACATGAACTCACTGAGGAAAATGTAGTTATTACATAGCATGGCCGATGAGGTCGAGGAGTTGCTATTGGTGGGTAGTTGGCCCAAGCTGTTGATTATTCATGACCCTGCTATCCGCCCACTCACATTGGAGGTGCTTACTTCATTTGAGTTTAACCACTCTTATGCTCATTTTGATAGCGTTAGTGCCATTCAGTTTAGAGCTTTTAGACAGCATCATAGTATAAGCATCACGTAGTTCTCTATTAGACTTGGGTTATATGATGAGGAGGTCACTACGACGGATGAGTATGATGAGTTGTCGATTGATTATTCGCGAAGCTTAAGCCCCAAGAGAGGCTATCGAATACTATGTGGTTAGGGTCGATATGAACCAGGAGTATCCAAGGCTACATGCCTTTCTCAACCTAGTTACAGATATCTTCAGGCCATCATGAGTAGATCAGTGAATGGTCGCGGTGACAACACGAGAGTCCTTAGCAGGCAGGAACTTCCATATTTATATTCCATGGTGCGGAACGAGCCGATTCATATGGGACACATTTTACCAGAGTATTTGAAGCATCAGGGACAGTATCCCAGGCTTGATGTCATTTTCTCAAGCCCATACATCACTAGACTCATCCTTGAGATGGGCCTACGAGACACGATCAGTTGGGCCAAGAAGACGATAGTACCAGCACCCCTAGGGTTAGAGACAATGAGGCTCATGGGTATCATCAGGAAATATCCTAATGGTGGTTATGTGTTGAACATGCCACCACCAGAACCATTTGTGTCCGAGGAAGCCGCAGCGGAGGGGTCTCAGCCAGCTTTAGAGTCACAAGCTGAGAGAAATCAGACAGACGCGGTCCCTCCAGTACGCGAGCCCCAACCAGCGAGGATAGTTTCTCCCACTCGAGTCCATGATCAGTTTGAGAGGCACGAGAAGGAGAATAACCAGATATCGTGTAAGTGTGCGTAAACTCACTCAAATCAACCCAATGTATACTTCTCAAAGCTCTAAGTCAAAGATACTTATTTATGTACAAAATGAAAAGAGAAGGTAGTAGCTTCACACATCATCTAAGATAGCCCTTTCCCAAGAGGCTGCTAAGGTGGCTTTCACACTTTTGAGATAGTTGCTCCTTCTACAGGGGTAGTAGCTTTCACTCATCCCATGAGATAGCTCTTTATGCCATTAAGGCATAACTAGTATCTAACTTATGAGAGTAGCTTCATACTCCAATGCGCCAATAAACAAACATATCTTTTTTCAAAGAAATTCAAACAAGAAACAAACTAAAACAAACCCTTTAAAAAATTCCTAAAAATTCAAGTAAAAATAGAGCATAAGAACATTCAATTTTAAAAAATTCTCCTAAACTTAAGAATGCAACTACTGCAAGTAAGGTAAACCACCATTGGCTACATGAGCATGAAAAATGGAGCATAAGTATAAAACATGTGTAATGTAAACTCCACCCCACATTTAACATGTACATTGTCCACAATGTACACACGTAAGAATAACAAAGTATAACAATCAAAACATATGTGGAGATGGGCAATTGAAACAATACTACCTTGAACTCCTAATGTTACATTTGATGGACCTATATTTATTGAGATTTGATTACAATGTGTTGTGCAGCACACATGGCCATGTGAGAAGCACAATGACCGTGTCCTTGACTATTCATCAAATTCAAAGGGTCACAAGACCATCTGCACATATACACAAGGGGGTTCAGTGAAGCTAACTAAAAACATCTCGCTTTAGTAGCTGCTCTAGTGTGTTGAGATGCGCCATCACCTTTGCATGGTTTGCGGGCTGTGACATGCGAACCGCAGCCAAATCTGAATGTAGCACTCCCACTACAATCTTGAGCCTCTCAAAGTGATCATGGGCTCAAGTCGGTGAAAAAATCCGTACTAGAGGTGGCTCTTATTATGTGGAGGATGCGTCGGTCTCCATCTGCTTGGGCTATGGCTCTTGCGCATGCTGAGACCCTTCTCCAGCGTTACCCTCACCCTTGGCTATCTCCGGTGTAGCCGTAATCATCACATATACTTCGTCTCTGTATCTCTTGATCATGCCCATGAGTCTCATATCCTCCAAGCCGAGGGTAGATGGTACAATGATCTTCTCAGCCCCTTGAATAGGATCCATCAGACCCATGCCCATGATAAGTCTTGTAATATACAGGCCTGAGAAGAGAACTCCGACTCTGGCATACTGGCCCTGATGAAGCAGATACTCAAGCAAGATGTGTCCCAAGTGAGTCAGCTCAACTGTAAGATATAATACAAGGAAAGTAACTCCTGGTGACTAAAAACTCCAAAGCTATCACTACGGCTATTTACTGATTTGCTTATAACGGTGTGGATGTACCTGTAAGAAGGACAACAAAGGAACGTAGCCTTGGAGACCCCCAGCTCATACTAACCCCGCCCACATAATGAATGGTACGCACGCTGAGGAGTCATACTACCTAGGTAATCAGTGGATAACTGCTCATACTCCTCAGTATCAGTAAAAGCCTCATCATATAGCACAAGTCGGACAGAGAACTAAGTGATGCTCATACTATAGTACTGACCCAATGCACAGAATTGAATAGCATCTATAACGTGGAAGTTGTACAATCGGTCAAACTCGAACGATGCTAACACCTTCAATGTTAGCAAATGACTAACTAGCTCTTTGATACAAAGTAGGTGTCACTAACTCCCCACAGTTAATAACTCATCAACCTCATCGGCTATCTCATCACCTAGCTGGATCTCTCTCAATGCGCTCATGTCGGGGAAACTTGACTGCCCAAACTTGAGTCTCACCAAATGCTCAAACTTACCCTGATGCTCAAGAATCGCAAACTCCATGTGCTTGGGAAATAGCTCCCAGGGATGCTTGTCAGCCGCTTTCTTCAATCTGAGGGCCATATCTACAAGAATTGAAAAGAGATTCATCAAAACAAACCTAAAACCTAATTCTACAGAAATTCACACAGTTGTGGAGAAATTCCACATACCTATGTGGATCTTTGTGGTGTGAAAGCCGCACAGCCGAAATGTGAAAAACCACAAATACATCACAAATTCCTTCTAAAAACTTCCTAAAGCATTCATCAACCACTCAAACATGAAAATGATGTAAAATCAACACCAAAATCAAAGGAAATAAAAATTTGGTGAAGAGAAAAGAAAGAAGAGCTTACCGATGAAATGAGAATGAAAACTTCAAATGAGGCCGAAAAACTCACTCAAATCTAAATAAATAGATGGAGAAAGGTTGGGAAGGTGAGGAGAGGCATTATTTTAGTGTTTGAGAGTTAAAGAATAAAGGGGAGCGAGTAGGTTTTAAAGAAAAGTCACGCCTCTTTGCATTTTGTGCATCCACACGGGCATTTGGAAATTACCCATGCCTGTGTGACTCCAACAAGGTTGCTTACAGGGAAGACACACGCCCCTGTGTGCTCTTGGGATAGAACATTTTGCCTCTAAACGCATCCACAAGGGCCTGTAGAAATTCCCCACGCCCTTGTGCCCGACCCACAGGGGCACCCACATGCCCCTGTAGCTTCTTTGTCCTCCCGATAAATTGACTAAGTGTTCCACACATCCCCATAGAAATTCCACACGGGCGTGTAGATGCTCACAGGGGCACTCACATACCCCTATGTGCTCTCGGGATGGAGGATAAGTATTTGTAGAGTTTTACAAGGTCGTGTTGAAATTACCCATGCCCGTGTGCCATTCACAGGGTCATCCACAGTGCCATTCACTAGCCCCTATGTCTTCTCGGGATGGAGTCTGAGAACTTTGCAAAGATACACACGTCCGTGTGGAAATTACCCATGAGCGTGTGACCATCATAAGGCCGTTCATAGGGTTATACACGCGCCCTTGTGTCATCTCAGAATGAGCTCTGAATGGAAACACACGCCCACGTGGAAATTCCACATGACCATGTGTCTTCTCTAGATGACATACAAAAAATTACAGACTCTGTAGAAAACTTTTTGCAACATTCACACATATACAGAGGCTGTATAAACACTAAATACTTGACCAGAGAATCATTGAAACATGCTCAAACGACCCAAAACTTAGCCAATCACTATTAAGCACACTAAAACACCACAAATCGACGAGAAAAACACAGTAAAAGCTTATAAAATTAAGGCACCAACACTAAATCTCTTATTTATACAAGTATTAAACTAAAACCTAGAAAACAGTAAAGACTTGGGTTGTCTCCCAAGAAGCGCTTGTTTAATGTCACTAAGCTTGACGTACCTAACCTTACCTCACAAGGGCTCATAGATAAAGGTTGCCCTCTTATCTACAACTTGAAAGCACGATGAATACAATTGTTTCAAGGTAGAGGGAGAGTTATCAAGTTTGTTACCACACAAGTGTTCGTCACCCTTACTCCATGAATGCACATCACCATCCGCATTTGAATGCTTCTTGTGACGTGTCCTTGCTCTTTTAATCTTTTGGACAATCCTCATCAGGGTAGGTTACACCTTGTCCTCTAGATTAAGTTATAAGACTTCTTCATTCTCCACTTCTTGATCTGGAAAGCCCTTAAAGGGGTCCGGATACATCATTTCCTATACACATTCATCGACTAACTCATCAGTGGTGAAAAGAAAATACAAAGTGTCATCAAAGTCAAGAGAATGTTGCATGGCTTCAGTGAGGCGGTATGTCAACTTGTCATCACCAACTCTTAATGTTAACTCCCCACCGTCCATGTCAAGGAGAGACTTGGAAGTATGCAATAATAGCTTCCCAAGTATCAATGGAACCTCGGTATCCTCATCAACATCCAACACCAAAAAGTCCACATGAAATATGTACTTATCAACTCTTACAAGTACATCTTCAATGATGCCCCTTGGATGTCTAACTATTCTGACGGCCAATTAAAGTGTCATCCGAGTGGGCCTAGGCTCTCCCAAGCCTAGGTTATGAAGGAATGTATAAGGCATGGCATCAAAACAAAGATTGATACAATGAATAGCAATGTAAACTATAGAGAAAAACAGCCTTGAATTCGTGATGATGGCCTTGATGGGTCACTCAATGTCTTGAAGAATCCTCCTTCGAACCTAGGTTGCCGAAGTCCTTCTCAATGCTATGACAGAGAGAAGATTGATCAAAGTTGGTGAATAATGGTCCCCAATATCGCCAAAGACCTCCTCTAAAACCTTAGCCGCTTTGCCGTCTATGTGCTCGCAAAAGGCCCCACAAAATGTCTCCAAGGAACAAGACAAATGACTTATTTATAGTCACAAACCGCGGCTATCACGTGCCCTCACGTACCCATGTGAATTTTCCTCGTGCCTGTGTGGGCTGCAGGAATTTCCACACCGTCACATGAATAGTAATTTTGTTACAGTATTACTATAGTAAAATGCTGCAGTGTTTTTGCTACAGTACTTACCTATAGTTTCTTCCCAAAGGCGGTCCAAACACTCTTCTTTTGAGGCCACATAGTCAGGCATAAGTCCATGTGGTAGGCTATAAGATTTTTCATCGTCGATCAACATTTGAAAGGTCTTGCATTCTTCACAATGAGAAGGAGCATGGCTGCATTTGTGCCCATCCAGCTAGCAAATTTGCTTGAATCTCCTTTTATGTTGTCACACATCTCCACCTTCGTGAACTCCTCTCATGTCTTAGTCCTTGAATTGAACAAAAACTCCTAACAACATGTCTTTATAGCTTACCTTTGCTTTCTTTTGACTCTTCAAAGCATTCACAACCTAATTGCACAAAAGAACACCAAATACACAATGTGAGACATAATCCATGGTAAGAATGATGCTCAATGCATTTAAAACATATAGAAAAATATTTCTACTCAAGTACTTATCATCAACCCTAAAATACAATCTAAGCTCTCAGTACAAATGGAAGTATGGCATTAAAACACAAGGTTGAAAGAATGGCCAAATGACGCTTAATCGACAAAAGCACGTCGATGTCGAATGACGCTTTTGAATAAGTTACCGATGATAAGGATGATGATGTAGATGATGGTGAGTGATGCCGGAGTCATCTCTTGGAAGGATCTAATCTCCAATGAAGCCCTAGCCCACGGCTTTTTTTTTCTCTCCAAGAAAATCCAAGCAAAAGTTCTCAACACAATATGACAAATTAGGTTAAAAAGGAAAAAATCAGGCAATTCCATGTGTGTTTGGCTATAGTAATTCACTGCAGTAATTTTACTACAGTGTTGTGCATGAATACGCATGTGAATCATGCCCGTATGAACTCCAATGAATGTGGTTGGTGATGTGATCACCTACTATCCACGATGGGCTTATTTTCTGCATAAGCTCCCTGAATTGTCTTCACATCACCAACTTCATCCTTGCGAGGCCCACACACAACCTACCTACACAAATGATAGTAAAACCACAAAATGATCATATAAATTAATAAAGTAATGCTAAATCTATGTATAATATTAACTTATAATATGTTCAAACAAGCACTTATCAAACACTCCCACACTTAAGAATTTGCTTGTCCTCAAGCAAACTAATTAATGAAAATATGAGAGAAAAATAAGTGCATGTCCTCTGTTTCACTTGAGAGTAAAAGAATGAAATTCTAAAGTCAAGGAAGGGTCTATTTAACACCAAGATGCAAAACACACTCTAGCAAAAACTCAATTGAAAATGACAAGTCCAAACACAAGTATGGAAAACTCTACACATTTCAAACCCTTATCCATCTTTTTTACACAACTACAATTTAAAAGAAGAAGAAAAACTAACAATGGCCAGTAGGTTCACACATCTTCTGATGTAGCCCTTTCCTTAAAGCCCATTAAGGTGGCTTTCACATTTAAGAAGCAATAGCTCTTTCTCCCCACAACAAAATTTAGGGTGGTACCTTTCACACTTTTATGAGATAGCTCTTTCTATCATTAGGGCATAACTAGTATTTGACTCATAAGAGTAGCTCCATACTTCATAAGAGTTAGCTCTTTTCACACCTAAATCTTGCATGTTTTTTTCTTTTTGATGTAAATTTCATTTTTTTCCTCTTTGACTAAATTTAGGGTACAAGGTACTCATAACAAGTATTTGAAAAAAAATCTTCAAAATAAAAAATAACTAGATTAATGATGCTCTTAGTGTTCCAAGTCTTCCTAAGTTATAGAATGTCATTCATAACTCTAAAGTGAACTATCATAGATTATATTTAGCATTTATGTGCAAGCATGAATGAAATATATGCAACTAAGCCCTCTCCCACACTTAATATGTACATTGTCCCCAATGTATGCATGTGAGTGATAAGTGCTTGTGTGATATGAATGCAAAGCATTCTTTCCTTATGTTGAGCATTACTTTTCTCGGGTTTTTCCATTAATATGTGTGTTTTTATGTTACTTTCGTGCAGGTAGGGTTGTGAGGCCGAGTATGAAGGAAAGAAACCAATGTGGATCATAATGCACTGATTTTGGAGGAAATCTTGCTAAGGTTCAAACGCGAAGACATAGTCGGGTGTGAGATGCTAGAATTTGTGCAAACCTCCTCGTATTTGAGTTAGCACAACCATTTGCAGGGGCACAAGGGCAGTCACACTCAAGCATGCCGACTTATGCACATAGAACAAGATCTCCACCAACTTGTCCGTCATTAAAGAAGCAAAGCGATCCACGACGTGAACGTGTGCCCGTTTGCGTCACCTCGATGAAAGTATGGATTCGGGAAGTATCTTAGGCAAGGTACTGCAGAAGAGTATTGTACCAAAAGTACTGTAGCAATACTGTTCATAGCCGGTCGAAAATCACAATTCTAGAGAATCCACTCGGGCGTGTGGAAATTACCCACGCCCGTCTGGAAATTCCATAGGGGCGTGTGAAAAATCCACAGGACCGTGTAGATGACCGATTCCAGCCCTATTTAAAGCTGATTTTAGTCCCGATTTCAGGATTCTTTTCTCCATCTTTTCCCCAACTTGAGAGAGGGTTTCGACTAGGGTTTTGAGAGGTATTAGCTAGGGTTTTTGAGTGGTTCTACGGCTCCAGCATCATCATTCCTTTGGAAGAAGGTTGGTAGGAGAGCTTCTGTCGAGGCGTATCTTATACCGGACAAGGCAATCCTTGGACGACGAGTAGAGGACTTTCCACAAGACCATCAACACGAATATCGAGGAGGTTTCTCTATGGATTCATTGCTTTTACATTCTATTTCTTTTATTCTACTTAGCCCCATGGAGAGCTAAACCCCTAGTGGGTACTTGGGTATTTGTGAACCCTAGGATGTATTTGTTTCATTGAATCTCTTTATTATGCTTTCAATTAATTGATGTTTGTTGTGAGTTCCAACCTTGAATACTTGATTGTATGAGCATTTCCCCTAGAGTGACAATAGGGTTGAGAGTTCTTGTTGGTAACCTTGTGAGTGAGTGATACACCACGAGCGTTAGACAAAGCTAGGTTGGAGAGGGTTGAGAGGGTAAGTCGAGAGGTACAGGAGCGTCCCCTTTCCCCTCCGACATGATAGATTCTACCTCCGTTCCTCGAGTTCTTTGCGGCCATAATAGAGTGAATGGTCTAAGGGATCACCCTCCGCTGGGGCTTAGTTGCGCGTGCAATGGAGTGAAGCGTTGAGGTGATCTTAGTATCTAGGGCTTAATCCTGGTTAGGGACCTTCCACCTGGACCAAAGGGTTAGGTCTATAATTAGGAAGAGATTTATCACTTGGAATCCCTAGAGCTCATTGCAACTCCATTCGAGTGCGAGGTTGAGAGGTTATCTAATCTCTCCTCCGGGACATGTATAGAGTTAGGCATATTTGACCTTAGATTTGGGACTATGTATTTAAGGATTTGCACGACTCACCATTGCATTGATTAGGAAGCATAATAGAGGATTCTTGCACTTGAACGATTGTCCTAGGCGGAGCATTATATGAGTACCCCATCTTTATCGATTGCCTTACCTCCTCCATTACTCGTGCTCTCTTACTTGTTGTTTTTACTTTTGCGAATTGAATCATTGTCACACTTATCACTACTGATCTTTCACATAGCTAAGAAGCGGATTAAGTGTTTTTATTCCCTACTCCCTGTGGATTCGATACCCACTCATCCGGGATTATTACTTCGACAAACCCGTGCACTTACGGGATATACACAAGGGGACCTTGTCAGTGAGCATAGAAAAGATAGAAATACAATCATTAACATGAATGGGGTTGCCAACTAAAATAATACTCTACTGACTCCCTGATGAAGCATGTGGTGAAGTTCAGGACATGGACGTGGGAGACTCCTGGTTGTGGGTGACGGTGGGGTGGCCTTATGATTAGCTCAATGATGTACTTACACAAGATTATGATTTTGTCAGCTATGTGGTGAGATCAATTGAATCTTAAAGAAAGATAATTAAATGCACAAAATAAAAATAAAACAAAGCATCAAGAACACAAAGAAAATACATTAGAAGAACTACCTCAAGAAAAGAAAACATGTTGGTGAAATTGTACATGGTGCATTGAGTGATTTTTCTAGCTCCTTGGTAAAGAAAATTTCAGAAATCATGGAACAACCCAAGGAGCTATAATTTAAAACAAGAATCCAAAACAAATCACAAGAGAAGAATCATGAACATGCAAAAGAAGAAAGAAATCTAACTGGCGAAGCTTACGGTAGAATGAAAGTGCAAATGCTGGAAGATGCTTTAACAATTCTTGAAAAGATGGAGAAATCAATTTGAAAGGCCAAAGATGGTTAAAGGAGCTTTTGAGGCTTAGAGAGGATGAGATTTGAATGAACGAAAAGGCTCACAAAAATCTCCAAGGGTGTGGAAAGCATCCACTCACCTAGGACTCTTCAATAGAAAGCCAAGAAACCTAATTCAGACAACCCTACGGCCATGGGAAGCTTCACAACCTTCCCATGGTTGTTGGCCTTATAGCCTCTTCGAGAGAAAAAATTTTCAAAAAAAACCCAAGACCATGGGTTTGAATCCCACGGTTGTGGGCATTATAGCCCATGGAAAAAAATCAGCAAATGGAAACCCACGGCAATTGGAAGAAAATTCCAACTTTCCATGACCATGGACTCTTCTGAACACTAAAATAAATGGTTCCCATGACCATGGTAATGATAAAATCAATTTCCCATACCCATGGACTCATTAAAACCTTTACAAAACTAAGCCAATATACAGTAAAATAAGGAATTCACTGTCTAAAGCATGAAATTTACAGAATTTTAAGAAATTAAAACCAATCACACCAAATAAAACCACCCAAGATATGATCATGGACATGATTAATGATTGCTTCCCTACAAGTGTACGGGGTTGCCAAGTAATACCATATGTGTTGCACTGGGGTCGTATTCCACGTGGCCAAGGAACTATTATTACTCAGTCTTAATCTACAATCTAGCCTACAATTCTTAATAAGCGGCAAAAATAAAATAAAATATACTAACTAATCTATGGCCTGGTTACTAGCACAAATAAATAAATAAACAAGTGTCAAGCATGAGAAGGAGGTGGTCAGACAAGAAATCCCCTTAGGGTTGTCGTTAAGGCCCAAACCATGATGGTTTAAAGATGTAATGATGGTAGTTAAGATTGGAAATCTCTTAGATAGGTTAAGCCCAATCTATTGGTGGCTAACCCCTAATCCGATAAGAGTGGTGATCAAAATCTCTTCCAGATCAACACTCCTACGAATAGGAGTAAACCTATTATGCTTTGTCTTAAACCTCGCAATGAAGGGCTACCAACACGCAATCTCTCGACATGTCGGCACAAGTATCCCTGTTCAATCTATGTATTACCTAGTATAAACACACTCTTATTTTGACAAATACAATTCAAGAATGAACTATGAATTTCTCTATTTGTAGCTCAAGATATGCAAAGCGCAATAGATTGAATCTGAACAGTAGAAAAAGTTCCTGAGTTTGTTCAAGCAACTCCACATCAACATTCCTTTTGTTGAGGCATTGGCCCAAATGCCTAAGTATGCAAAATTCTTGAAAGACTTGTTGACCAACAAGAGGAAGTTAGAGGAGAGTGCTTCAGGAATTTTAGATGCATCTTGCTCGGTGGTTTTGCAAAAGAACATGCCGAACAAGAAGAAAGACCCGGGAAGCTTCATCATTCCGTGTAATATTGGCAATCTAGGTGAAGAAATGGCATTGGCGGACTCAGAGGCCATTATCAACATCATGCCATACACCTTCTTTCAAAACCTAGGCTTGGGCGAGCCTAGGCCTACTAGGATGACTTTGCAATTGGCGGATCGGAAGATGAGACATCCGAGGGGCATCATCGAAGACGTGCTTGTCAAGGTGGACAAGTATATTTTTCCGGTTGACTTCGTAGTGCTAGACGTCGATGAGGATGCGGATATACCCTTCATACTTAGGAGGCCATTTTTACGTACTTCCAAAGCCTTGATTGACATGGACGGCGGAGAGCTAACATTGAGAGTCAGAGATGACAAGCTCACATACTACCTTGTTGAAGCCATGCGGCATTCTCTTGATTTCGATGATACTTTGTATTTTCTAGACGCTACTGATGAGATTGTTGATGAGTACATGCAGGAAATGTTCAATCAGGATCCATACGAATGCTTGTTCGACTAAGAGGAGGACAATGAAGAAGTAATGATGCTTGGTTTGACGGAAGAAGTACCATCTACCCAGCCATCTTGAAGAAGATGCTCCGGAAATTGAAGAGGGCTAGGAGATGCCACCGAAAATGCTCCAAGGCTATTGGAGACATGCGTGCACCGAACAAACTGGGTGAATCATTGCTAGGCGGTCCTAAGCCCGATAATTCACCCTATAGCCTCAAGAGATTTTGCTCGTCGTGCTTCCAAGCCATGGGTAAGAGGGCAACTTTCATCTATGAACCCCCGTGAGGTAAGACAAGGTACGTCAAGCTAAGTGACACTAAACAAGAACTTCTTGGGAGATAACCCAAGTGTTTACTATTTTTCGTAGTTTAGTAGTTTAGTGTGTGCATGAATAAAGTGTTGAGTGTTGGTATCTTTATATACTTGTGCTATGATTTTATTGTAGGTTTTGAATTGCCATCGTGTGTTTTCACGTGGATTTGGCGAAGTTGGGTCATTTGAGCTATTTCTCAGGTTTTTCACTGGTAAAATTTGCATTTTAAGGCAGACTCTGAGTGTGTAAACATGTTGAGAAATTTTCTGCAGAGCCTGCAGAATTTTCTAAGGCATCCAGAGAAAATGCAAGGCCGTGTGGAATTTCCGCACGCCCGTGAATTTGCGTTGCGAACTCATCCAGAGAAGACACAGGGGCTTAGACTCGCCCCTGTGAATGACCATGCGATTCTCGCACGCCTGTGGGTAATTTCTGCACGGGCTTGTGAACTCCCGCAGAGATTGGCAGATTATCTTGAGAGCATACAGTGGCGTGGAATCGTCCCAGTGGACGACCTTGTGAAAATCACACAGGCGTGGGTAATTTTCGCACACCTGTGCTGATGTACAGAATGCCAAGAGACGTGAGTCCTTTTAAAAGAATTATCGTTTCTCATCACCCTCATATCCTCCATTTGTCTGAGAGCACTCCTATATTGTTTTCCGACCTCGCACCACTAATTTGGATGGATTTTTCTTGGTTTTCAGGCCGTTTTCAAAGCTTTCACATCTCAAGTCGATGTTAAGCCCTATCTTTGATTTCCTTCGCAAATTCATGATTTTCATCGATGAAACTAGTCAATAATGCTTCATTTCTTCAATTAGAATGTTTATTTATATTTAGAATGAAATAGAAGCGTTATAATTGTGCATTTCTGGAAATTCCGCACTACCGCGTGGATTCCTGCTGCTATGTTTAATTAACTTGTTTGATCGATTCTCTTTCAATTTTTGTAGATTATGGTACCTCGGTGAAAGAAGCAAGCTAATAAGCGACCACGAGAGTCGTCTCCTTAGTCTAAGAGCATGAGATTCACCATCCCTGAGCACTAGGCTCGGTTCGAGCGTTTGTCGAGACTTCGGTTCGGACACACTCGGTTCTTAGACACTAGCATGCTGTGAGATTTACAGTAGGGAGACGAGTTCGCTGATGAGGTTGAGGATCTCGTGTCGGTGGATGGTTGGAGGCAGTTGTTGTCGATTAGAGAGCCAGCCATCCGGGAGCTTACACTGGAGGTTCTATCATCATTCGAGTCCAACAGATCCTATGCAAGATTCGACGATCTCAACACTGTTTAGTTCAGAGCACTTGGACATCACTATAGTCTAAGTATCACTCTATTCTCAGTTCGACTCAGCTTGTACGAGGAGGCATTTATAGACATTGAGGAGTACTCTCAGTTACCGATAGATTATCCTGGAGCCCTGACCCCACAGAGAGCTTACAGTGCATTATGTGGTTAGGGTCAGTATGGGCCGGGGGTGTCCAAGGCCAAGTTCCTTACCCAATCTGCGTATCGATATCTACATGCCATCATGAGTAGGTCAGTGAATGGCCGTGGTGATAGCACTGGCGTTCTGAGAAGGCAGGAGCTTCTGTACTTGTATTCGATGATGCAGCACATACCGATCCATCTAGGGCACATCGTCATTACATTACGAGCTATACCTGCGCCCCTGAGCCTGGAGATGATGAGATTGATGGGCATGGTTCGCAGGGTTCGCACGAGGTTTTATGCTCTGGTTCTACCAGCCCCAGAGATAGCCGAGGAGGAGGTGATGATGTCGAGGCTTCCCCACCTACACCCGAGCCTCAGTCAGCACCTATGGAGACCGAGGCACCTCCAGTGACAGAGGACCCATCCCCCGTGCCCATGTTTTCACCATCTCGAGCCCATGATCATTTTGACAGGCTCGAGAGTGCTGTGGGGGTGATATGGACAGAGGTAGCACAGGCCCGAGCAGAGATTGCCGATATTAAGACTGCGCAGGCTGCACAGTATACGGAGTTTATGGCACATTTCGATACATTACAGTAGATCTTAGAGCGAGACGTGTGAGCTTCACAACCCGTTAGAACAACATTCCCAAGGACTTAGCTCCATTAAATGCAACACAAGGAGTCAGGGGAGTATTGTTTTGATTCCTTCTCCCACATCTGAATTTAATTGATTTACATTATGAATGAGGCTGCATGTGTACATTGGGGACAATGTACAACTTAAGTGTGTGTGGGGGAGTTTCATAGTGCACGCATCTCTTCTATAGTAGTTTTGATTGTTATACATGCTCATATAGCCAATGGTGGTTCACCTTAGTTACATTGATTGTATTCTTGAGTTTAGGAAAAAAAATTTTAACATTGAATGTTTTCATGGTCTAGTTTTTGCTTGAATTTCTAGGAATTTTTGCCCGATTGACACTTGTTGCACTGCTCACTCTTTGAACTCTTTTGGAAACTCATGTTTGATGTATAAGGGACTAGTTATAGTTGTTTCTTATGTTAATTCTGAAAAAAAAATTAAAAAAATTAAAAAAATTAAAAGAAGGAACAAAATAGTTTTATTGTTTATTTGTGCTTGTTGGGTGGAAAGAGCTACCACCTATGAAGTATGAATCTACTCTCATAAGTCAGATACTAGTTATGCCCTAATAAGGGAAAGAGCTATCTCATAGGATGAGTGAAAGCTACCACTCCGGTAGAAAGAGCTACCACTTCGAAAGTGTGAAAGCCACCTTAGCGACCACTTTGGAAATGGCTACCTTAGAGGATGTGTGAAGCTATTACCATTTTTGAAATTTTTGTTACTTTTTGTAGATAAATAAGTCCCTTGTACGTTGAACAGTGAGGAGTATACTTTGGGTTATTTTGAGTGAGTTCACACACTTACACGATTTCGGGTTTGTTGTCCTTTTTTATTCAAGGTTTTAGCTAGAGCATTGATTTTTTGTATTTAGTGTGGAAATTTCCTTTACTTGTAGAATGCTCTCTTTGTATGCTTTGGTGAACCTAAGGCTAAACATTTCCAATGTTTCCTTCATCTATGCACATAATGTTTTAATCTTTACTTGAGGACAAGCAAAAGCTTAAGTGTGGGGGAGTTTGATAAGTGCTTGTGCGATAAAAATACGAAGTGTTCTTTCCTTATGTTGAGCATTACTTTTCTCTGGTTTTAACGCTAATATGGGTGTATTTATGTTACTTTTATGCAGGTAGGGTTATGAGGCTGATTATGAGAGAAAGAAGCCAATGTGGGTCATAATGCACTAATTTGGAGGAAATCTTGATAAGGTTCAAACGCGAAGATATAGGTCGGGTTCCAGAAGCAGGAATGTGTGCCAATCTCCTTGATACTCGAGTTAGCACAACTATTTGGAGGGGCACAAAGGCAGTCACATTTAACCATTCTGACTTGGGCATATAGAACAAGATCTCCACCAACATGTCTGTTATTAAAGAAGCAAGGCGATCAATGACGTAAATGTGTACCCGTTTACGTTACCTCAATGAAAGTATGGATTCGGGAGTATTTCAGGATGGTACTGTAGCAGGGTATTGTAGAAAACACTGTTGCAAAAATACTGCAGCGACACTGTTTACAGCCGGCTGAGAAAACAGGAAAACAGAGAATCCACACGGGCGTGTGGAAATTCCACACACTCGTATGAAAATCCATACGGTCGTGGCTTCCCAATTCAAGCCCTTTAAAAGCCGATTTCAGCATTCTTTTCTCCATCTTTTCCCCCACTTGAGAGAGGATGTTGGTTAGGGTTTTGAGAGCTATTGGCTAGGACTTTGGGGAGGTTCTACGACTCCGACATCACTCGCCGTTTGGAAGAAGGTTAGTGGGAGAGCTTTCGTTGGCGCCGATCCGGCGAGGTGTATCCTAGGCCAGACAAAGGGACCTTTGCGACGAGCAGAGGACTCTCTACAAGACCATCGCCATAACTATCGAGGGGGTTTTTCTATGGATGCTTTGGTTTTATATTCGATTTCATTGATTGTATCTAGCTCCATGGAGAGCTAAACCCCTAGTGGGTACTTGGGTATTTGTGAACCCTAGGATATATTCTTTTCATTGAATCTCTTTATTATGCTTTCAATTAATTGATATTTATTGTGAGTCCCAATCTTGGAGACTTGATTGTATGAATACTCCCCTAGAGTGACACTAGGGTTGAGAGTTCTTGTTGGTAACTCTTGTGAGTGAGTGATATACCATTGAGTTAGACAAAGCTAGATTGGAGAGGGTTGAGAGGATGAGTCGAGAGGTAGCGGAGCATCCCTTTCCCCTCCAGTATGATATATCATACCTCCACGTTCCAAGAGTTCTTTGCTGCCATAGTAGAGTGGATGGGCTAAGGGATGACCTTCCTCTTGGGCTTAGTTGCGAGTGCAATGGAGTGAAGCGTTGAAGTGATTTTAGCACCTAGGTCTTAATTGTGGCTAGGGATCTTCCACCTAGACCAAAGGGTTAGGTCTATACATAGAAATAGGGTTTATCACTTGGAATCCCTAGAGCTCATTGCAATTCTATGCGAGTGCGAGGTTGAGAGGTTATTTAATCTCTCCTCCGGGACATGTATAGAGTTAGGCATGTTTGACCTTAGATTTGGGATCATGTAATTAAGGATTTCCACGACTCATTGTTGCATCAATTAGGAAGTATAATAAAGGGTTCTTTCACTTGAAACGATTGTCCTAGGCGCATCAATAAGGAAATTATACACGCATGTGTGGAAATTCCACATGGGGGTGTGTAAAATCCATAGGCCCATGTGGTCGCCCGATTCCAGCCCTATTTAAAGCCGATTCAGCCCCGATTTCAGTAATTTTTTCTCCATCTTTTCCCCAACTTAACAGAGGGTTTCGGCTAGGGTTTTGAGAAGTATTGGCTAAGGTTTTGGAGAGGTTCTACGGCTCAAACATCGTCATTTCTGAGGAAAAAGGTTGGTAGGGGAGCTTCCATCGAGGCGTATCCTATACCGGACAAGGTAATCGTTGGACGACGAGTAGAGAACTTTCCATAAGACCATCAACACGACTATCGAGGGGGTTTCTTTATGGATTCATTGCTTTTACATTCTATTTCTTTGATTGTACTTAGCTCCATGGAGAGCTAAACCCCTAGTGGGTACTTGGGTATTTGTGAACCCTAGGATGTATTTGTTTCATTGAATCTCTTTATTATGCTTTCAATTAATTGATGTTTGTTGTGAGTTCCAACCTTGAATGCTTGATTGGATGAAAATTTCCCCTAGAGTGACACTAGGGTTGAGAATTCTTATTGGTAACCTTGTGAGTGAGTGACGCACCATGAGCGTTAGACAAAGCTAGGTTGGAGAGGGTTGAGAGGGTGAGTCGAGATGTACAGGAGCGTCCCCTTTCCACTCCGACGTGATAGATTCTAACTCCGTTCCTCGAGTTCTTTACGGCCATAATAGAGCGAATGGTCTAAGGGATGATCCTCCACTGGGGCTTAGTTGCGCGTGCAACGGAGTGAATCGTTGAGGTGATCTTAGTATTTAGGGCTTAATCGTGGTTAGGGACCTTTCACCTGGACCAAAGGGCTAGGTCTATAATTAGGAAGAGATTTATCACTTGGAATCCCTAGAGCTCATTGCAACCCTATTCGAGTGTGAGGTTGAGAGCTTATCTAATCTCTCCTCCGGGACATGTATAGAGTTAGGCGTAGTTGACCTTAGATTTGGGACTATGTAATTAACGATTTCCACGACTCACCATTGCATTGATTAGGAAGCATAATAGAGGGTTCTTGCACTTGAAACAATTATCCTAGGCGGAGCATTATCAGAGTAACCCATCTTTATCGATTATCTTACCTCCTCCTTTATTTGTGCTCTCTTACTTGTTGCTTTTATTTTTGAGAATTGAATCATTGTCACACTTATCACTATTGATCTTTCACATACCTAAGAAGCGGATTAAGTGTTTTTATTCCCTACTCCCTGTGGATTCGATACCCTCTCATCCGGGATTATTACTTCGACAAACCCGTGCACTTGCGGGATATACGCAACGGGACCTTGTCACTATGGATACGATACCCACTCATCTGGGATTATTACTTCGACACCCGTGCACTTGCGGTTTACACGCATATACAGACGTGTCAGTTGTGCAGATGTTGGCCGGTCATGGAGATCCTGAGGCGACCACGACACCACGATAAACATTTACCGAGTTTTTTTAATTTTATTTTTTTAAACTTATTATTATTATTATACATATAAGTATATTTTTTATTTTATTTATTCTTATCTGATATCTTTATCTGATTATTATTTTTAATAATTTTTTTTATTAAGTTTATTATATCTATTATTATTATATATACATAAATATATTTATAATTTATTTTATTATTTACTTTTATTATCACCATTTTATTTTATTGAGTATTTTATTTTAATGATTTGATTATTTTATCAGATTTGATTTATTTTCTTATATATATTTATATATTTTATTCTATTTACTTTAATTTAATTGATTATTATTATTATTTTTTTAATTTATTATATATATTTATTTACTTATTTATTTCGTTATTTGTATTCATTGTTGATCTTGGTATTGTGGTCGCCTCAAGATTGGTGCTATAGGCTAATCCAAAGATTTGAGTATTTTTAGATTGCCTCGAAATCTGTGCTCTCTGCTGATCTTGGGTTTTATATATTTAAGATCACCTTGAAATATGTTTTTCTCGGCTGATCTAGATATTTGTAAATTTTATATATTTTTCATCGCCTTGAGATCTGTGCTCTTGCCTGATCCGAATATTTGAATATATTTAGATAGACTCGAGATTTGTGCTCTCGGCAGATCTTGATATTTGTATATTTTGGATCACCTCGAGATCTGTGCTCTTAGCCGATCTTGATATTTGAGTATTTTGAATCGACTCGAGATCGGTGCTCTTGGCTAATTTAGATATTTAAATATATATATATATATTTTAGATCATCTCGAGATTTATGCTCTCGGCAGATCTTGATATTTGAAAATTTTGGAACACCTCAAGATCGTTGCTCTTGGCTTATCTGAAGATTGAATATTTAGATTGCCTCAAGATCTGTGCTCTCGGTGGATCTTGATATTTGAGTATTTTGGATCGCCTCGAGATCTGTGTTCTTGGTAGATCTTGATATTTGAGTATTTAATATTTAAATCACCTCAAGATATGTATTCTTGGGTGATCTTGAATATATTCAAATATTACAAAATTTATTTATTTTATCCACATGTTGACCAAATTTATGATTGTGCCACATGTGATTTTAAAACTTTAATTTCATTTGTATTAGGACATGTAAATTTTTATATAAACAAATGCCCCTTCATACTTCTCTCAAGAAGAAATTTAGTGAGATTGAGTGAGAGAAGTAGGAACTCCAGATCTTTTGTGTTGTCATGGCCGACAATTCACAAAATGAATGTTTTTGGGATATTGACCAAAGTTGAAATGAATCCCCACATGGTCAAATTTTTACTAGGCATAACCCTACTTTTTGCGTGGGATCTTAGCCAGTCATTAATTATGAGGGAGAAGAGTATTCGGAGTGGGTGAAGCACCCTGCATCTCGTTCAGCCACTCCATGGCTTACTCCGCATCGTTGTTATGAAGATAGCAGAATTGATGCAATTTACTTAAAGCCCGAAGGAAGTGCACAAGAATCGAATGTTTTCTAACTTCTTGGATATTAAATCATCAATCACCATCTAGGGTGTAACAGTAAAAATCCCATCAGAAGTGAGTTGATTGATTCTCAAGATTATGCTGATTGGGCTAAAGATATTATTGATGATTATAGCAATGAGTTATCTCATGGGGAGATAGTGGGAAGAATTGTATCTTCAATTGGACATTATGATATAGATTTTAATTTCTATAAATCACTGGTGGAATTTTGGTGTCCAGAAACCAACACCTTTCACTTCCTATACGGAGAAGTGGGAATCTCTTTATGTGATATCAAGCAGCTTGGAGGAATTCCTATTTGTGGCGATATGTTTGATGAATTCCTCCCACTAATGACATACTTTGTTAGAGGGGAATTTTTGACTTTTCTATTTTGTGAAATCTTTTTGACATCTATCAATGGCTTTCAGGCAAGATTCTTCTCAACACGACAAAGGCTTGTCATTTGATAGTTGGATAGGCTTTTTTAGAAAGAGAACACAGTTTGATTCAAAGTCTGATCCTCCTCCAAAACCTTCTCAATATGTTGACTTAGCGGCTTTCGTAGCTCTTTGGATTTGTTGTTTAATCATGCCAAGGGAACGTAATATGATTAGACCAACAGTTTTCATGATGGCTTCTGATGTGGTGTATGGGAAAAAGATTGCTTTTGCTCCCGCAGTATTAGCACGCATATATGTGGGGTTGAATGCCATGGTTAATAATAAGAAAGGTCATGGATTTTCGACGACATTTTTTCCTTCTCACTTTCTACATGCATGGGCCGGATGTCATTTCCCTAGAACATATCTTCGAAGGAGGATTCATGCTAATACACTTACTATCCCAGGACTTTCGGAGATACCAAATATTATATGAATGCCTCTCCAACCTCGTTTGATTGTCCATTGAATGTGAGAAGATTTATAAGACGTGAAGAAAGTTTTATATGGCATTTGTTTCCATTTCGACAACATAATGGTGACAGAATACGAGACTCTAGGTATTCTTCAGTGCCACAACCTATAGATTCTTCTACCATAGAGTATGTGATTTATCTTCGTTGTGGAGTCCTTCCATTGCGTTGTGCTTGGGATATTTATGCAGAACCTTATAATCATCATCGATTTGGGCGTCAATTTGGTTACGACCAATATTTTCCAAGTTATGTTAATATCCCTAGAAAGCCTTCCTCCCTTGGGAGCCTTGCGGGCTATTGGTTTCATTTCTCTTGCCAAGGAACTTCAAGTTTATTATATATTCTTGAGCATGACATGAGTGGTAAACTCTTGTTGATTTATGGACAAAAGTGGTTCAAGGATGTCGAAGCCTTGTCAATCAAATTATTACATTCTTAACTCAAGGAGAGCCTACCACAAGTAAGGAGCGAGGTCAATCATCAAGAAGACCACAATTTGCTGATGAGGGTATTTTCATTGGCCTTTATAGTCCTATACCCAAGCGAGGTCACTCTACTGTCGATCCACCCACTTCGGCAAAACGCAACGAACTCAAGGTATGTTAACACACGCATTACCTTTTTATTGATGCCATTTTTATTATGACTGTATTTCTTTTACTTTGTTATTTTATATATATTAACATATATACATAATTTTATTTTATTCTATGTTTTTTTCCTTTACACTCACCAACACGTGGGCCTCCGCCCTTATATCATTCACCGGTTTTTTTTTCATTTAAGCCCTTCACTTTTGTTATAATATATATATATATATTATGTATATATATCATCGAACATGGGTCTGCTGCTTCTTTGTTCGCCTCTTTATGCTCCTTTTTTTTTATCTCCTTTTATATATAAATATATATATGCATGAGTCCTTTCATTCACCCATTTGTTTGCCGCCTTTTACCTCCATCCATTTGTTCGCCGCCTTTTTTTTTAATATATAAATATTCTTCAGATTTTTTCTTTTCTTTTCTTTTTTTTTATTTTTTATTTATAAACATTCTTCAGATGTTATATATATATATTTTTTTTTTCACCACTTTTTCTTAGTAGGTATACAAATTGACGTACGCCATCATAAAATGTTATACTCACCCAAGACGAGGAAATCATTCCTGATCAACCACACGGTATGATCAATTTGTTATCATTCATTTTTTAAAAATTTTATAATAATTTTTATATTTCGTCCTTATTTGTATTTGACCATGTGTTAGGTGATATCCCAACTGTCTTAGAGACTGAACCACAACATCATTCGCCGTTGGTCCCAGAAGGTATTCTTTTGTTTATTTATTCACCTATTCATGTCATTTGGAATTAACATGTCTTTTGAACTTTAGGTGTTCGAGATGATGAAAGTTTGCCATCCTTGGGACGAACTACTTTTGAAGAATTTATCAAAGATTCTCCTCTTTCCACAGAAGATATGAAGGGTGATGGCACAAATATGGAAGTTATATCATCATTAAAACAAATTGAAGGTAATTTCATTTCAACCTCCATTTTTGACATAATTAATTTTTTTTAAATTTTTAAATTTTTTTTAGCCCTTCAAGAAAGTGACAACCTTTCATTTTTTAAGACAACAAATAGAAGAATTAGAGCATACCACTGCCAACGTTGATGCTAGTGCGGGCCGGTCTACTTCAATTCCCCAAGGTAAAAATATTTTTTATTATCTTTTGATTAACTAATTTATCATTATTTATCATCTTTTCTCTCAGTTGATTTGAAGAATATTGTATTATTCCTACGGGACGAGATGGTCAAAAGTATTAATTCTCTTGATCAATACAACCACAAAAATATTATTGATGAGGTGAAAGCATCAAGTACAACTCTTATGTCCTTCGGCATTGACATGAACAATCTTGAACGTGCTCTAGAAAAAAGTGTCTCGATGTGCATTACTTGTTAAAGAGATTTCAGAAAAGCCCAATGTCGAAGCTCATGTACTGAAGCAACAAGCCAAAGATCGTGTGCTCAATACAACATTAGAGCTCGAAAATCTTAACAAGCATAAAGCAAACTTGATCAGTGATGAAAATATGAAGAAGGATTAACTTCAGAAGCTTGAAGTAGAACACCACCAACTTCAGAATAGGGTTCGTGAGATTTCAGATAAGATAAAGATCTTGCATGAAGAAATAATAACTTCAGAACAATCCTTGGAAATTTCTGCCCTCACACAAGCCGACATGCAAACTACACTAGATGAGAGTAGAACACAACTTGCTAAAGCTCAAGGAGGTGATTCAGACGATAGCCATATTGCTTTCTTCACATCATTGCTTGGTAGACTAAAGAAACCGAAGGATTCTTGTGCTCAAATTTTCAAACATTGAAGAACTCTATCCTTATTTTATTTGTTTAGGTAGTTTGCTTTTCTAACTAGTTTTGAGTCTATTTTTTTCTTTAGTTGTTGGTTTTGAGACATTTGCTATGAACATGAATTTTTCTTTATCATGATTTATTTTCTTTCCAATTTTTATTATGATTTGCCAATTGGCTTTGAAGAGTATTCACTTGATGGTGAAATCATAACCATGTTATTACAATACTTGACAATTCCCCTTGTGTATGTCCCGCAAGTGCACGGATTTGTCGAAGTAATAAAATCCTAGGTGAGTGGGTATTGTATCCAGAGGGAGTAGGGAGTAAAAATACTTAAATTGTTTCTTAACTAAGCGAAATATGAATAGTGATTTGGGTGGCAAGATGTAATGCAAACAAAAGTAAAAGAGGCAAGAGAGAGAGCACAAGTAAAGGAGAGGTAAGGCAATCGATATAAATGGGGTATTCGGATATTGATCCACCTAGGATAATCATTTCAAGTGCAAAAACCCTCTATTATGCTTCCTAACTAATGCATTAATGAGTCGTGGAGATCCTTTAATACATGGTCTCAAATCTAAGGTCAACCATGCCTAACCCTATACATGTCCTGGAGGAGAAATTGAACAATCTTTCAACCTCGCAATAGTATAGAATTGCAATGAGTTCTAGGGATTCCAAGTGATAAATCCTCTTCCTATATGTAGACATAACCCTTTGGTCCAGGCGGAAGGTCCCTAGCCACAATTAAGCCCTAGATGCGAAAATTACTTCAACGCTTCACTCCATTATACTCGCAACTAAGCCCCAGCGGAAGGTCATCCCTTAGCCCATTCACTCTATTATGACCGCAAAGAACTCGAGGAATTGGAGGTAGAATAAATCACGCCGGAGGGGAAAGGGGACCCTCCGCTACCTCTCGACTCACCCTCTCAACCCTCTCCAATCTAGCTTTGTCTAACTCTCGTGGTGTGTTACTCACTCACAAGGGTTACCAACAAGAACCCTCAACCCTAGTGTCACTCTAAGCGAGTATTCATACAATCAATGCATTCAAGATTGGAACTCAATAAAAAAATCAATTAATGAAAGCATAATAACAAGGTTCAATAAAACGAATACATCCTAGGGTTCACAATCCAAGTACCAACCACTAGGGGGTTTAGCTCTACATGGAGCTAATTACAATCAATGAAATCAAATGTAAAGGCAATAAATCCATAGAAAACCCCCTTGATAGTCATGACGATGGTCTTGTGGAGAGTTCCCTACTCGTCCAAAAGTCCCTTTGTCTGCCGGCCTAGGATACACCTCACCGGATCGGTGCCGACGAAAGCTCTCCAACTAACCTTCTTCCAAACAGAACACGATGTCGGAGCCATAGAACCTCTCCCAATCCCTAGCCAATACCTCTCAAAACCCCAGCCGCAACCCTCTCTCAAGTTGGGGAAAAGATGGTGAAAAGAAAGCTGAAATCAGGGCTGAAATCAGCTTTTAAAGGGCTGGAATCGGGAATCCACACGCCCCTGTGGATATTCCACACAGGCTTGTGGAATTAACACACGGGCATGTGGCTTCTCCGGCCAACTCCTTCTTCGGCCGGCTGTGAACAGTACCTACTATAGTATTTCTCTACAATATTACTACGGTGCCCTGCTACAGTACCGGTCCGATACACTCCCGAAACCATGCTTTAATCGAGGTAACGTAAACGGTCACACGTTTACGTTGTTGATTGCTTTGCTTCTTCAATAAATGGCCACGTTGGTGGAGATCCCGTTACACATGCACAAGCCAGAATGTTTAGAATGTGACTGCCTTTGTGCCCCTTCAAATCATTGTGCTAGCTTGAATACAAGGAGGTTAGCACACATTCTAGCATCTTGAACCTAACTCATGTCTTCGCGTTTGAACCTTCTCAAGATTTCCTCCAAATGGTGCATTCACAATCTGCATTGGCTTCTTTCTCTAAGATTCGGCTTCACAAACCTATATGCATGAAACTAACATAAATACACACATATTAGTGTTAAAACCCGATAAAAGTAATGCTCATCATAAGGAAAGAACACTTCGCATTCTTATCACACAAGCACTTATCATTACTCCTCT
This sequence comes from Dioscorea cayenensis subsp. rotundata, assembly GCF_009730915.1. NCBI lineage: Eukaryota > Viridiplantae > Streptophyta > Magnoliopsida > Dioscoreales > Dioscoreaceae > Dioscorea > Dioscorea cayenensis. Next base: position 10,377,127 of record NC_052481.1, on the reverse strand, counting down.
CTACTGTTTTTTTTTTATTGAATCAAGAAAAATAATTGAGATTTAATGTCTTGATTCATGAAATGAAACTTTGAGATAACATGCTACGCACTTTATCACAAAATACTAAATTTTGCCTCAAGAAGTACGCATGATCTACACGGCTGATGGACCTTCCTTATTTGAACTTGCCCCCAGGCCACTTGTTGGCAACAATAGGTCTTCCAATTTATCTAGGTGAAATCGAAAATCAACTTCATTTGATATGTCACTGATAGACTTCATATGGGATGTATAGTTATTATAAATTTTCTTAGCAAGCTCTCGTTTTACGACTTTGGTAGCTTGCCCCCTTTATCTTCTCATTTGGTTGGGAATGAAGCATCGGTATATTATATATTTTTTTATCAACATTTTTTTTTCACACTTATTTTCAGAGATGGGAGGAGAAGTCAAGTCCCACCCGGCGTCCAAAATTTGTGGATCCCTTTTTTTCTCACCCGGCCTTTAATTAAGGTTAGACCGGTTAAAATAAATGGATCCCAAATCAAATTTAATTTTTTATGACTTCAAGAGATTATGGGTTCATGAATTATATTAGGGGAAAGCCCTTAATGTTAATTACTCTAGACATTGTCGCAGGAACCTCCGATTAAAAAATAAGTGTGAAAAGGAAAACAAATTATGATAATCAGTTTCATTCATTTCAATAAATATGAGTTCATGGATTTTATTGAAAATACAAGAAATTTGAAATCATCTTGACTTGATGAATCATAAACTTGATTTTGACTTTTCATAAGCTTAGGCTTTTATGCTTGTGAAGCATTCTTCAAGTGTTGACTTGTGAAACTCTTTGTGTCTTTGATTTATGATGTCTTGACACTTCTGAGTTCAATTGTCGATTCATATTGACTTATGAAACTCTTTGGGTCTTTGACTTATAATGTCTTGACATTGCTAAGTTCACTTGTTGATTTATACGGATCTTCAAATCTTAACTTTTGTCATATTTTGAGTCTTGACTTGACTGCTTTGGCTTTGGTTTTATATATCCATATCACATCATATATATTTGAACATAACTGCTACATATGCTTCATCATCACATTACATGTCTCATTGCTGTTTTTATGGTCTTAATGCCGCCACTGCCTCGAGATGAACATTTTTTTTGTTTGGGCTTTGAATGAGTATATATATATTTATTTTCTTGCTTCGGGTGTTTTTAAATATATATATAAATCCATGTTATCATACTCATCCCATGTGCATGGTGGGACCACCCTTTTTGAAAATTCTTCTCTTTAATGAATAATAGCCGGTGAATATATATGCATGTTTTCTAATTTCTTTGCATGTGTCTCTTTCGTGGTGGGTCATGATCTTTTTTTTTTATTCTTTTTAATATGAGTTACACGGGTGAGGATGCATGCATTTGATCACTATGATATGTCATTATATATTTAATGGACATGAGTCATAGCCTAGCTTTCACTGCATCAAAGGAGGCCCCATACCTTTTGCCCTTATTATTATTATTATTTTTTTTTTATTTCATTCTTGCACACACTCCCACCAATATTATCTTCTTGAAGACAGAGAACTATACATCAAAGACATTATCATAGCCATCATAAATTGAATTTTTTTTAAATTGAACATAAGATAAGATTGTGAAGGATGTAAAAAATACCAAAATACATCAACATAAAGTGGAGTCCGTGTGCCTTTTGATCCCATGCACACAAACTTATTAAGGATGTAAAAAATACCAAAATACAACAACATAATTTATAACTCTTTTTAAGCACCATCACTATCAGAACTTCTTAATCAAACATCAATCCTTGAAATACAATAAAAAGCAAATATTCTTTTTGGAATCTAAACAACTAAAACAAATTCTCATAAGCAATTATATGCCAATGATCAGCATACTCTTTCATAGTCATTTCAATTCTCTTCTGAACCGTGAAGCCAAACCCATATATAAAGCCCACATAACTGCAATTTCATTTCTCCTGGGACTCAAACTCTGCTTTCTGGAGACACTCAGCAAAGAATTTCTCATTATTCCAAACTGGCAAATTCTGGTTGACTCCTCCCAATCCAACTTCATAACACTTAATAATTAAACATCTTCGAGAACATCAGTGTCAAGCTTCACAAAATCATATGGCCCACAAGTAAGAATTGACTTTTCATCATTGGAATTTAAGAGAACAATCGCCAAACAACCCAAAAAGAGTTACATTGTTGATCTTCTTGCTTGCTCTTAAGTTAATGTAGAAAGCCATTAGCTCACACAACCATGGAGACGGAAGGATCTCAATGTGCATACTCTACGCTTTTGATCAAAATTCTTGGCCTTGCTTAGAGTAATGAATCTTGTCATACTTCTTCAGTATTTTCCTTATGGCAATAGTGTTAATGATGGCATATGTATCTAGGTCCTCCCCTTGTTGCATCAAGATTTTGTGATCACATCTTAATTTATTCCCAAACCATTTGAAGTATTTATGAAAGCAAGAAATTAAGTGCAATTTCACCAATTTCTGAGCCTTTTTATTGAAGCAGCCAATAACAACTAACATCTACTTATGGAGAGATGGAAAGAAAGTGCCATCATATACTTGGCAATGGCCTTGATACTTCACAATCAGAATCAAATGACGGCCTTAATCATCGCTTTGATGCTTCTCATTGGTTTTGAAAATGGTGTGGCATCTCTTCAGCATCTTCTTCCATTTTTTTTTAGCCCAGCGCTGGGGAGATCCTCATCGGTCCCCTGCACGTACCCCTTGTATCTCTTACAAAACTTCATCTCTAGGCTTTAAAACCATGAAAAATCGTAGCTTTGCAACCAGAATTAGGGTAGAAGATATAGAGGCCTTTGAGGAATACTTGAGTTTCAGTGCTTGAAACTTGGCACCGACATCATCGACAGAGAAACGGGTTTGGGTTTCGGATCCCAATGTGTAGGCTCCTAAATCCGATTGCAATGTCTCTTCTATTGTTTCTTCTGGTTCCTCATATTCGGATTCAGATTCATAGTCGGAGAGCCTAATGGCCTCGTGGCTGTGAGAGCCGCCCATGGCTTAGGTGAGAGAAACACACGGAGAGAGAAAGAGAGAAGGAAAAGGAAAAGGAGTTCTTGTGGCTTTAAGAAACGATGGCACTACCATCGGATGTAGTATACATTAATGGCAGTGCATTAGGGACATCATCGGAAATGAAGCGACAGCGGGAATTACAAGTTCAGAACTGCTCTATCATAGCGACTAGATTGCTTGAACTGCTCAACCGATGAGGAGTTGTGAGAATAGACGGAGCACCAAGTTCAGAACTGCTCTATCATAGCGACTAGATTGCTTGAAGTCAGGCAGCAACAACAATGATAGTGAGTGACAACATCAGCCAAAGCAATGGAGCGTGCATCATCAGCAGCAACCGACTACAGAAGTAACGGCGAAAGCAACGATGATGGTAGCAGCGATGGCATCATGCAACGACAGCAACAACAACTCGGTAGCGACCGTGGCAACATGACAGCGACGGCAACAGCGCAACCTCCCCTCTCTTTTCCTTATCATGTATATATATTATTTTATTTATTTATTTATTATTTATTGTAAAAGAAAAGCAAGAACTCTAGTCTTCTTCTTCCTCTTCTTCTTCTTTGATAGAGAATCATCATTTGTTGATTTCTTAGGCGGCAGCAGCAACAGCGGAGTTGGCAACGGCGATAATAGTAACAATGGTAACAATAGTAGACCTCTTCTCTTTCTTCTTCTTTCTTCTCTCCATCCTTATCTCTTTGGCCGAGTTCCGTTCATCGTCTTTCTCTTATTGGTCCTCCTCCGTCTTCGCGGGTTCATCATCAAGAGTGACTGTAGGTGGCAATCAAGAATAACAGCAGTAGCCATGTCGGCGATGGCGACAGCTTCTCAGCCTTCTCTGTCTTCACGGCTTCACATCAAGAGCAGCAAGAATGTGTATTGAGGTACAAGGGAAGAGAAATCTAAGCATTTCTTCTTCTTTCTTTTGGCTCCTTCGACTCCTTCTTTGGCTGGTTCTCCTCTCCTTTCTTTCCTTTCTTCTTCTTCTTCTATCGAGAATTTTCCTTTTTGCTCGCTCTTCCGGCCGGTTTCTCCTCTAGCTTCATCTTCCTCTGTATATATTTGACAAAGAGAAAACAAGGTCCTTTTAAATTTTTTCCCCCTTCTCCTTTGTCTTACTCTCCGTTCTTTTTAAAGGCCAGGCCGGTGTTGGTTGTGCAGATGTGAGACGGTCGTGGAGATCATGAGGTGACCACGACACCAAGATAAACATTTACAACATTTTTTTAATTTTAATTTTTTTTAAACTTATTATTATTATTATTATTATTATTATTATTATTATTATACATATATATAATTTATTTTATTATTTTCTTTTATTATCACCATTTTATTTTATTGATTATTTTATTTTAATGATTTAATTTTTTTTATCGGATTTGATTTATTTTCTATTATATATTTTATTTGATTTATTTTATTTTAATTGATTATTATTATTATTATTATTTTAAATTTATTATATTTATTTATTTATTTATTAATTTTGTGATTTGTATTCATGGTTGATCTTGGTATTATGGTCGCCTCAAGATTGGTGCTATAGGCTTATCCGAAGAAATGAGTATTTTTAGGTCGCCTCGAGATCTATTCTCTCGGCTGATCTTGGGATTTCAATATTTAAGATCACCTTCAAATATGTTTTCTCGGCTGATCTTGATATTTGTATATTTTATATATTTTTCATCACCTCGACATCTGTGCTCTTAGCTAATCCGGATATTTGAATATATTTAGATAGCCTCGAGATTTGTGCTCTCGGCAGATCTTGATATTTGTATATTTTGGATTGCCTCGAGATCTGTGCTCTTAGCTGATCTTGATGTTTGAGTATTTTGAATTGCCTCGAGACCGGTGCTCTTGGCTAATTCAGATATTTGAATATATATATATAGATCACCTCGAGATTTGTGCTCTTGGCAGATCTTGATATTTGAGTATTTTGGATCTCATCGAGATCGGTGCTCTTAGCTTATCTGGAGATTTCAATATTTAGATCACCTCGAGATCTATGCTCTTGGCAGATCTTGATATTTGAGTATTTAATATTTAAATCACGTCAAGATATGTATTCTTTGGTGATCTTGAATATATCCAAATATTACGAAAATTTATTTCTTTTACCCACATGTTGTCCTAATTTGATTATGATTGGGTCACCTGTGATTTTAAAACTTTAATTTGATTTGAATTAGGACATGTAAATTTTTATATAAACAAATGCCCCTTCATACTTCTCTCAAGAAGAAATTTAGTGAGATTGAGTGAGAGAAGTAGGAACTACAGATCTTTTGTGTTGTCATGGCCGACAATTCGTAAAAGGAGCCTTTTTGGGATATTGACCAAACTTGCAATGAATCCCCACATTGTCAAATTTTTACTCGGCATAACCCTACTTTTTGCGAGGGATCTAAGCTAGTCATTAATTATGAGGGAGAAGAGTATTCGAAGTGGGTGAAGCACCCTGTGGCTTGTTCAGCTAATACTGACAAGAATATCTTCACGCATAGACAAGGGGGTCAGTGAAGCTCAATAAACAAAAATAACTCGAGTATATAAAAGATAAAGCAATGAAATACAACTCGAGACAAATATAAAAGATAAACTCAGAAGCAAGATCCTTTCTGAGTATACAAGTCCAAAAGATAATACAAAAGTAAAATACGAGAAATAAAATAAATAAAAGAAAAGACACCTCAAGCGTCGGTGTCATCTGTGATCGGCTCTGCTACTACTGCTGCTGGTGCTTCTGACACATCCGAATATGTGTGTGAACCGCAAGTGCAAGGGTGTCAAAGTAACAAAATACCCGGTGAGTCAGGTAGTCTAATCCACAGGGAACAGGGCTACTAGTACTAACTTCTTTTCTGCTTTCTAGCCTAATGATAAATGGAAATGTGTGGTGATCTAATGTGCAAATAAATGAATACTAGAGACGAATATGCAAGGGTGAAATGGAGGGAGATCTCAGTTAGTAAAAGTGGGGTATTCGGGCAATGCTCCCCTTATGATTCAGGTATTAGGTACAAAATGAGCAAAGTGTTTCTATGAAGAGTAAGTTAAGTAGTGGAAATCAAAATATAATCGGATCCGGCCTCCCGATCATCGATACTAGTCCCCTACGAGGTCCCGGTGGAGAAATCGCTCAATCTCAACACCTTACACCACATATGACCGCAAAGCAATCTAGGGATTCCAAGAGGTGTATCCGATTCCTAAAGATTGATCCAACCCTAATTCCCGGCGATGGATCCTAACCCCCTACAAGGTCCCGGCGGAGAAATCTCTCAATCTCAAGTCTCACACCAAATATGGTTGCATAGAGCTTAGGGAACGGAGATAGAATACACGAATCAGAGGGGAAAAGGGATGCTCACGTGTGCCCGTTTGCGTTACACCGATGAAAATATGGAATTGGGAAGTTATTCAGGCCGAAGACTGTAGCAGAGCACTGCAGCATGTACTATAGCAGTACTATTCATAGCCGGCCGAGAAATCAGAGAAACAGAGAATCCACACGGGCATGTGGAAATTATCCACGCCCAATTGTAGCGTCCACGCACGTGGAGTTGCCCGATTCCAGCCCTATTTAAAGCCGATTCAGCCCTTATTTTGGTATTCTTTTCTCCATCTTTTCCCCAACTTGAGAGAGGGCTTCGGCTAGGGTTTTGAGGTGTATTGGCTAGGGTTTTGGAGAGGTTCTATGGCTATAACATCGCGCGTCATTTGGAAGAAGGTTATTGGGAGAGCTTTCATCGGCATCGATCCGGCGAGGTGTATCCTAGGCCGGATAAAGGATCCCTTGCGACGAGTAGAGGACTCTCCACAACACCATTGACACGATAATCGAGGGGGTTTCTTTATGGATTCATTGAATTCTTGATTGTACGAACATTTCCCCTAGAGTGACACTAGGGTTGAGAGTTCTTGTTGGTAACCTTGTGAGAGAGTCACACACCACGAGCGTTAGACAAACCTAGGTTGGAGAGGGTTGAGAGGGTGAGTCGAGAGGTACAAGAGCATCCCCTTTCCCCTCCGACGTGATCGATTCTACCTCCGTTCCTCGAGTTCTTTGCGGCCATAATAGAGTGAATGGTCTAAGTGATGAATCTCCGCTGGGGATTAGTTGCGCGTGCAACGGAGTGAAGCGTTGAGGGGATCTTAGTATCTAGGGTTCAATTGTGGTTAGGGACCTTCCTCCTGGACCAAAGGGTTAGGTCTATAATTAGGAAGAGATTTATCACCTAGAATCCCTAGAGCTTATTGCAACTTTATTCGAGTGCGAGGTTGAGAGGTTATTTAATCTTTCCACCGGGACATGAATAGAGTTAGGCATAGTTGACCTTAGATTTGGGACTATGTATGTAATGATTTCCACGACTCACCATTGCCTTGATTAGGAAGCATAATAGAGAGTTCTTGCACTTGAAGCGATTATCCTAGGTGAAGCATCATCCGAGTACCCCATCTTTATCGATTGCCTTACCTCCTCCTTACTTTTGCTCTCTTACTTGTTGCTTTTAATTATTGAGAAATGAATCATTATCACACTTATCATTGTTGATACTCCACATAGCTAAGAATCGAATTAAGTGTCTTTACTCCCTACTCCCTGTGGATTCGACCCCGCTCACCTGGGATTATTACTTCGACAAACCCGTGCACTTGCGGGATATACGCAAGGGGACCTTGTCAGTTACTCCATGAGAAATTGATTTGGTTCTCCACCCTTGGTTGTAGGTGTTACTATGAGGATTACCTTGTACCCTTCTTGAATTGCCCACAAAGTCTACTTGTTTAGTCGGGACTGAAGTAGCAATTAAAATAGAACAATCAGACGGCATATGTGAACCTCCACAACCATCACAACTCATGATTACAACCACCCTCAGTGAAGTCAATGTATCCAATTTCTTGCTCAATGCCTCTACTTGAGCTACTTAGGATATAACCACATCAATTTCATGGAGTCCGGCCACTTTCTTCTTCTCCCTTGCATTCCATTGGCCATTTCCTCGACCAACTACCAGCTTTCTTTAAGGGTCTTGTTCCCCATACTACCTCCTACAGCGGTATCTAGAAGTTATCTTGTACTTGGATTCAACCCGTTGTAAAAAGTCTGAATGATCATCCATTCAGGGAAAATATGCTATAGACACTTCTGCTAGATGTCTTTGAATCACTCCCATGTCTCAAACAAGGATTCAAGCTCCATCTAAACAAATGACGATATTTCATTATGAAGATTCGCTGATTTCCCAGGAGGGATGTACCTTGTTAGAAAAGCTTTGACTATTTCATTCTATGTCATGATAGATGCTAGTGGTAAAGAATGTAGCCACTGCTTTGCTCTTCCTTTTAGAGAGAATGGAAAAGCAATCAATCTTATGACATCATCCATAACACTATTAATCTTTAGCATGTCACAAACTTCCAAGAAGTTTTCAATATGGTTGTTTGGATCCTCGTCGGCCAAACCATTGAGCTGTGCTGACTGCTGTATCATATGGATGAATGCTGGCTTTAGCTCAAAGTTTTGAGCTATAATTCGGGACTTCACAATGCTAGATTGTGTCCACAATGCTGACGGTCTGGCGTAATCAGAAAGTTTTCTCTATTGTTTATTTTATTCTACAATGTTGTCAGACCCTTCAACTTCCACTTCAGCTAGATTCGACGATTCTTGCACAGGCTCATTACCCTTTCTTCTGAGTGTACGTCAAGTTCAGGATCACCTTCAATTAATATTGAAGGGTTCCCTTGGGTCATAACCTGAAGCTTCACCAAAATAAAGAAAACAAATCAGAATGATGATAGAATAAGAAGATCTGAAGTAGAATGAATGATGAATGGCTAAGATAACAAAGTTTAAAGTATCTCTAAACCCCTACTCCCAGCAACGGCGCCAAAAACTCGACAATGCCCCTTGCGTATTACCCGCAAGTGCATGGGTTTGTCGAAGTAATAAATCCCAAGTGAGTGGCGTATCGTATCCACAGGGAGTAGGGAATAATAAATCCCAAGCATGCATTGTAGCAGTTTTTGTTCATAGTCCGCAGAAAATCAGATTTCCAGAAACCCACATGGGTGTATGGAAATTCCACACGCCTGTGTGGATTCCCGATTCTAGCCTATATAAAGCCACGAACAGCCCCGATTCAGAATCCATCTTTCATCCTTTCTTCTGTCTTTTCTCAAAATTTTGGGAGACCGGCGGCTAGGGTTTAGAGAGGCTTTGGCAAGTCTTTTGTAGTGTTTCTATGGCTTCAACACCACATTTCTCTTAGAAGATAGTTATTGGGGGAGATTTCATCAGCACCGATCCGACGAGGAGTGCCCTAGGCTTGACAAGGGAACCTTTGGAGAGGACGAGGCTACTCCAAAAAACCATCGACACGAATTTTGAGGGGGTTTTCTTATGAATTACATGTTTTTACTTTTAATTTCATTATTTATTGTATCTTGCTCCATGGAGAGCTAAACCCCAAAGTGGGTACTTGGATTTGTGAACCCTAGGATGTATTTGTTTCATTAACCTTTTATTTTGTTTTCCTTAATTGATGTCTTTAATTGAGTTTCATTGATAAGTGCTTGTGCGATATGAATGCGAAGTGTTCATTCCTTATGTTAAGCATTACTTTTCTCAGGTTTTTACACTAATATGTGTGTTTTTATGTTACTTTTATGCAGGTAGGGTTGAGAGGTCGAGTATGAAGGAAACAGGCCAATGAAGATAGGGTTGTAGCAGCACTGTTCACAGCCGGCCAAGAAATCAGAGAAACAGAGAATCCACATGGGCGTGTGGAAATTATCCACGGCCGTGTGGAAATTCCGCACAGGCGCATGTACCGTCCACGCCCGTGGAGTCGCCCGATTCCAGCCCTATTTAAAGCTGATTCAGCCCCGATTTTGGTATTTTTTCTCCATTTTTTCCCCAACTTGAGAGAGGGCTTCGGCTAGGGTTTTGAGGGGTATTGGCTAGGGTTTTGGAGAGGTTCTAGGGCTCTGACATCGCACGTCATTTGGAAGAAGGTTATTGGGATAGCTTTCGTCGGCATCGATCCGGCGAGGTGTATAATAGTCCGGACAAAGGATTCCTTGCGACGAGTAGAGGACTCTCCACAAGACCATCGAGGGGGTTTCTTTATAGATTCGTTGCTTTTACATTTGATTTCTTTGATTGTACTTAGCTCCATGGAGAGTTAAACGCCTAGTGGGTACTTGGGTGATTGTGAACCCTAGGATGTATTCGTTTCATTGAACTTCTTTATTATGCTTTCAATAAATTGATATTTATTGTGAGTTCCAACCTTGAATCCTTGATTGTATGAACATTTCCCCTAGAGTGACACTAGGGTTGAGAGTTCTTGTTGGTAACCTTGTGAGTGAGTGACACACCATGAGCATTAGACAAAGCTAGGTTGGAGAGGGTTGAGAGCTTGAGTCGAGAGGTACAGGAGCGTCCCCTTTCCCCTCCGACGTGATAGATTCTACCTCCGTTCCTCGAGTTCTTTGCGGCCATAATAGAGTGAATGATATAAGGGATGAATCTCTGCTGGGGCTTAGTTGCGCGTGCAATGGAGTGAAGCATTGAGGGGATCTTAGTATCTAGGGCTTAATTGGGGTTAGGGACCTTACGCCTGGACCAAAGGGTTAGGTCTATAATTAGGACGAGAGGGCTTAATTGTGGTTAGGGACCTTCCGCCTGGATCAAAGGGTTAGGTCTATAATTAGGAAGAGATTTATCACCTGGAATCCCTAGAGCTCATTGCAACTTTATTCAAGTGCGAGGTTGAGAGGTTATTTAATCTCTCCTCCGGGACATGAATAGAGTTAGGCATAGTTGACCTTAGATTTGGGACTATGTATGTAAGGATTTCCACGACTCACCATTGCATTGATTAGGAAGTATAATAGAGAGTTCTTGCACTTGAAGCGATTATCCTAGGTGAAGCATCATCCGAGTACCCCATCTTTATCGATTGCCTTACCTCCTCCTTACTTTTGCTCTCTTACTTGTTGCTTTCAATTGTTGAGAATTGAATCATTGTCACACTTATCATTGTTGATATTCCACATATCTAAGAATTGAATTAGCTGTCTTTACTCCCTACTCCCTGTGGATTCGATACCCGCTCACCCGGGATTATTACTTCGACAAACCCGTGCACTTGCGGGATATACGCAAGGGGATCTTATCATTCATTCTTGAATGCTTGTTGAATGATTTCTCTCATAGAGTGATACTAGGGTTAAGAGTCCATCTTGGTAATCTTGTGAGTGAGTGACACACCATGAGGATTAGACAAAGCAATATTAGAGAGGGTCGAAAGAGTGTGTCGAGAGGTAGCGGAGCGTCCCCTTTCCCCTCCGGTATGATTTATCCTACCTCCATGTTCCAAGAGTTTTTTGCGATCACAATTGAGTGAAGGGTTAAGGATGAACTCCGATGGGGCATAGTTACACGAGCAATAGAGTGAGGCGTTGAAGTAACTTTAACACCTGGCTGACTAGGGTTCTTTCGCCTTGACCAAAAGGTTAGATCTACATATAGGAATTGGGTTTATCACTTGGAGTCTCTAGAGCTTCTTGCAACTTTAGAGAGTGTGAGGTGTTGAGACTGGTTGATTTCTCTACCGGGGCATAGTGTAGAGTTATTCATAGTTGACCTTAGGTTTGGGACCGTGTATTTAAGGATGTCCATGACTCATTAAGTATTAATTAGGAAGCATAATAGTTGGTTTTGAACTTGAAGCAATAATCCTAGGAGGAATAATATCCGAGTACCCCACTTTTATCGATTACCTTTCCTCACATTTAATTGTGCTTCTCTTCCTTATTTGCTTTAGTTTATTTGCATCGATTTTTATCCACATCATCATTGTTTCATTTCCACTTAGTTAAGTAGTAATCTTGGCGTTTCTATTCCTTATTCCCTATGGATACGATATACCACTCACCTGGGATTTATTACTTCGACAAACTTGTGCACTTGCTGGTCACACACAAGGGGTGTGTCAAGTTTTTGGCGTTGTTGATAGGGAATAGGCATTTTGGAAACACTTTGCACTTTGCTATTTTAGCTATTTACCATTCACTCTATTTCACCTTTTCTTATTCTATCATCGTTCTGATTTGTTTTATTTCTTTTGGTACAAGTCTAGGTTATGACCCAAGGGAACCCTTCGATAATTGTTGAAGGAAATCCAGAACTTGAACGTACACTCAGAAGAAGAGGCAAAGAAACTGTGCAAGAACCGTCAATCTAGCTGAGGTAGAAGGTGAAGGGTCATAAAATATGGCAGAGCAGAATGAACAACAGAGAACAATTTCAGACTCTGCCAGACCCTCAGTTATGGGAACACAATCGAATATCGTGTGGCCCCCGATTACAGCTCCAAATTTTGAGCTATAGCCAGCATTCATCCAAATAATACAGCATCCAGCGTAGTTCAATGGTTTGGCCGATGAGGGTCCAAACAATCATATTGAAAACATCTTGGAGGTTTGTAACATGCTGAAGATCGACGGTGTTACAGATGATGCTATAAGATTGAGGGCTTTCACAATTTCTCTAAAAGAAAGAGCCAAACATTGGCTCCATTCATTGCCAAGAGCTTCCATCAAATGGAACGAAATGGTCGAAGCCTTCCTTGCAAGGTACTTCCCTCCGGGAAAGTCGGCAATGATTTGCAATAAGATATCTTTATTTGTTTAGATGGAGCTTGAATCTTTGTTTAAGACTTGGGAGTGATTCACGAACCTCTTGCGGAAGTGTGCACAACACGGCTTCCCCGAATGGATGATCATTAAGACTTTTTACAATGGGTTGAATCCAAGTATAAGATAACTTCTAGATGCCGCCGCAGGATGTACAATAGGGAATAGGACCTTTGAAGAAGCCCAACAATTGGTAGAAGAAATGGCTATGAATAGCTACAAATAGAACGCAATAGAAAAGAAGAAAGTGGCCGGACTCCATGAAATCATTTCAGTTACATCATTGGCAGCACAAGTAGAGCCATTGAGCAAAAAATTGGATGCATTGACTTCACCGAGAGTAGCCGCTATCACAAGTTGTGATGGTTGTGGGGGTTCACATATGCCATTTGACTGTCCTATTTCATTTGCTACTTCAGCCCCAACTGAATAAGTGGATTTTGTGGGCAATACAGGAAGAGAACAAGGCAATCCTTATAGCAACACCTACAACCAAGGGTGGAGAAACCAAGGGCAGCAAAAGGCCATGGCACCACCAAGTTTCCAACGCAACAAGCCCCGAACATGGAGAATCAAGTTTCAGGCTTGGAAACCCGGATGATTGATCTAGAGAAAGCTTTGAATAGATTTGTGCAATCATCAGATACATGGTTTCAATCGGTTGATGCTACACTTGATAAATACACCGCTTCATTGCACAATCTAGAGAATCAAGTGGGGCAAATCATGAAGCCTCTATCAGAGAGGCCATAATGAAGTTTGCCTAGTAATACCGAAACCAACCAACGAGAACATGTGAAGGCGATCACTTTGAGAAGTGGTCATGAGGCGGAGGGCAAGCTTCTTAGTGAGAAGCCCAATGTTGAAGCACCTGAGGTCATGGAGGTTGCGGAGAAAGCTAACAAAGAGAAGGAGATGGCACCCCCATCTTACAAGCCAAGAATCCCTTATCATTCAAGATTGAAGAATGACCAAAATGATGAACAATACAAGAAGTTCTTGGGTCTATTCAAGCAATTGCACATCAACATTCCTTTTGTGGAGCCGTTGTCCCAAATGCCTCCATATGCGAAGTTCTTAAAGGATCTTTTGACCAACAAGAAGAAGTTAGAGGAGAGTGCATCGGTGATCTTACATACCTCTTGTTCGGCGGTTTTGCAAAAGAATATACCGAAGAACAAGAAATACCCCGGAAGCTTCATCATCCGGTGCAACATTGGTAGTATGGGTGAAAAGATGGCATTAGCGGATTCAGGGGCTAGTATCAATGTCATGCCATACTTATTCTTTCAGAAGCTAGACTTGGGAGAGCCTAGGCCCACTCGAATGACATTATAATTGGCGGACTTAACGGTGAGACATCTGAGGGGAATCATTGAAGACATGCTTGTCAAGGTTGATAAGTACATATTTCCTGTAGACTTCATAGGGTTGAATGTTGATGAGGATGTAGATGTTCCTTTGATACTTGGAAGGCCATTCTTGCACATTTCCAAGGCACTTATCGACATAGACGGCATGGAGTTGACACTGAGGGTTGGCGATGACAAGTTGACCAACCTCCTCGCCAAAGCCATGCGACATTCTCTTGACTTCGATGATACTCTTTATTTTCTTGACACTACTGATGAATTTATTGATGAATATGTGTAGGAGATGATGAATCCGGACCAGTACGAGGGGTTGCTAGACCAAGAGGTGGTTAATGAAGAAGTAATGATGCTTGGTTTAGAGGAGAAGGTACAACTTACCTGAGGATCATGAAGAAGATGCTTCAAAAGATGAAACGAGCGAGGAGACGCCACAACAAATGCCCCAAGGCTGTTGGGGATGTGCAAGAATGGAACAAGGGTGACAAACCCTTAGCTGGTAACAAGCTCGACAACTCTACCTCTATCTTCAAAAGACTATGTTCATGATGCTTCCAAGTCATGGGCAAGAGGGATAACATCATCTATGAGCCCTCGTGAGGTAAGGCAAGGTACGTCAAGCTAATTGACATTAAACAAGCGCTTCTTGGGAGGCAACCTAAGTTTTTACTATTTTTCCTAGGTTCTAGTTTGTGTTTGCATGAGTAAGAGCTTAAGTACTGGTGTCTTGATTTTCTACATGCTATTGTTGTGATTTTCTTGTGGATCTTAGGTGTTTACTTGTGATTAATTGTGTGTGGCGATGTTCTTGGTCGTTTGATCGTGTTTTTCATGTTTTCTCTAGTAAATGTTGCATTGTAGGTCAGGCTTTGAGTGCTTGTATATGTTCAAAAATTTTTCTGCAAGGCCTGTAATTTTTCTAAGTTATCCAGAAAAGACACGCCGGTGAGGAATAGGCAGTGCAACATACCGAGGTGATGACACGTCTCAACATCCTACATCAGCTATTAGAGCGAGACGCCGTCTTACCATTTATCATGCGACCGAGGACCTGATAAGTGCTTGAGTAGACATATTTTTATAAATGTTTTACATGCATTGAGCATCATTTTTACCATGGTTTTATGTCTCATATTGTGTATTTGGTGTTTTTTATGACTATAGGTTGTGAATGACTTGAAGAGTATAAAGGTAGAAAAACATTGTAGTAATTTTATTGTAGCAGTACTGTGGCAAAATTACTGTTCACGAGCCCGCGTGGAAATTCCTGCAGCCCACACGGGCACATGGAGGCACGTGACAGACGCGGTCTAAGGCCTATAAATAGCCGTTTTGCCCTATTCTTTCTCATCTTTTTTGCGGCTTTTGAGGGGTGAGATGGCTAGGGTTTGGAGAAGAGGTCTTTGCCGATTTGGAGGGTGTTCTTCACCAACTTTGATAGTTTCCTTCACTGTCATAGTATTTGGGAAGCCACCGGCGACCTAGGTTCAGAGAGGAATCCTTCAAGACGTTGAACTACCAATCAAGGCCAATCATCACGAATTCAAGGGGTTTTCTCTATGGTTTTTGTTGCTTTTCATTGTATTAATCATTATTTTGTAACTTGCCCCATGGAGGGCTAAACCCTAGTAGGTATTTGGGCATGTGAACCCTAGGATCTATTCTTTTGCATTAATTTGCTTTATGTTTCTAGTTAATCCAAGTTGATTTGAGTTTTAATCTTATATTCCCATTGCTTGCATGTTTAATTGATCCTTGTGGTTGATTGTATACGTATGATTTGTTACTTTGATGAGAGAGAAGTCTCCATTAGAGTTAGAACTTCAAGGTTAAAGAGGGTTGAGAGGGTGAGTCATGAGATAGTTGAACGTCCCCTTTCCCTTCCGATTGAGTGTTTCCTATCTCCGTATTCCCTAGACTCTATGCAACCATATTTGGTTGAGGCATGAGATTGAGAAATTTCTCCGCTGGGACCTTGTAGGGGTTTAGGGATTCTTCACCGCGAATTACGGTTGGATCTAACTTTAGGAATCGGTTTCACTCTTAGGTGTCCCTAGAGCGTATTGTGGTCATATAAGGTTTGAGGTGTTGAGATTGAGCGATTTCTCCGCCGGGACCTTGTAGGGGACTAGTGCCGGTAGCTTGGAGGCAAGGGCTGGTTATTCTTGGATTGCCTCGACTCATTAGACTCGGTTTAGAAGCATTTAGTATATCTTGAGCTTCATGTTAGATCCTAGGGGAGCATTACCCGGGTACCTCATCTTTATTGATTGAGATTCTTCCTCCATTTCACCCTTGCATATTCGTCTCAAGTAATCATTTGTTCGCACATTAGATCACCACACCTTTCCATTTATCATTAGGCTAAAAAGCAGAGAAAAAGTTAGTACTAGTAGCCCTGTTCCCTATAGATTTGACTACTCGACTCAGCGGGTATTTTATTACTTTAACACCCGTGCACTTGCGGTTTACACGCATATTTGGACGTGTTAGGACCCCTTAGTCATCTCCAGCACCACCATCACCTGCTCCAGCACCAGGCGATCCACCTATTGCACCATCGCTACCACCAGAAGTAGCAAAGCCTACTGCCGTAGACACCAACGCTTGATGCGTCATTCTCTTATTTTTTTTTCTGATTTCATATTTTATTTTCTATATTTTATTTTGGATATTGTACACTCAAAAAGGATCTTCCTTCTGAGTTTATGATAAGTGCTTGTGCGATATGAATGCGAAGCGTTCATTCCTTATGTTGAGCATTACTTTTCTCAGGTTTTTACACTAATATGTGTGTTTTTATGTTACTTTCGTGCAGGTAGGGTTGTGAGGCTGAGTATGAAGGAAAGAAGCAAATGTTGATCACAATGCACCAATTTTGGAGGAAATCTTGCTAAGGTTCAAACGGGAAGACATAGGTCGGATGTGAGATGGTAGAGTGTGTGGCAACCTCCTCGTATTCGAGTTTGGCACATCCATTTGGAGGGGCACAAAGGCAGTCACACTCGAGCATTCTGACTTATGCACGTAGAACAAGAGCTCCACCAACTTTCCTATCATTGAAGAAGCAAGTGATCCATGACGTGAACGTGTGCCCGTTTGCGTTACTCCGATGAAAGTATGGATTCAGGAAGCTATCCAGGCCGGATACTGTAGCAGAGCACTGTAGCAACACGGTAGCCAGTTCGGTAGCAGCATCCACGTGGGTGTGTGGAAATTATCCACGCCCGTGTGGAAAATCCACATGGGCTCGTAAAGCATCCACGCCCGTGTAGTCGTTCGATTCCAGCCCTATTTAAAGCGGAATCAACCCCGATTTTAGTATTCTTTTCTCCATCTTTTCCCCAACTTGAGAGAGGGCTTCGGCTAAGGTTTTGAGGGGTATTGGCCAAGGTTTTTGAGAGGTTCTATGGCTCTGACATCGTCATTCCGTAGGAAGAAGGTTGGTAGGGGAGCTCCCGTCCAGGCGTATCCTATACCGGATGAGGGAATCCTTGGACGACGAGTAGAGGACTTTCCACAAGACCATCGACACGAATATCGAGGGGGTTTCTCTATGGATTCATTGCTTTTACATTCTATTTCTTTGATTGTACTTAGCTCCATGGAGAGCTAAACCCCTAGTGGGTACTTGGGTATTTGTGAACCCTAGGATGTATTTGTTTCATTGAATCTCTTTATTATGCTTTCAATTAATTGATATTTGTTGTGAGTTCCAACCTTGAATACTTGATTGTATGAGCATTTACCCTAGAGTGTCACTAGGGTTGAGAGTTCTAGTTGGTAACCTTGTGAGTGAGTGACACACCACGAGCGTTAGACAAAGCTAGGTTGGAGAGGGTTGAGAGGATGAGTCGAGAGGTACAGGAGCATCCCCTTTCCCCTCCGACGTGATAGATTCTACCTCCGTTCCTTAAGTTCTTAGCAACCATAATAGAGTGAATGGTCTAAGGGATGAACTTCCGCTGGGGCTTAGTTGCATGTCCAATGGAGTGAGGCGTTGAGATGATCTTAGTATCTAGGGCTTAATCATGGTTAGGGACCTTCCACCTGGACCAAAGGGTTAGGTCTATAATTAGGAAGAGATTTATCACTTGGAATCCCTAGAGCTCATTGCAACTCTATGCGAATGCGAGATTGAGAGGTTATCTAATCTCTCCTCCGGGACATGTATAGAGTTAGGCATAGTTGACCTTAGATTTGGGACTATATAATTAAGGATTTCCATGACTTACCATTGCATTGATTGGGAAGCATAATAAAGGGTTCTTGCACTTGAATCAATTATCCTAGGAGGAGCATTATCCGAGTATCCCATCTTTATCGATTGACTTACCTTCTCCTTTATTCGTGCCTTCTTACTTGTTTTTTTACTTTTGAGAATTCAATCATTGTTACACTTATCATCATTGATCATTCACATAGCTAAGAATCGAATTAAGTATTTTTATTCCCTATTCCCTGTGGATTCGATACCCGCTCACCCGGGATTATTACTTTGACAAACCAGTGCACTTGCGGGATATACGCAAGGGGACCTTGTCAGTTTATCTCTTATTTTTGCCTTGAGTTGTATTTCATTGCTTTACTTTTATATACTCAAGCTTTATTTTGTTTTTGTTGAGCTTTACTAAACCCCCTTATCTATGCATGCAGATAGTCTTGTGAGTCTGAAAATTGAGGATTAGTCATAGACATAGTCAATGTGTTTTACACTTGATCGTGTGTGCTGCACAACCCGTTGGAATTCAACTCCCAAGGATTTTACTCCATCATAAGCACCACTAGGACATCGGGGGTATTGTTTTGATTGGCCACTCCCACATGTAGTGTTAATTGTTATACTTTTCATTGTACTTGTATACATGCATTGATGGCAATGTACATCTTAAGTGTGGGGGGGAGTTCACATCACACATGTTTTTACTTATGCTTTGATTGTGCACGCTCATGTAGCCAATAGCGGTTCACCTTAGTTGCAATGATTGTATTCTTTAGTTTAGGAGAATTTCTAACATTGAATGTTCTCATTCTCTAGTGTTTACTTGAATTTTTAGGAATTTTTACCCGATTGACACTTGCTGCACTACTTGCTCATTAAACCCTTTTGGAAACTCGAGTTCGATGTTTAAGGGAATAGTTATTGTTATTTTCTTGTGTTAATTTTGCTGGAAAAAAATTACTTGTTTTAGTTGTGCATTTCGGATGGAAAGAGCTACCAACTATGAATTATGAAGCTACTCTCATAAGTTGGATACTAGTTATGCCCTAATGAGAGAATGAGCTATATCATGGGATGAATGAAAGCTATTACCCCGGTAGAAAAGGCTACCATCTCGAATGTGTGAAATCCACTTTAGCGGCTACTTCAGAAAGGGCTACCTTAGAGGATGTGTGAAGCTACTACCATCTCTTTATTTTGTGTTTTTTTGTAGATAAACATGTCCCTTATACCTAGAACTTTGAGGACTATACGTTGGGTTGACTTGAGTGAGTTCACACACTTACACGATTTTGGGTTTGTTATCCTTTTCTATTCGAGTTTTTAGCTAGAGCAATGATTTTTTGTATTCAGTGTTGAAATTTCCCTTACTTGTAGAATGCTTCCCTTGCATGCTTTGGTGAACCTCAGGCCAAGAACATTCAATATTTCCTTCTTCTATTCTTCAATGTTTTATTTTTTCTTGATGACAAGCAAAAGCTTAAGTGTGGGGGAGTTTGATAAGTGTTTGTGTACTAAGAATACAAAATATTCTTTTCTTATGATGAGCATTACTTTTATCAGATTTTATCACTAACGCATGTGTTTTTGTGTTCTTTTGTGAATATAGGGTTGTGGAGCCAAATAGAGAAGAAAGAAGCCAAAGTAGATTACGAATGTATTATGATGATGGAATCTTGATGTGAACACACGAGAAGACGCAAGTTGCGCTCGAAGACATATGAGTGTGTGCCAACCTCCACTGTGATAAATGGAATATGTAAATTCAAGGGGCACAAAGGAAGTTACACTCATGCATTCCGACTTGTGCAAAGTTAGCAAGATTCCCATTAAATGTGCTTTTACTTGAAGAAGCGACGCGATCTACGGCATAGACGTGTGCCCGTTTGTGATTTTTTTATGAAAGTACTAAATCACTGTAGCAAGTTATAGTAGTAAATCATTGTAGCAAGTTACAGTAGGAAATCATTATAGCAAGTTATAGTAGTAAAATACCCACGGCCGTGCACCCGACCCATAGGGGCAGCCACACACCCCTGCGCATTCTCTGTCCAAGCAAGAAAAATCACTAAGTGTTCCGCACGCCCGTGCGGAAATTCCAAACGGGCGTGGACATTCACAGGCCCAACTCACAGGGGCAGGCGTATGCTCCTATGTCTTCTTAGGATGGAGAGAGCTCTTTTGTAGAGATTCGCACGAGCGTGCGGAAAATACCCATGCCCGTGCGTTTGTCACAGGTTAGCCCACAGTGGCGAATCCACGCCCCTGTGTGTTCTTGGGCTAATTTGCTAAGTCTCTGCAGGAAGGCGTACGCCCGTGTGGAAATTACCCACAGGCATGCAAAAGACACGAGGTCGCTTACAATGCTGAGTTCACGCCCCTGTGTTTTTTCTCTAGATGAGCTCACAATACAGATCCACGGGCGTGTGAAAATTCAACACGCCCGTGTCTTTTCCCTGGATGCCTTAAAAACTCTGCAGGCTCTGCAAAAAATTCCTGAACATGTTTACACACTTAGAGCCTGCCCTATTATACAAACTATAGCAGTGAAGAAAAACATGAGAGATAGCTCAAACGACCTAAACTTCGCTAAATCCACATAAAAACGAACAATAAACTTAAAGCCCATAATAAAATCACAACAAACGCATCTAAAAATCAGGATACCAACAATCAATATTTTATTCGTGCAAACACTAAACTACTAACTAAGAAAATAGCAAAAACTTGGGTTGCCTCCCAAGAAACGCTTGTTTTACGTCACTAAGCTTGACGTACCTTGTCTTACCTCACGGGGGCTTATGAAGGAAAAATACTTCCTTGTTATCATTACTAACCTCCCCTCCATAATATGGTTTCAGCCTATGTCTATTCACCTTGAATGTACCCTTCACCAGATGGGTAATCTCAATAGCTCCATGAGGTAAAACTTCGATTACTCTATAAGGGCCAAATCATCTAGACTTGAGCTTCCACGGAAATAACTGCAGACGAGAATTGAATAGTAACACCTGATCACCCACTTTGAACTCTTTTCGGATTCTTAATGTGCTTGTCATGCCACTTGATAAGTGCTTGTACGATATGAATGTGAAGCGTTCATTCCTTATGTTGAGCATTACTTTTCTCAGGTTTTACATTAATATGTGTGTTTTTATGTTACTTTTATGCAGGTAGGACTGTGAGGTTAAGTATGAAGGAAATAGGCCAATGTGGATCATAATGCACCTATTTTGGAGGAGATCTTGCTAAGGTTCAAACGCGAAGACATAGGACAGGTGTGAGATGCTAGAGTGTGTGCCAACCTCCTCGCATTCGAGTGAGGACATCCATTTGGAGGGGCACAAAGGCAGTCACACTCGAGCATTCCGTCTTATGCATACAAAAACAAGAACCCCACCAACATATAAATCATTGAAGAAGCAAGTGATTCATGATGTGAACGTGTGCTCGTTTGTGTTGCCCCGATGAAAGTATGGAATTGGGAAGTTATTCAGGTCGAAGAATGTAGCAGAGCATTATAACAATACTGTAGCAGCACTGTTCACAGCCGGCCGAGAAATCAGAGAAACAGAGAATCCACACGGGCGCGTGTACCATCCACGCCCGTGGAGTTGCCCGATTCCAGCCCTATTTAAAGCCGGTTCAGCCCCGATTTTGGTATTCGTTTCTCCATCTTTTCCCCAACTTGCGAGAGGGCTTCGGCTAGGGTTTTGAGGGGTATTGGCCAAGGTTTTGGAGTGGTTCTACGACTCCAACATCGTGATTCCATTAGGAAGAAGGTTGGTAGGGAAGCTTCGATCGAGGCGTATCCTATACCGGACGAAGGAATCCTTGGACGACGAGTAGAGGACTTTCTACAAGACCATCGACATGAGTATCGAGGGGGTTTCTTTATGGATTCATTGCTTTTACATTCTATTTCTTTGATTGTAGTTAGCTCCATGGAGAGCTAAACCCCCTAGTGGCTACTTGGGTGATTGTGAACCCTAGGATGTATTCGTTTCTTTGAACTTCTTTATTATGCTTTCAATAAATTGATGTTTATTGTGAGTTCCAACTTTGAATGCTTGATTGTACAAACATTTCCCCTAGAGTGACACTAGGGTTGAGAGTTCTTGTTGGTAACCTTGTGAGTAAATGACACACCACGAGCGTTAGACAAAGCTAGGTTGGAGAGGATTGAGAGGGTGAGTCGAGAGGTACAGGAGCATCCCCTTTCCCCTCCGACGTGATAGATTCTCCCTCCGTTCCTCGAGTTCTTTAACGCCATAATAGAGTGAATGGTCTAAGGGATGAACCTCCGCTGGGGCCTAGTTGCGCGTGCAATGGAGTGAAGCATTGAGGTGATCTTAGTATCTAGGGCATAATTGTGGCTAGGGACCTTCCGCATGGACCAAAGGGTTAGGTCTAAATCTAGGAAGAGATTTATCACTTGGAATCCCTAGAGCTCATTTCAACTATATGCGAGTGCGAGGTGTTGAGATTGTTCGATTTCTCCTCCGGGACATGTATAGAGTTAGGCATAGTTGACCTTAGATTTGGGACTATGTATGTAAGGATTTCCATGACTCACCATTGCATTGATTAGGAAGCATAATAGAGAGTTCTTGCACTTGAAGTGATTATCCTAGGTGAAGCATCATCCGAGTACCCCATCTTTATCGATTGCCTTGCCTCCTCCTTACTTTTGCTCTCTTACTTGTTGCTTTTAATTCCTGAGAATTGAATCATTATCACACTTATCATTGTTGATACTCCATATAGCTAAGAATCGAATTAAGTGTCTTTACTCCCTACTCCCTGTGGATTCGACCCCGCTCACCCGGGATTATTACTTCGACAAACCCGTGCACTTACGGGATATAAGCAAGGGGACCTTGTCACCACTTCTGAATTCTTTCTTTATATATCCTTGGATTCTCATATGCTTTCAACCTCCATTCATCTAGCTCGTTGAGATGTAACATTCTTTGCTCCCCCGATTTGCTCAAATCAAGATTCATTGCCTTGATTACCCAATATGCTTTACGCTCTAATTCCACTGGCAAATGACAGGATTTTCCATATTCCTAGTTATAGGGAGTGGTCCCTATCGAAGTTTTATACATTGTTCGATGAGCCCAAAGTGTGTCACCTAACTGTTCTGACCAATCCTGCTTTTCTTGTTCCACGGATTTGGTTAAGGTCCTCTTAAGCTCTCTATTTGTGACTTCCACTTGTCCACTTATTTGCGGGTGGTAGGGAGTAGCAAGACGATGATGTACTAAATAACGCTTCAACACTTTCGCAAGATGTGTGTTGCAAAATGGGTTCCACGATTGCTAATGAAGGTCCTTGGTGTGGCAAATTGTGTAAACAACCTCTTCAAAAACTTCACCACATTTCTTGCATCATTAGTTGGAAGAGCTTGGGCTTCCACCCATTTAGAAACGTAATCAACCGCTACCAGAATGTATTGATTGCCATTGGACTTCAGAAATGGTCCCATGAAGTCAATTCCCCATACATCAAACACCTCACAAAATTACATAGGATTCTGACACATCTCATCTCTTAGTGATAGGTTTTCAGCCCTCTAACAGCTGTCACATCGTAAAATGAACTGATGAACATCCTGGAATAAAGTCAGCCAAAAAAACCCAGCGGTCAAAGCTTTCTCAGCAGTTCGGCTTGAAGCATTATACCCCCCACCCATACCCGAAATATAGTACGCAATAATGCCAACCTTCCTCCCTTGAAACACGTTTCTGAAGCACATGATCTGCACAAATACGGAACATGTAGGGATCATCCCAAAAATAGTTCTTCAAGTCACTGAAAACCTTTTCTTATGTTGAAAATTGAGGCCCTGCTTCAGCACCTTTCCTGATAAATAGTTTGCAAAATCCGCGAACCATTGAGTATCCTCTGACTCTGATTCCTGTATTGCATATTGATGTTCTTCAGGGAATAAGTCATTGATTTCCTTGTTTGCCAGTTCTTGTAATCTTGAAAGGTGATCTGCAACCACATTTTCGGTTCCCCTCTTATCTTTTATTTCCATGTCAAATTCTTGTAACAATAAGATCCAGCGAATCAATCTCGGCTTTGTGTCCGCCTTGTTCATGAGATAATGAAGTGCCAAATGATCTGTGAACACTGTGGCCGTAGATAAAATAAGGTATGGTTTGAACTTGTCAAAAGCAAACACTACTGCTAACAACTCATTTTCGGTGGTTGTATAATTCTCTTGAGTACTTGTGAGAGTCTTGCTAGCATAATAGATCGGTTGGAACTGCTTATCTTTCCATTGCCCCAGGACTGCTCCCATGGCGTAGTCACTTGCATCACACATTAGCTCAAAGGGTTCATTCCAATCTTGTATTGTCAAAATTGGTGCTTGCAATAATCTCTCCTTCAACAAATTGAATGCAATTAGATAGTCATCCCCAAAATCAAAGGGAGCATCTTTTTCTAGGAGCTTGGTCAATGGTTGTGTGATCTTAGAAAAGTCCTTAATAAACCATCTGTAGAAACCTGCATGCCATAAGAAACTGTGGATCGCTCTTACATTTGTAGGTGGAGGAAGCTTTTCAATGACCTCAATATTTGCCTTATCCACCTCCATACCTGCTTGGAAAATCTTATGTCCAAGAACGATGCCTTCTTAGATCATAAAGTGACACTTCTCCCAATTGAGAATGAGGTTCGTTTCTTCACATTTCACTAATACGCTCTCCAAATTTTTTAAGCAAATATGAAAAGAGTCTCCGAATGCTGAAAAGTCATCCATGAACACCTCCATAATATCTTCTAGAAGATCAGCAAAAATGGCCATCATGCAACGCTGGAATGTCGTTGGTGCATTACACAACTCGAAAGGCATTCTTCTATAAGCAAAAGTACCGTAAAGAAAAGTAAATATGGTCTTCTCCTAATCTTCTGGAGATATGGGGATTTGAAAATACCCATACATGCCATTAAGGAAACAATAAAATTGATGCCCTACCAGTCGTTCCAACATCTAATCGATAAGTGACAATGGGAAATGATCTTTTCCAGTGGTATCGTTTAGTCTTCTATAATCAATACAAACTCGCCATCCCGTGAATGTCCTAGTTGGAATCAATTTATTCTTTTCATTTCTCACCACTGTCATTCCCCCTTTTTTTGGAACCACTTGTGTTGGGCTCACCCATGCACTGTCAGAGATATGTGGTAGATGATCCCTGCATCTTGGAGCTTCACCACCTCCACCTTGACAACTTCCTTCATGTTCTGATTTAATCTTTTCTAAGGTTGGATCACAGATTTGTTGTCATCTTCCATTCAGATTTTATGAGTGCAAAATGATGGATTTATACCATTGATGTCTGAAATTTTCCATGCAATAGCCGATTTATGCCTTTTCAACATGCTAACAAGCTTGTTCTACAGACAAGTTTGAAGCCACAATCACCAGGAGTTTAGATTCTTCCATCAAGAAGGCATACTGCAAATAATATGGTAGGGTTTTAAGCTCTAGTTCTGGTGGTTCATCAATTGGTGGGTGCAACCTACTCTTCTTCAACCTGTCAATCTCCTCAAAATTATTCGCCTCTTGTTCACATTCATTCTCCCCTTCTTCCACTTGTGAATGTGCTTCTGTATGATATTCAATGGCTATCAATGCTTTTATTCCACAAATATCTCTTCCTGACATCGACACTCCCACAGAGAAAAGTTCCTACCTTTGTTCATGATATGACGAATCAAACTGAGCAAGGACTCTCTCCAAACTTTCTTCTAAGTAATCACTCATCGATGCCAATGCAAATATCTCAAACTGATCTATCATGCTATCTAATTCACAGTTCCGCCCTTTAATTCTGGCAATGCTCTTCAACTGACTCTTCCAAGGGCTGTTGAATAGCGTACTATTCTTGGGGGAAATAACATGGAGTGTCTTGTACTGCAAAAAATTTGAACTTTTTGTTTCACATTTTCAACCATTCTCGTGATAGTGTAGAATAACTCGGGCATGTCAATCATTTTTTTTTCCTGTAATCTAAGAAAAAAGAACAAATCAGAACGATGATTGAAAAGAAGATGTGAAATAGAATGAATGAATGAATAGCTGAGAAAACAATGTGCAAAGTATTTCTAAATGCCTACTCCCCTGCAACGGCGCCAAAAACTTGACAACGCCCCTTACGTATGTCCCGCAAGTGCATGGGTTTATCAAAGTAATAAAATCCCAGATGAGTGGGGTATCGTATCCATAGGGAGTAGGGAATAAAAACACTTAAATTATTTCTTAACTAAGTGAGAGATGAATAGTGATATGTGTGACAAGATGTGAAATAACAAAAGTAAGGGAACAAGAAAGAGAGCACATGAAAAAGAGAAGGTAAGACAATCGATATAAATGGGGTACCCGGATATTGTTTTGCTTAAGACAATCATTTCAATTGCAAGAACCCTCTATTATACTTTCTAACTGATGCAATAATGAGTCGTGGAGATTCTTATACACATGGTCCTAAATCTAAGGTCAACCATGCCTAACTCTATACATGTCCCGGAGGAGAAATTGAATAACCTCTCAACCTCGCACTCGTATAGAATTGCAATGAGTTCTAGGGATTCCAAATGTTTAATCCTCTTCCTAGATGTAGACCTATTCCTTTCATCTAGGTGGAAGGTCCCTAGCCACAATTATGCCCTATTTGCTAAAATCACTTCAACACTTTATTCCGTTGTACCTGCAACTAAGCCCCAGCGGAGGTCATCCTTTAGCCCATTCAATCTACTATGACCGCAAAGAACTTTAGGAGATGGAGTTAGAATAAATCATGCCGGAGGTGAAAGGGGGCGCTCTGCTACCTCTCGCTCACCCTATCAACCCTCCCCAATCAAGCTTTGTATCACTCTCGTGGTGTGTCAGTCACTCAAAACGGTTACCAACAAGAACTATCAACCCTAGTGTCACTCTAAGGGAGTATTCAAACAATTAAGCATTCAAGATTGGAACTCAAATAAAACATCAATTAATTGAAAGCATGATAAAGAGGTTCAACGAAACAAATACATCCTAGGGTTCACAAATACCCAAGTACCCACTAGGGGGTTTTGCTCTACATGGAGCTAATTACAATCAATGAAATCAAGTGTAAAAGCAAAGAATCCATAGAAAACCGCTTTGATGGTTGTGCGATGGTCTTGTGGAGAGTCCTCTACTCATCCAAGGGTCCCTTTGTCTGGCCTAGGATACACCTTGCCGGATCGGTGCCGACGAAAGCTCTGCACCTAAACTTCTTCTAAACGGAACACGATGTCGGAGCCATAAAACCTCTCCAAATCCCTAAACAACATCTCTCCAAACCCTAGCCGCCACCCTCTCTCATGTTAGGGAAAAGATGGAGAAAAAGATCCTGAAATCGGGGCTCAAATCGGGAATCCACACGCCCATGTGGATGCCCATGTGGATTTTTGACACGAATGTGTGGAACTAACACACGCCCGTATGGATTCTCTGTTTTCATCCTTCTTCGGTCGGCTGTGAACAATACTTGCTACAGTGTTTTGCTACATTACCCTTCTACGGTGCCTCGCCCGAAACACTCCCGAATCTAAGCTTTAATCGAGGTAACGTAAACTGGCACACGTTTACATTGTAGATCGTTTTTGCTTCTTCAAAAACTAACATGTTGGTGAAAATCTTGCTATACATGCACAAGCCAGAATGCTTGAATGTGAATGCCCCTATGGCCCTCCAAATGTACAAGGAGGTTGGCACACATTCCCACATTTCGAACCCGACTTATGTCTTCGCATTTGAACATTCTCAAGATTTCCTCCAATTAGTGCATTTATGATCCACATTGACTTCTTTCTCTAATATTCAGCTTCATAACCCTATCTGCATGAAAGTAACATATACACACATATTAGCGTTAAAACCCATTAAAAGTAATGCTCATCATAAGGAAAGAACACTTCGTATTCTTATCACACAAGTACTTATCACCATGTGGGTAGGGCGCACGGACGTGGGAATTTTCTGCATGCCTTTGTGGTTGCATTTAGAAGCATAGGGTGTTATTCCAAGAAATCGTAAGGCGTACGTCTGCCCTATGGGTCTCTCCTAGGAGTCACACGAGCGTGGGTAATTTTCACACGCCGTGTGGATGTATAGAACTCAAAAGGTAGCGTTTTCTCTTTATAAATTTATTTTGCCTTTTCATCTTTTCACTCCCAAACATTCCAAGAATGCATATTTACATTCTCCCGACCTCTGATCGTCATTTTAGAGGGTTGTTAGTTGGGTTTTTTTGGCCAGTTTCTATTCTTTCATTCTCTTTTCATCGGTAAGCTTCTCTTTCTGTTTTCTTTGCCCAATCTTCATTTGTTTTGCAACACTAGCATCATCTTCACCAGCAGTGGCAACAAATACACCAGCAATTGACACCGACACTTGAGGCATCTTTACCTTCTTTGTTCTTATTTTTTGTATTTTATTTTTTCATTTTATATTGCACTTGTATACTCCAAAAGGATATTCCTTCATAGTTTATCCTTTATTTTTGTCTCGAGTTATATTTCATTGCTCTATCTTTTATATACTCTAGTCATTTTTGTTTATTTCATTGAACCCCCTGGTGTATGCATGCAGATGTTCTTGTCAGTATGGTAATTGAGAACTAGTCATGGACACGGCCAATGTGGGTCGTGTGTGCTTCATAACACGTTGGAACTTTACTCCCAAGGATTTATCTCCATCAAACGCAACATTCTGAGTCAGGGGAATATTGTTTCAATTTCCACTCTCACATCTATACTTGATTGCTTTATTTTCTTTTGTGCTTGCATGGTACATTGTGGACAATGTACAACTTAAGTGTGGTGGGGAGTTTCATAGTGCACATATATTTTATATTAGTTTGATTGTTATACATGCTCACATAGCCAATGGTGGTTCACCTTAGTTGTAATAATTATATTCTTGAGTTTAAGAGAGTTTTTAATATTGAATGTTCTCATGCTCTAGTTTTTACTTGAATTTCTAGGAATTTTTGCCCGATTCACACTTGTTGCACTACTCACTCTTTAAACTCTTTTGGAAACCCAAGTTTGATGTTAAACTGACTAGTTATAGTTGTTTGTTTTGTTAATTTCAAAAAAAAAGTTTCATTGTTTAGTTATGCTTGTTGGGTGGAAAGAGCTACCACATATGAAGTATGAAGCTACTCTTATAAGTCGGATGCTAGTGATGCCCTAATGAGAGAAAGAGCTATCTCATGGGATGAGTGAAAGCTACCACTCCGGTAGAAAGAGGTACCACCTCGAAAGTGTGAAAGCCACTTTAGTGGGTGCTTTGGAAGGGCTACCTTAGAGGATGTGTGTAGCTACTACCATCTTTTTACATTTTCATTACTTTTTGGTAGATAATAAGTACCTTTTACTTAGAACTTTGAGGAGTATACCTTGGGTTGACTTGAGCGAGTTTACACCCACTTACACGATTTCGGGTTTGTTACCCTTTTTTATTCAAGTTTTTAGCTAGAGCATTTATTTTTCATATTTAATGTTGAAACTTCCCTTACTTGTAGAATGCTCTCTTTGTATACTTTGGTGAAACCTAAGGCCAAGAACTTCCAATATTTCCTTCATTTATGACTTAATGTTTTAATTTATTGCTTGAGGACAAGCAAAATCTTAAGTGTGGTGGAGTTTGATAAGTGCTTGTGGGATAAGAATGCGAAGTGTTCTATCCTTATGATGAGCATTACTTTTATCAGGTTTTACCACTAATATGTGTGCATTTATGTTATTTTCATGCATTTAGGGTTGTGAAGCTGAATGTTAGAGAAAGAAGCCAATGTAGATCATTAACGTACCATTTGGAGGAAATATTGAGAAGGAGCAAACGTGAAGACATAAGTCGGGTTCAAGATGCGACAATGTGTGCCAACCTCCTCATATTCAAGTTAGCACCATGATTTGGAGAGGCACCACAAAGGCAGTCACATTCAGGTATTCTAGCTTGTGCATGTATAGCAAGATCTCCACCAATGTAGCCATTTATTAAAAGAGCAAAGCGATCTACAATGTAAACATGTGCCCATTTCCGTTACCTCAATGAGAACATAGATTCGGGAGTATTTCAGGCCGGTTCTGTAGCAATATTGTTGCAATTTATTGTAGCATGTACTGTTCATAGCCAGCCGAGAAAAGTGAATTCCAGAGAAACCACACGGGCGTATGGAAATTATCCATGCTCGTGTGGAAGTTCCATATTGGCCACGTTGAGAATCCACAGGGACGTGTGGATGCCTAATTCCAGCCCTATTTAAAGCCAATTTTCAGCCCGATTTCAGCATTCTTTTCTTAATCTTTTCCCAAACTTGAGAGAGAGTGGCGGCTAGGGTTTGGAGAGGTATTGGCTATGGATTAGGAGAGGTTCTACGGCTCCAACATTGCACTCCGTTTGGAAGAAGGTTAGTGGGAGAGCTTTCGTCGGCACCGATCCGCCGAGGTGTATCCTAGGCTGGACAAAGTGACCCTTGGACAAGTAGAGCCTTCTTCAAAAGACGGTCGTCATGTCTACCGAGGGCGTTTTCTATGGCTTACTTGTTTTTACATTCGATTTAAGTGATTGTAGCTAGGTCCATGGAGAGCTAAACCCCTAGTGGGTACTTGGATTTGTGAATCCTAGGATGTATTTGTTTTATTAAATATTATTATATTGCTTTCATTAATTGATGTGCCAATTGAGTTCCAATATTGTATGCTTGATTATTTGAATACTCTGTTAGAGTGACACTAGGGTTGAGAGTCCTTTTTGGCAACCCTTGTGAGTGAGTGACACACCACGAGTGTTAGATAAAGCTAGATTAGAGAGGGCTGAGAGGGTTGAGAGGGTGAGTCGAGAGGTAGCGGAGCATCCCCGTTCCCCTCCGGTGTGATTCATCCTACCTCCATTTCCTCAAGTTTTTTGTGGTTAAAGTAGACTGAATGGGCTAAGGGATGGCCTTCCACTGGGCTTTGTTGTAGAGGCAGCGGAGTGAAGTATTGAAGTGATTTTAACACCTAGGGCTTAATTGTGTCTAGGGACCTTTCACCTGGACTAAAAGGTTAGGTCTACATCTAAGAAGAGGATTTATCACATGGAATTCCTAGAACTCATTGCGATTCTATACGAGTGCGAGGTTGAGAGATTGTTCAATTTCTCCCCCGGGACATGTATAGAGTTAGACATGGTTGACCTTAGATTTTGGATCATGTATTGAAGGATCTCCATGACTCATTAATGCATTAGTTAGAAAGCATATTAGAGGGTTTTTGCACTTGAAATGATTGTCCTAGGTGGAATAATATCCGGGTATCCCATTTATATTTATTGCCTTACCTCCTCTTTAATTGTGTCTTCTCTCTTGTCTCTTTTAGTTTTGTTTACATTACATCTTGTTACACAACTATTATTCACTTTTCTCTTAGTTAAGAAACAATTCAAGTATTTTTATTCCCTACTCCTTGTTGATGCGATACCAACTCATATGGGATTTATTACTTCAACAAACCCATGCACTTGCGGGATATATGCAAGGGGCATTGTCAAGTACAGGTATAGCTCATGTCTGCTCAATACCCCAGTGCTATCACCATGGCTGATAAATGCTTGTATGATAAGAATACAAAGTATTCTTTCCTTATGATGAGCATTAGTTTTCCGGGATTTTTACAAAAATATGTGTGCATTTGTATTACTTTCATGCATATAGGGTTGTGAAGTAGAATGTTAGAGAAAGAAGCCAATATAGATCATGAATGCACCATTTGGAGGAAATTTTGAGAAGGTTCAAATGCGAAGACATAAGTCGGGTTTAAGATGCGAGAATGTGTGCCAACCTCTTTGTATTCAAGTTAGCACAACTATTTGGAGGGGCACAAGGGCAGTCACATTCAAGCATTCCGGCTTGAGCATGTATAGCATGATCTCCACCAACGTATTTGTTTATTGAAGAAATAAAGTGATCTACGGTGTAAACTTGAGCCCATTTATGTTACCTCGATCAAAACATTGATTCAGGAGTGTTTTGGGCATGCATTGTAGCATGATACTATAGCAAACATTGTACTAGGTACTGTTCACAGCCGGCCGAAGAAAGAGTAAAACAGAGAATCCACACGGGTGTGTGGAAATTCCACATGCTCGTGAGAAAAATCCACAGGGGCACCCACATAGGCGTGTGGATTCTCGATTGCAATCCTATTTAATGTCGATTTCAGCCCCGATTTAAAAATTCTTTTCTCCATTTTTTTCCCATCTTAAGAGAGGGCTTCGGCTAGTGATTTGGAGAGGTTCTACGGCTCCGACATCATGCTCCGTTTTGAAGAAGGTTAGTGGGAGAGCTTTTATCGGCACCGATCCGACGAGGTGTATCTTAGGCCGAACAAAGGGACCCTTGGACAAGTAGAGGACTCTCCATAAGACCATCGCCATGAATATCGAGGGGGTTTTATATGGATTCTTTGCTTTTACATTTGATTTCATTGATTGTAATTAGCTCCATGGAGAGCTAAATCCTCTAGTGGGTACTTGGGTATTTGTGAAGCCTAGGATGTATTTGTTTCATTGAACCTCTTTATTATGCTTTCAATTAATTGATGTTTTATTTGAGTTCCAATCTTGAATGCTTGATGGGTATAGTCCGCAGGGTTCGGACGAAAGTTTATCCTTTGGTTTTATCAGCTCCAGAGATAGCTAAGGATGAGAGTGATGATGCTGAGGCTTCTCATCCTGCTCCCGAGCCTCAGCCAACACCAATGGGGACCGAGGCACCTCCGGTGGCAGAGGACCCACCCCTAGTACGCATGTTTTCACTATCTTGAGCCCATGATCGCTTTGAGAGGCTCGAGAGTGTTGTGGGGGTAATACAGATAGAGGTCGCTGAGGTCTTATCAGAGATTGCTGAGATTTGGGCTATGCAGGTCACACAGTATACAGAGTTCATGGCACGTTTCGACACGTTACAGCAGATTTTAAAGCGAGACGTCACCTCGTCATTTGTCTTGCGGCTGAGGACTCCTCAGGCCCCTCCGGCATCACCATCACCACCTCCACCAGCACCTTTCGATCTAGCACCCGCAGTAGCAGAGGAGCCAGACCGCGGCATTGACACTTGATTTATTTTATTTCGTCTTATTACTTCTGCATTTTTATTTCAGAATTGTATTTTCAGGAAGGACTTTCCTTCTGAGTTTATTATTATTTTGTGTTCTGAGTTTTATCTTTCATTTGTCTTGCCTTATCTTTTTTTGTTTTATTAAGATTCACTGAACCCCCTCGTGTATGCGTGAAGATGGTCTTGTCATCATGGGAATTGAGACTTTGTCATGGGCATGGCCAATAGTGCTTCGGCACTTGGCCGTGTGTGCTTCACAACCAATTGGAACATCACTGCCAAGGATTTAGCTCCATCAAATGCAACACTACGAGTCAGGGGGAGTATTGTTTTGGTTGCTTCTCCCACATTTGTTCTTGATTGATATATATTATGAGTGAGCTTGCATGTGTACATCGGAGACAATGTACAACTTAAGTGTAGGGGGGAGTTTCATAGTGCACACATCTCTTTTATATTAATTTTGATTTATATACATGCTCACATAGCCAATGGGGATTCACCTTAGTTGCAATGATTGTATTCATGAGTTTAGGAGAATTTTTAACATTGAATGTCTTCATGCTCTAGTTTTTGCTAGAATTTCTAGGAATTTTTACCCGATTGACACTTGTTGCACTACTTACTCTTTAAACTCTTTTGGAAACTCAAGTTTGATGTAAAAGGGACTATTTATATTTGTTTCTTTTGTTAATTCTAAAAAAAAATGGTGAAATGAAAACAAAGAACAAAATAGTTTTATTGTTTATTTGTGCTTGTTGGGTGGAAAGAGCTACCACCTATGAAGTATGAAGCTACTCTCATAAGTTGGATACTAGTTATGCCCTAATGAGAGAAAGAGCTATCTCATAGGATGGGTGAAAGCTACCACTCCGGTAGAAAGAGCTACTACCTCGAATGTATGAAAGCCACCTTAGCGACCGCTTTGGAAAGGGCTATCTTAGAGGGTGTGTGAAGCTACTACCATCTTTGAAATTTTGTTACTGTTTATAGATAAATAAGTCCCTTGTACATAGAACTTTGAGGAGTATACTTTGGGTTGTTTTGAGTGACTTCACACACTTACACGATTTCGGGTTTGTTGTCTTTTTTGATTCAAGTTTTTAGCTAGAGCAATGATTTTTTGTATTTAGTGTTTTAAATTACCTTACTTGTAGAATGCTCTCTTTGTATGCTTTGGTGAACTTAAGGCAATGCACTACAAATATGTCCATCATCTATGCACATAATGTTTTAATTTTTGCTTGAGGACAGGCAAAAGCTTAAGTGTGGGGGAGTTTTATAAGTTCTTGTGTGATAAGAATACAAAGTGTTCTATCCTTATGATGACCACTACTTTTCTCGGGTTTTTACACTAATATGTGTGCATTTATGTTACTTTCATGCATTTATGGTTGTGAAGCCGAATATAAGAGAAAGAAGCCAATGTGTATCATGAATTCACCATTTGGAGGAAATTTTGCGAATGTTCAAATGCGAAAACATAAGTCGGTTTTAAGATGCGAGAATGTGGGCCAACCTCCTTGTATTCAAGTTAGTACAACGATTTGGAGGGGCACAAGGGCAGTCACATTCAAGCATTCTGACTTGTGCATGTATAGCATGATCTTCACCAACGTATCCATTTATTGAAGAAACAAAGTGATCTATGGCATAAACATGTACCTGTTTACGTTACCTCAATGAAAACATGGATTCAGGAGTGTTTCGGATCGATACTGTAGCAGGTACTCTTTACAGCCGACCGAAGAAGGAGTAAAATAGAGAATCCACACCGGCGTGTGGAAATTCCACACGCCCGTTTGAAAAATCCATAGGGGCGCCCACATGGGCGTGTGGATTCCCGATTTCAGCTCTATTTATTGGCGATTTCAGCCCCGATTTCTGAATTACTTTCTCCATCTTTTTCGCAAATTGAGATAGGGCTTCGGCTAGGGTTTTGAGAGGTATTGGCTATGAATTTGGAGAATTTCTACGGCTCTGACATTGTGCTCAGTTAGGAAGAAGGTTAGTGAGAGACCTTTCGTCGGCACCAATCTGGCGAGGTGTATCCTAGGTCAGACAAAGTGACCCTTGGACGAGTAGAGGACTCTTCACAAGACCATCGCCATGACTATCGAGGGGGGTTTTCTATGGATTCTTTGCTTTTACATTTGATTTCATTGATAGTAATTAGCTCCATGGAGAGCTAAACCCCCTAGTGGGTACTTGGGTATTTGTGAACCCTAGGATGTATTTGTTTCATTCATCATCTTTATTATGCTTTCAATTAATTGATGTTTTATTTGAGTTCCAATCTTGAATGCTTGATTGTATGAAAACTCCCTTAGAGTGACACAAGGATTGAGAGTTCTTGTTGGTAAACCTTGTGAGTGAGTGACACACCACAAGAGTTAGACAAAGATAGATTGGAGAGGGTTGAGAGAGTGAGTTGAGAGGTAGCAGAGCGTCCCCTTTCCCCTCTGGTGTGATTTATTCTACCTACATTTCATCAAGTTCATTCGGTCATAGTAAAGTGGCTGGCCTAAAGGATGACCTTCCGCTGGGGCTTAGTTGCGGGTGCAGCGGAGTGAAGCGTTGAAGTAATTTTAGTACCTAGGGCTTAATTGTGGCTAGGGACCTTTCACCTAGACCAAAAGGTTAGGTCTACATCTAGGAAGAGGATTTATCACTTGCAATCCCTAGAACTCATTGCAATTCTATACCAGTGTGAGGTTGAGAGGTTATTCAATTTCTCCTCTGGGACATGTATAGAGTTAGGCATGGTTGACTTAGATTTGGGAACATGTATTTAAGGATCTCCATGACTCATTATTTAATCAGTTAGAAAGTATAATAGAGGGTTCTTGCACTTGAAACGATTGTTGTAGATGGAATAATATCTGGGTACCCCATTTATATCGATTGCCTTACATTATGCTTTACTTGTGCTCTCTTTCTTGTTCTTTTACTTTTGTTATTTCACATCTTTTCACACATATCACTATTCATCTTTCACTTAGTTAAGAAATAATTTAAGTGTTTTTATTCCCTACTACCTGTGGATACGATACCCCACTCATCTGGGATTTTATTACTTCGACAAACCCGTGCACTTGCTGGACATACGCAAGGGTGTTGTCAACGGCCATTCACCGACCTGCTGATAACACCCCTTACGTATATCCCGCAAGTGCACGGGTGTCGAAGTAATAAATCCCAGGTAAGTAGGTATCGTATCCATAGGGAATAGTGCATAGAAACACAACGATTGCTATCTAACTATGATGAGAATAAATCGATGGTATAATGAATGAGATTTATATAAAAAGAGATAAAAGAAATAAGAATGAGAGGCACAATAAAATTGAGAGATAAGGTAGTCGATATAAATGGGGTACTTAGATATTGTTCCGCCTAGGACAATTGTTTTAAGTGCAGAACTAACTATTATGCTTCCTAATTAATGCATTAATGAGTCATGGAAATCCTCTAATACACGGTCCCAAATCTAAGGTCAACTGTAACTAACTCTATACCATGTCTCAGAGGAGAAATCTAACAAACTCACCACTTCGCACTCGGATAGAATCCCATGGAGTTCTAGGGATTCCAAGTGATAGACCCTCTTCCTAGATATAGACCTAACCCTTTGGTCTAGGTGAGAGGTCCCTAGTCATAATTAAACCCTAGGTGGTAAAAACACTTCAACGCTTCACTCCATTGCCTCTACAACTAAGCCCCAGCGGTAGGTCATCCCTTAGCCCATTCACTCTACTATGACCGCAAAGAACTCAAGGAAATAGAGGTAGGATAAATCACAACAAAGGAAAAAAGGGACGCTCCTCTACCTCTCGACTCGCCCTCTCGACCCTCTCCAATCTAGCTTTGTCTAACCCTCATGGTGTGTCACTCATTCACAAGGGTTACCAATATGAACTCTCAACCCTAGTGTTACTCTAATGGAGGATTCAATCAATCAAGCATTCAATATTGGAACTTAAATAAAACCTCAATTAGTGAAAGCATAATAGAAGGTTTAATGAAACAAATACATCATAGGGTTCACAAATCCAAGTACCCATTATGGGGTTTAGCTCTCCATGGAGCTAGTTACAATCAACATTGAAATCGAATGTAAAAAACAAGTAATCCATAGAGAAATGCCCTCGTTAGTCTTGTCGATGGTCTTGTGGAGTGGCCTCGTCTCCTCCAAAGGTCCCTTGTCTGGCCTAGGGCATACCTCCCCGGATCGGTGCTGATGAAAGCTCCCCCAATAACCTTCTACCAAGTGGAGCGCGATGTCGAAGCCATAGAACCACTCCAAAACCCTTTCAAATACCTCTTAAAACCGTAGCCGCCGCCCTCTAGAAAGTTAGGGAAAAGATGGAGAAAAGAATTCTAAAATCGGCCTTAAATAGGGCAGGAATCGGGCATCCACATGCCCCTATGGATACTCCACACGGGCCTCTGGAAATTCCACACGGGTGTGGATAATGTCCACACGCTTGTGTGGATTCTCTGAGCATCACTTTTTTAGCCGGCTGTGAATAGAACCTGCTACAGTAATGGGCCGAAACACTCCCGAATCCATGTTTTCATCTAGGTAACGTAAATGGGTACACGTTTACATCATAGATCGCATTGCTTCTTTAATAAACAGCTTCATTGGTGAAGATCTTCCTATCAATACACAAGTCGGGATACTTGAATGTGGCTGCCTTTGTGCCCCTCTAAATCATAGTGCTAACTTGAATACAAAAAGGTTGGCACACATTCTTGCATCTTGAACCCGACTTATGACTTTGCGTTTGAAACTTCTCAAGATTTCCTCCAAATAGTGCATTCACGACCTACATTGGCTTCTTTCTTTAACATTCGGCTTCACAACCCTATACGCATGAAAGTAACAAAAATGAACAAATATTAGCGCTAAAACTTTATAAAAGTAATGCTCATCATAAGGAAAGAATACTTTGCATTCTTATCGCACAAGCACTTATGACCTACTCAGAACGACATGCAAGTAGCGATATGCAAGTCGAGAAAGGCATGTGTCCTTGGACACCCCTGGCTCGTATTGGTCCTGACTAGATAATAATCTATACACTCTCTGTGGGGTCAAAGCGCCAGGATAGTCTATCGGCAACTGAGTGTACTCCTCTGTGTCTTTGAATGCCTCATCGTACAGTCCAAGTAGAATCGGAAACTGACTGACGCTCATGCTATGGTGATGTCCAAACACTCTAAATTGGATCGTGTTGACGCTCTAGAAGCAATTGTAAGAGCGATCGAACTCAAATGATGAGAGCACCTATAGTGTAAGCATGCGGATAGCTAGCTCCATAATCAACAGTAAATCAGCTGAAAAACTCGAACATAATCCTTCTAAAATGACGGTGAGAAGTTGGGAGAGTGAGCAGATGCATTTTTTGGTATGGAGAAGCGTAAAAATGAAAAGACGTATGAAGATTATAAAGAAAACTCGCGGCCGTTTGAGTTCTATACATCCACACGGGCGTGTGGAAATTACACACGCTCGTGTGACTCCAGAGGAGAGCCTCACATGCCCTTGTGTGCTCTCGACATACCACACTATCTCTGAACTCATCCACATGAGTGTGTGGAAATTCTCCACAGCCGTGCGCTCGACCCACAAGGGCACAGACATGCCCCTATGGATTTTTTGTACAACCGATAAAAAATTCTAAGTGTTCCACACGCCTATGTGAAAATTCCACACAGGTGTGTGGATCTTCACAGGGTTACTCACGGGGGCACTCACATTTCCTTGTGTCTTCTTGGGATGGCGAGTTCTTCTCTTTAGGAAATCACACAGGCATATGGAAATTACCCACGCCCAAATGTAATGTATAAGGTTGGACATAGGGGTAGACACATGCCCCTGTGTGCTCTCGGGATAGAGCTCTGAACATCTGCAGAGAATAAACTGGCTTCTGACCGTCACAAGGTCATTCACATGGGTAGACGTACGCCCTTGTATCCTCTCAGGATGAGCTCTGAACAAAAACACACGCCCATGAGTAATTTCCACATGGCCTTGTATCTTCTCACGATGACTTAGAAAAAATCATAGACCTTGCAGAAAATTTCTGAACATTTACACCTATTCAAAGCCTGCCTAAATTATCCAAAAGCAACTAGAGAATCATGAAACACATGCTCAAACAACGAAGAATTTGACCAAACACAACTATGCATGCGAAAACAACAATGATCCACAAGAAAAACACAGTACTTTGCATGTAAATCTCAAAACACCAACACTCAAAGCCTTATTCATGCAAGTACTAAACTAGAAACTAGAAAAATAGTAAAGACTTGGGTTGCCTCCCAAAAAGCACTTGTTTAACATCATTAAGCTTGACGTACCTCTCCTTACCCCATGGGGGCTCATGGACAAAGAATACTTCCTTGTCATGTTTACTTACTCCCCACCAAAATAAGGTTTTAGCCGATGTCCATTCACATTGAATGTGCCTTTCTCCGGATGAGAAGTTTCAATAGCCCAAACCATCTGGACTTAAGCATCCCCAGAAATAGCCTTAGGTGAGAATTGAACAATAACACTTGATCGCAGACTTTGAACTCCTTCGGGTTTTAAATATGCTTATCATGCCACTTCCGAATTCTCTCCTTGTAAATCCTTGCATTCTCATATGCCTTCATTCTCCATTCATCCAACTAATTAAGATGAAGCATTCTTTATTTCCCCATTTTGCTCAAGGCAAAATTCATGCCGTTAATGGCCCAATAGGCTTTATGCTCTAACTCCATGGGCAAGTGACACGATTTACCATATACCAAGTTATAGGGGGGGTCCCTATTGGAGTTTTATACGCCGTTCTATGAGCCCAAAGTGTGTCATCCAAGTAGTTTGGCCAATCCCACTTTCCTTATTCTATGGATTTTGTCAAAATTCTCTTAATCTCTCATTTTGTGACTTCCACATGACCACTCGTCTGCGGGTGATAGGGGGTAGCAAGGCGATGATGCACTCCATAGCACTTCAACACTTTCTCAAGTTGAGTGTTACAAAAATGAGTTCCTCGATCACTAATGATAATTAGTGGGGTCCCAAATCGAGTGAACAACTTCTTCAAAAATTTAACCACGGTTATAGCATCATTAGTAGGTAACGCTTGAGCCTCAACTCATTTAGAGATATAGTCAACTGCAACTAGAATGTATTGATTACAGTTCGACTTCAGAAACGGGCCCATAAAGTCAATTCCCCAAACATCAAATACCTCACAAAATTGAAGTGGATTCTAAGGCATTTC
Organism: Dioscorea cayenensis subsp. rotundata; assembly: GCF_009730915.1. Lineage (NCBI taxonomy): Eukaryota > Viridiplantae > Streptophyta > Magnoliopsida > Dioscoreales > Dioscoreaceae > Dioscorea > Dioscorea cayenensis. The sequence continues at coordinate 10,336,279 of NC_052481.1, read as the reverse complement.
ATCTCGCCGCGATAGATTTCCTTCCCTTTGACAACTGTCGCATCGAAAAACAAACTAATGTGCATCCTCGAATAGAGTTGGCCAATAAAATCCAGCAGTAAAGCCTTTTCAACCATTCTACTTGAAGCATAATGCCGTCCCAACTGGCCCGGAGTGACAATGTGCAAGGATATTACACCTTTCTTCCATTGATACACATCTTCGAACTACGTCATCTGCACAAATGCAGAAAAGGTACGGATCATCCCAAAAGTAATTCCTCAAATCACTGAAGAACTTCTTCTTTTGCTGGAATGTGAGGCTCTGCTTAAGTAATTTCCCTTGATAAATAGTTTGCAATATCTGCTAACCATGGAGTGCCCTCTGATTCTGAACTCTGAACTACATACAAGTGTTCCACAGGAAAGTAATCATTAATGTCTTTGCTAGCTGGCTCTTGACCTTCGCACCCCTCTAATCGAGACAAATTGTCTACAACCACATTTTTGGTTCCTCTCTTATCTTTTATCTCCATATCGAACTCTTGAAACAATAGGATCCAATGAATCAACCTCAGTTTCGCATCAGCCTTAATTAGAAGATAGCGGAGTGTCGAGTGATAGTGATCCTAGACAAAATAAGGTATGATATGTACTTTCGAAAACAAACATCACTGCTAATAACTCTTTTTCGGTGGTTGTATAGTTCTCTTGAGAACTTATGAGAGTCTTGCTACTATAATAGATCGATTGGAATTGCCTATCTTTCCTCTGACCCAAAACTGCTCTAACAGCAAAATCACTTGCATCGCACAAGATCTCAAAGGGCTCGTTGCAATCTTGTATGGTCAAAATGGGTGGTTGCACTAATTTCTCCTTCAACAAGTTGAAAGCAATTAAACAGTCATTCCCAAAATCAAAGGGAACATCCTTTTCAAGGAGTTTATTCAATGGTTGAGTGATCTTCGAAATGTCCTTCATAAACCTTCCATTTGTAGGTGGAGAAGCTTTTCTATGACTTCAATCTATGCCTTATCCACCTCCATCCCCACTTAGGAAATCTTATGTCCAAGGATAATGCCTTCTTGGATCATAAAGTGACACTTCTCCCAATTAAGAAGAATTTTTGTCTCTTCACATCTCACAAACACTCTCTCCAAATTCCCTAAAAAATGTCAAAGGAATCTCCGAACACCAAAAAATCATCTATGAACACTGACAACACCCCTTACATATGTCACGCAACTGCACGGGTTTGTCGAAGTAATAAAATCCCAGGTGAGTGGGTATCGTATCCATAGGGAGTAGGGAGTAAAAATACTTCAATTATTTCTTAAATAAGTGAAATATGAATAGTGATTTATGTGACAAGATTTAATGCAAACAAAAGTAAAAGAGAAAAGAGAGAGAGAGCCTAAGTAAAGGAGAAGTAAGGAAATCTATATAAATGAGGTACTCGGATATTGATCTACTTAGGACAATCATTTCAAGTGGAAAAACACCCTCTATTATGCTTCCTAAATAATGAATTAATGATTCATGGAGATCCTTTAATACATGGTTCCCAAATCTAAGGTCAACCATGCCTAACCCTATACATGTCCCGGAGGAGAAATTGAACAATCTCTCAACCTCGCACTCGTATAGAATTGTAATGAGTTCTAGGGATTCCAAGTGACAAATCCTCTTCCTATATGTAGGCCTAACCCTTTGGTCAAGGCAGAAGGTCCCTAGCCACAATTAAGCCATAGATGCTAAAATCACTTTAACGCTTCACTCCATGGCACTTGCAACTAGGCCCTAGTAGAAGGTCATCCCTTAGCCCATTCACTCTACTATGACCGTAAAGAACTCGAGGAATTGGAGGTAGAATAAATCATACTGGAGGGGAAAGGAAATGCTCCGCTACCTCTGGACTCACCGTCTCTACCCTCTTTAATATGGCTTTGTCTAACTCTCGTGGTGTGTCACTCACTCACAAGGGTTACCAACAAAACTCTAAACCCTAGTGTCACTCTAAGGGAGTATTCATACAATTAATGCATTCAAGATTGGAACTCAATAAAAATATCAATTAATGAAAGCATATTAACAAGGTTCAATGAAACGAATACATCCTAGGGTTCACAATCCAAGTAGCCACTAGGGGATTTAACTCTCCATGGAGCTAATTACAATCAATGAAATCGAATGTAAAAGCAATAAATCCATAGAAAACCCCCTCGATAGTCATGAAGATGGCCTTTAGGAGAGTCCTCTACTCGTCCAAAGGTCCCTTTGTCTGGCCCAGGATACACCTCACTGGATTGGTGCCGACGAAAGCTCTCCCACTAACCTTCTTCCAAATGGAGCATGATGTCAGAGCTGTAGAACCTCTCCCAATCCCTAGCCAATAACTCTCAAAATCCTAGCCGCAGCCCTCTCTCAAGTTGTGGAAAAGATGAAGAAAAGAATGTTGAAATCGGGTCTGAAATCGGCTTTTAAATGGCTGGAATCGGGAATCCACACGTCCCTGTGGATATTCCATACGACCTTGTGGGTTTAACACACAGGCATGTGAAATTTCCACACGCCCGTGTGGCTTCTCTGGCCAACTCCTTCTTCGGCGGGCTGTGAACAATATTTGCTACAGTGTTTTGCTATAGTCCCCTACTATAGTATCATTCCAAAACACTCCCAAAACCATGCTTTCATCGAGATAACGTAAACGGGCAAACATTTACATTGTATATCGCTTAGCTTCTTCAATAAACGGCCGCATTGGTGGAGATCTCGTTACACATGCACAAGCCAGAATACTTAGAACGTGACTGCCATTGTGCCCCTCCAAATAATTGTGCTAGCTTGAATACAAGGAGGTTGGCACATATTCTACCATCTTGAACCCGACTTATGTCTTTGTATTTGAACCTTCTCAAGATTTCCTCTAAATGGTGCACTCACGATCTACATCAGCTTCTTTCTCTAAGATTCACCTTCACAAACCTATATGCATGAAAGTAACATAAATACACACATATTAGTGTTAAAATATGATAAAAGTAATGCTCATCATAAGGAAAGAACACTTTGCATTCTTATCACACAAGCACTTATCAAACTCCCCCACACTTAAGCTTTTGCTTGCCCTCAAGCAAAAATTTAAACATTGTATGCATAGATGAAGGAAATATTGGAATTGCTTGGCCTTAGGTTCGCCAAAACATGGAAAGAGAGCATTCTACAAGCAATGGAAATTTCAACACTAAATACGAAAAATTAATGCTCTAGCTAAAAACTTGAATAAAAAAGGGCAACAAACCCGAAATATGTAAGTGTGTGAACTCATTCAAGTCAACCCAAAGTATACTCCTCAAAGTTCTACGTATAAGGGACTTATTTATCTACAAAAGGTAACTAAAATTCAAAAAGGGTAATAGCTTCAGAGATCCTCTAAGGCAGTCCTTTCCAAAGCGGCCGCTAAGGGGGCTTTCATACTTTTGAGGTTGTAGCTCTTTCTACTGTGGTGGTAGCTTTCACACACCCCATGAGATAGCTCTTTCTCTCATTAGGGCATAACTACTATCTGACTTATGAGAGTAGCTTCATACATCATTGGTGGTAGCTCTTTCCACCCAACAAGCACAACTAGACAACAAAACTATTTTGTTTTTCCTTTTCATTTTTCCATTTTTTTTTCAGAAAAAATAACATAAGAAACAAAACTAAAACTAGTCCCTTCAACATCAAACTTCAGTTTACAAAAGAGTTTAAAGAGTGAGTAGTGCACAAGTGTTAATCGGGCGAAGATTCTAAAAAAGCCAAGAAAGAACTACAGTATTGGAACATTCAATGTTAAAAATTCTCCTATACTCAAGAATACAATCATTGCAACTAAGGTCAACCGCCATTGTCTATGTAAGCATGCATAACAATCAAGACTAATATAAAATATATATGCACTATGAAACTTTAAAAACTTGACAACGCCCCTTGCTTATCTCCGTAAGTGCACAGTTTGTTGAAGTAATAAAATCCGAGGTGAGTGGGTATCGTATCCTTAGGGAATAGGGAGTAAAAATACTTCAATTGTTTCTTAACTAAGCGAAATATGAATAATGACCTGTGTGAAATGGAAACAAAAGTAAAAGAACAAGAGAGTAGAACATAAGTAAAGGAGAGGTGAGGCAATCGATATAAATGGGGTACTCGGATATTGATCCGCCTAGGATAATCGTTTCAATTGCAAAAACCCTATATTATGCTTCCTAACTAATGCATTAATGAGTCATGGAAATCCTTTAAGACATGGTCCCAAATCTAAGGTCAACCATGCCAAACCCTATACATGTCCCGGAGGAGAAATTGGGCAATCTCTCAACCTCGCACTCGTATAGAATTGTAATGAGTTCTAAGGATTCGAAGTGATAAATCATTTTCGTATATGTAGACCTAACTCTTTGGTCAAGACGGAAGGTCCCTAGCCACAATTAAGCCCCAGATGCTAAAATCACTTCAACACATCACTCCATTGCACTCGCAATTAAGCCCCGGCGGAAGGCCATCCCTTAGCCCACTCACTCTACTATGACCGCAAAGAACTCGAGGAATTGGAGGTAGAATAAATCACATCGGAGGGGAGAGGGAACGCTCTGCTACCTCTCGACTCAGCCTCTTAACACTCTCCAATCTGGCTTTGTCTAACTCTCGTGGTGTGTCACTCACTCACAATGGTTACCAACAATAACTCACAACCCTAGTGTCACCCTAAGGGATTATTCATACAATCAATGCATTTAAAATTGTAACTCAATAAAAACATCAATTAATGAAAGCATAATAACAAGGTTCAATGAAACAAATACATCATAGGGTTCACAATCCAAGTACCCACCAGGGTGTTTACCTCTCCTTGGAGCTAATTACAATCAATGAAATCGAATGTAAAAGCAATAAATCTAAAGAAAAACCCCTCGATAGTTGTGATGATGGTCTTGTGGATAGTCTTCTACTCGTCCAAAGGTCAATTTATCTGGCATAGGATACACCTCGCGGATCGGTACCGACAAAAGCTCTCCCACTAACCTTCTTCCAAATACAGTGCGATGTTATAGCCATAGAACCTCTCCCAATCCCTAGCTAATAAGTCTAAAAACCCTAGCCGCAACCCTCTCTCAAGTTGAGGAAAAGCTGGAGAAAAGAATGTTGAAATCGGGGTTGAAATCGGCTTTTAAAAGGATAGAATCGGGAATCCACACGCCCCTGTGGATATCCCACACGAGCTTGTGGAATTATCACCCGGGCGTGTGGAGTTTCCACACACCCATGTGGCTTCTCTGGCTAACTCATTCTTTGGCCAGCTGTGAACAGTACCTAGTACAGTGTTTTCCTACAGCCACCTCCTACAGTATCGGTCTGAAACACTCTTGAAACCATGCTTTCATCAAGGTAATATAAACGGGCACACGTTTACGTTGTAGATCGCTTTGCTTCTTCAATGAACGGCCGCGTTGGTGGAGATCTCGTTACACATACACAAGCCGGATTACTTAGAATGTGACTGCCATTGTGCCTCTCTAAATCATTGTGCTATCTTAAATATAAGGAGGTTGGCACACATTCTAGCATCTTGAACCCGACTTATGACTTTGCGTTTAAACCTTCTCAAGATTTCCTCCAAATGGTGCACTCATGATCTACATCGGCTTCTTTCTCTAAGATTCAGCTTCACAAACCTATATGCATGAATGTAACATAAATACACACATATTAGTGTTAAAACCCGATAAAAGTACTGCTCCTCATAAGGAAAGAACACTTTGCATTGTTATCACACAAGCACTTATTAAACTCCCGCACACTTAAGCTTTTGAATGTCCTGAAGCAAAAATTAAAACATTGTATGCATAGATGAAAGAAATATTGGAATTGCTTGGCCTTAGGTTCGCCAAAGCATGCAAAGAGAGCATTCTAAAAGTAAGGAAAATTTCAACACTAAATACGAAAAATCAATGCTCTAGCTAAAAACTTGAATAAAAAAGGACAACAAACCCAAAATCATGTAAGTGTGTGAACTCATTCAAGTCAACCCATAGTATATTCCTCAAAGTTCTACATATAAGGGACTTATTTATCTACAATAGTTAATAAAAATTCAAAAAGGGTAGTAGCTTCACACATCCTCTAAGACAGCCCCTAAGGTGGCTTTCACACTTTTGAGGTTGTAGCTCTTTCTACCGGGATGGTAGCTTTCACACATTCCATGAGATAGCTCTTTCTCCCATTGGGGATAACTAGTATCTGACTTATGAGAGTAGCTTTGTACATCATAGGTGGTAGCTTTTTTCACAAAACAAGCACAACTAAACAACAAAACTATTTTGTTCTTTCTTTTCATTTTTTCCATTTTTTTTCAGAAAAATAACATAAGAAACAAAACTTAAACCAGTCCCCTTAACATCAAACTATAGTTTCCATAAGAGTTTAAAGAGTGAATAGTGCACAAGTGTCAATTGGGCAAAAATTCCAAAAAATTCAAGCAAGAACTAGAGCATGAGAACATTCAATGTTAAAAATTCTCCTATACTCAAGAATACAATCATTGAAACTAAGGTGAACCGCCATTGGCTAGGTCAGCACACATAACAATCAAGACTAATATAAAAAATATGTGCACTATGAAACTCCAAAAACTTGACAACGCCCCTTGCGTATGTCCCCCAAGTGCATAGTTTGTTGAATTAATAAAATCCCAGGTGAGTGGGTATCGTATCCGCAGGGAGTAGGAAGTAAAATGACTTAAATTATTTCTTAACTAAGCAAAATATGAATAGTGATTTGTGTGACAAGATGTAATGCAAACAAAAGTAAAAGAGACAAGAGAGAAAGAGCACAAGTAAAGGAGTGGTAAGGTAATCGATAAAAATGGGGTACTCGAATATTGATCCGCCTAGGACAATCATTTGCTTCCTAACTAATGCATTAATGAGTCGTGGAGATCCTTTAATACATGGTCCGAAATCTAAGGTCAACCATGCCTAACCCTATACATGTCCTGGAGAAGAAATTGAACAATCTCTCAACCTCGCACTAGTATAGAATTGCAATGAGTTCTAGGGATTCCAAGTGATAAATCATCTTCAGATATGTAGACCTAACCCTTTGGTCCAGACGGAAGGTCTCTAGCCACAATTAAGCCCCACATGCTAAAATCACTTCAACACGTCACTCCATTGCACTCGCAACTAAGCCCCGGCGAAAGGTCATCCCTTAGCCCACTCACTCTACTATGACAGCAAAGAACTCTTGGAATTGGAGATAGAATAAATCACACCGGAGGGGAGAGGGAACGCTCTTCTACCTCTCGACTCACCCTCTCAACCCTCTCCAATCTGGCTTTATCTAACTCTCGTGGTGTGTCACTCACTCACAAGGGTTACCAACAAGAACTCACAACCCTAGTGTCATCCTAAGGGATTATTCATACAATCAATGCATTTAAAATTGTAACTCAATAAAAACATCAATTAATGAAGGCATAATAACAAGATTCAATGAAACAAACACATCATAGGGTTCACAATCCAAGTACCCACCAAGGTGTTTAGCTCTTCTTGGAGCTAATTACAATCAATGAAATCGAATGTAAAAGCAATAAATCTAAAGAAAACCCCCTCGATAGTTGTGCCGATGGTCTTGTGGATAGTCCTCTACTCGTCCAAACGTCAATTTGTCTGGCCTAGGATACACCTCGCGGATCTGTGCCGATGAAATCTCTCCCACTAACCTTCTTCCAAATGGAGCGCGATATCATAGCCGTAAAACCTCTCCCAATGCCTAGCCAATAATTATGAAAACCCTAACCGCAACCCTCTCTCAAGTTAGGGAAAAGCTGGAGAAAAGAATATTGAAATCAGGGCTGAAATTGGTCCTTAAAGGGCAAGAATCGGGAATCCACACGCCCCTGTTGATATTCCACACGAACTTGTGGAATTAACACACGGGCGTCTGGAATTTCCACACGCCCGTGTGGCTTCTCTTGCCAAATCCTTCTTTGGCCGGCTATGAACAGTACTTGGTGCAGTGTTTTTCTACTATAGCATGCTACAGTACCGGTTTGAAACTCTCCCGAAACCATGTTTTTCGACTCGTTTATGTTGTAGATCGCTTTGCTTCTTCAATGAATGGCCGCATAGGTGGAGATCTCATTACACATGCACAAGCCAGAGTACTTATAATGTAACTGCCATTGTCACCCTCCAAATCATTGTGCTAGCATAAATACAAGGAGGTTGGCACACATTCCAAAAACTTGACAAGATCCCCTTGCATATATCCCGCAATTGCACGGGTTTGTCGAAGTAATAATCCCGGGTGAGAGGGTATCGAATCCACAGGGAGTAGGGAGTAAAGACACTTAATTCGATTCTTAGCTATGTGGAATATCAACAATGATAAGTGTGACAATGATTCAATTCTCAACAATTAAAAGCAACAAGTAAGAGAGCAAAAGTAAGGAGGAGGTAAGGCAATCGATAAAGATGGGGTACTCGGATGATGCTTCACCTAGGATAATCGCTTTAAGTGCAAGAACTCTCTATTATGCTTCCTAATCAATGCAATGGTGAGCATTGGAAATCCTTACATACATAGTCCCAAATCTAAGGTCAACTATGCCTAACTCTATTCATGTCCCGGAGGAGACATTAAATAACCTCTCAACCTCGCACTCGATTAAAGTTGCAATGAGCTCCAGGGATTCCAGGTGATAAATCTCTTCCTAATTATAGACCTAACCCTTTGGTCCAGGCGGAAGGTCCCTAACCACAATTAAGCCCTAGATACTAAGATCCCCTCAACGCTTCACTCCGTTGCACGTGCAACTAAGCCCCAGCGGAGATTCATCCCTTAGACCATTCACTCTATTATGGCCGCAAAGAACTCGAGGAACGGAGGTAGAATCTATCACGTCGGAGGGGAAAAGGGGCGCTCCTGTACCTCTCGACTGACCCTCTCAACCCTCTCCAACCTAGCTTTGTCTAACACTCGTGGTGTGTCACTCACTCACAAGGTTACCAACAAGAACTCTCAACCCTAGTGTCACTCTAGGGGAAATGTTCATACAATCAATCATTCAAGGTTGGAACTCACAATAAACATCAATTTATTGAAAGCATAATAAAGAAGTTCAATGAAACGAATACATCCTAGGTTTCACAATCACATAAGTACCCACTAAGGGTTTAGCTCTACATGGAGCTAAGTACAATCAAAGAAATCGAATGTAAAAGCAATGAATCCATAAAGAAACCCCCTCGATAGTCGTGTCGATGGTCTTATGTAGAGTCCTCTACTCGTCGCAAGGGATCCTTTGTCCGGCCTACGATACACCTCGCCGAATCGATGCCGACGAAAGCTCTCCCAATAACCTTCTTCCAAATGATGCGCGATGTCAGAGCCTTAGAACCTCTCCAAAACCCTAGCCAATACCCTCAAAACCCTAGCCGAAGCCCTCTCTCAAGTTGGGGAAAAAGATGGAGAAAAGAATACAAAAATCGGGGTTGATTCGGCTTTAAATTGGACTGGAATCGGGTGACTACACGGGCATGGATGCTTCCAGGCCCGTGCGGAATTTCTACACGGGCGTGGGTAATTTCCACACGCCCGTGTGGATTCTCTGAAGCTGTCATTTTCGGCCTGCTGTGAACAGTAACTGCTACAATGTTTGTTATGGTGATTTCCTACAGTAACCTACTGCATTACTATGCCAAAAGTACTCCCGAATCCACTTTTCATCGAGGTAACATAAACAGGCACACGTTTATGCCATGGATCGCTTTGCTTCTTCAATGACGGATAAGTTGATGGAGATCTTGTTCTATGTGCATAAGTCGGAATGCTTGAGTGTGACTGCCCTTGTGCCCCTCCAAATGGTTGTGCAAACTCAAATACGGGGAGGTTGGCACACACTCTAGCATCTCGCACACGACTTATATCTTCGCGTTTGAACCTTAGCAAGATTTCCTGCAAAATCGGTGCATTGTGATCCACATTGGCTTCTTTCCTTCATAATTGGTTTCACAACCCTACTTGCATAAAAGTAACATAAAAACACACATATTAATGTAAAAACCCGAGAAATGTAATGCTCAACATAAGAAAAGAATGCTTCGCATTCATATCACACAAGCACTTATCAAACTCCCCCACACTTAAGCTTTTGCTTGTCCTCAAGCAAAAATTAAACATTCTGTGCATCAATGAAGAAAATATTGAAAGTGCTTGGCCTTAGGTTCACAAAATTATACAAAGAGAGCATTCTACAAGTAAGGGAAATTTCAACATTAAAAACAAAAAATCAAAGCTCTAGCTAAAAACATGAATAAAAAAGGACAACAAACCCGAAATCGTGTACGTGTGTGAACTCACTCAAAACAACCCAAGGTATACTCCTCAAAATTCTAAGTACAAGGGACTTATTTATCTACAAAAGTGACAACAATTTCAAAGACGGTAGTAGCTTCAGACATCCTCTAAGGTAGCCCTTTCCAAAGCGGCCGCTAAGGTGGCTTTCACACTTTCGAGGTGGTAGCTCTTTCTACCGGGGTGGTAGCTTTCACTCATCCTATGAGATAGCTCTTTCTCTCATCAGGGCATAGCTAGTATCCGACTTATGAGAGTAGCTTCATACTTCATAGGTGGTAGCTCTTTCCACCCAACAAGCACAATAAAACTATTTTGTTTCTTTTTCTTCATTTTCCATTTTTTTTTGAGAGTTTAGCACAAGAAAATAAACCTAACTAGTCCTTTTAACATCGAACATGAGTTTCCAATAGAGTTCAAAGAGTGAGTAGTGCACTAAGTATAAATCGGGCAAAAATTCCTAGAAATTCAAGCAAGAACTAAAGCATGAAAACATTCAATGTTCGAAATTCTCATAAACTCAAGAATACAATGCTTGCAACTAAGGTGAACCGCCATTGGCTATGTGAACATATAACAATCAAGAACAATAGAAACGATGTGTGCACTATGAAACTCTCCCACACAGTTAAGTTGTACATTGTCCTCAATGTACACATGCAAGCTCACTCATAATGTATATCAATGAAGAATATATGTGGGAGAAGCAATCAAAACAATACTCCCTTGACTCCTAGTGTTGCGTTTGATGGAGCTAAGTCCTTGGGTGTAATGTTCCGACGGGTTGTGAAGCTCACACGGGCAAGTGCTGAAGCGTCGTACCCATGACAAAGTCTCAATTCCCATGATGACAAGACCATCTGCACGCATACACGAGGGGGTTCAGTGAAGCTCAATAAAACAAAAAAAACTCGAGTATACAAAAGATAGAGCAATGAATACAACTCGAGACAAGAAAATGAAAATAAACTCAGAAGGAAAATCCTTTCTGAGTATACAAATCCAAAATAAAATGCAGAAAATAAAATGCGAAAAATAAGAACAAAGAAGGTAAAGACGCCTCAAGTGTTGGTGTCAATAGCTAGTATATCTGTTTCCGTTGATGGAGAATATCACGCTGGTGCTGCAAAATAAATGAAGATTGGCAAAGAAAAGAGAAAGAGAAGCTTACTGACAAAATGATAATGAAAAACTAGAAAAATGGCCGGAAAACTCAATTAACAACCCTCTAAAACGACGGTGAGAGGTTAGGAGAGAGCAAGGATATGTTCTCAAAAGGTATGAGGGTTAAAAGATGAAGAAACCCGAAAAGATTTTAAAGAAAACCTGCGGTTCTAGCATATCTGTAAATCCACACGGGCGTGTGGAAATTACCCACGCCCGTGTGCCTGACAAACAGGGGCAGACGCACGACCCTGTGGACTCTCCTTGCAACTGAGAAAATTCTCCAACACCCACGCCCGTGTGAAAATTCCACACCGGCATGGATATTCACAGGCCCAACTCACAGTGGCAAACGCACACCCCTGTGCCTTCTCGGGATGGAGAGATCCTCTGAAGAGATTCGCACGGGCGTGCGAAAATTACCCACGCCCGTGTGTTATTCACAAGGTTGCCCACAGGGGCGAGTCCACGCCCCTGCGTGCTCTCGGGATAAACCGCCCAACTTTGCAGGAATTCATACGCCTGTGCGGAAATTACCCACGAGCATGTGACAGTCGCATGGTCATTCACAGGGGAAGCCGCACGCCCCTGTGCCTTCTCTGGATGAGCTCGCAGTGCAAATCCACGGGTGTGCGGAAATTCCACACGCCCGTGTGTTTTCTCTGGATGCCTTAGAAAATTCTGTAGGCTCTGCAGAAAATGTTTTAACATGTTTACACACTCAGAGCCTGCCCTAATATGTAAGTTTTACCAGTGAAAAATATGTGAAATAGCTCAAATGACCAAAACTTCACCAAAACACATGAAAGCACAAGATAACTAAAAACCTTGGGTTGCCTCCCAAGAAGCGCTTGTTTTATGTCACTTAGCTTGACGTACCTCTTCCTTACCTTATGGGAGCTTGAAAAGAGTGTGTTCCTCCCGACTAGATATTGCATAGCTACTTCCTTTAAACCAAAAATCTACTTGCCGGGGTGGAATATTTGTTGGAGAGTCCAACCATCTTACCTTTGGCCTCCACGGAAACAATTCGGGTTGGGAATTGTCCAAGCTTAGCACAGGTGGGTCATTGTATGGCTTCAATCTCCTACCCACGTCTTCTTCCAAACCCAAAATCTCTTTCTTGCAATTTATGAGTTGATTAATCCCAAAGACAGATGCTTGCTCCATTACCTTAGGATTTGCGTCTTCTTCCATTTCAACTTGAAAACAATATGTCTTCACCAACTTTCCTTGCACCATTTCTTGTTCACAAACATACTGTCCACTCAAACAATTATCACATTGAATGAACGGTTCTTCTTGTATCCTCTCAATCTTGACAACATCATACTCGTTCCGCCCCACTTTTCATTGTCATTCACTACCACATCTTCTCTATAAGGAACTTGACTTTCTTGCTCAAATAATTGTTGTTCCTTGGAGAGTGTGTCAAGTATCCCTCCTAGTTAATGCTCAAGGTTTTTATAGCAGGCTTCATGACATCTTTGTGTGGTCTCCATATTTTGGACGCAGACATCGGATGCTTCAATAAAGTTAGCTAATATTCTTTGTAACTAAAATGCATCCTCTCCGAGTATCTCACCCGTTTGACATTGCTCTTGAGGTGCCTCCCAATGTTGTTCTCCAATATCCCATAATACATTTGGGTAGCCGACTTCAATTGGATCATATGCGTTGTAATATGGAATGTTTTGTTGTCGTGAAGTAACAATTCTATCAACTTTTTTACTGAGAGCTTCGACCGCAAATATAGAGCAACGATCGGGTCAATCATCATTTAAAAATCCTTGCAAGAAAAAAAGTAAAAACATGACAAAAAGAAAAATAAATGAGAATGATGGAAGAATAAGAAAAGTGTGAAATAATTTTTTTGTTTTTTTAGAACAAATCAGAACTCGTGATAGAGAAGAGATGTGAAATAGAATGAAGGGTAAATAGCTAAGAAAAACAAAGTGCAAAGTATCTCTAAACGCCTACTCCCCGCAATAGCCAAAAAAACTTGACAAGACCCCTTGCGTATATCCCGCAAGTACATCGGGTTTGTCAAGTAATAATCCGAGGTGAGCGGGTATCGAATCCACAGTGAGTAGGGAGTAAAGACACTTAATTCGATTCTTAGCTATGTGGAATATGAACAATGATAAGTGTGACAATGATTCAATTCTCAACAATTAAAAGCAACAAGTAAGAGAGTAAAAGTAAGGAGGAGGTAAGGCAATCGATAAAGATGGGGTACTCGGATGATGCTTCACCTAGGATAATCGCTTCAAGTGCAAGAACTCTCTATTATGCTTCCTAATCAATGCAACGGTGAGTCGTGGAAATCCTTACATACATAGTCGCAAATCTAAGGTCAACTATGCCTAACTCTATACATGTCCCGGAGGAGAAATTGAACAATCTCAACACCTCGCACTCGCATAGAGTTGCAATGAGCTCTAGGGATTCCAAGTGATAAATCTCTTCCTAGATTTAGACCTAACCCTTTGGTCCAGGCGGAAGGTCCCTAGCCACAATTAAACCCTAGATACTAAGATCACCTCAACGCTTCACTCCATTGTACGCGCAACTAGGCCCCAGCGGAGGTTCATCCCTTAGACCATTCACTCTATTATGGCCCCAAAGAACTCGAGGAACGGAGGTAGAATCTATCACGTCAGAGGGGAAAGGGGACGCTGCTGTACCTCTCGACTCACCCTCTTAACCCTCTCCAACCTAGCTTTGTCTAACACTCGTGGTGTGTCACTCACTCAAAAGGTTACCAACAAGAACTCTCAACCCTAGTGTCACTCTAGGTGAAATGTTCATACAATCAAGCATTCAAGGTTGGAACTCACAATAAACATCAATTTATTGAAAGCATAATAAAGAAGTTCAATGAAACGAATACATCCTAGGGTTCACAACCACACAAGTAACCACTAGGGGCTTAGATCTCCATGGAGCTAAGTACAATCAAAGAAATCGAATGTAAAAGCAATGAATCGATAAAGAAACCCCCTCGATAGTCGTGTCAACGGTCTTGTGTAGAGTCCTCTACTCGTCGCAAGGGATCCTTTGTCCGGCCTAGGATACACCTCGCCGGATCGATGCCGACGAAAGCTCCCCCAATAACCTTCTTCCAAACGACGCGCGATGTAAGAGCCGTAGAACCTCTCCAAAACGCTAGCTAATACCCCTCAAAACCCTAGCCGAAGCCCTTTCTCAAGTTGGGGAAAACATGGAGAAAAGAATACAAAAATCGGGGCTGATTCGGCTTTAAATAGGGATGGAATCGGGTGACTACACGGGCGTGGATGATTCACGTGCCCGTGGGGAATTTCCACACGGGCGTGGGTAATTTCCACACGCCCGTGTGGATTCTCTGAAGCTGTCATTTTCGGCCGGCTGTGAACAGTAACTGCTACAATGTTTGTTACTGTGATTTCCTACAGTAACCTGCTGCAATCCTATGCCAAAAGTACTCCCGAATCCACTTTTCATCGAGGTAACATAAATAGGCACACGTTTATGCCGTGGATGGCTTTGCTTCTTCAATGACGGATAAGTTGATGGAGATCTTGTTCTATGTGCATAAGTCGGAATGCTTGAGTGTGACTGCCCTTGTTCCCCTCCAAATGGTTGTGCAAACTCAAATACGGGGAGGTTGGCACACACTCTAGCATCTCACACCCGACTTATATCTTCGCGCTTGAACCTTAGCAAGATTTCCTCCAAAATCGGTGTATTGTGATCCACATTGGCTTCTTTCTTTCATAATTGGTTTCATAACCTTACCTGCATAAAAGTAACATAAAAACACACATATTAATGTAAAACCCGAGAAAAGTAATGCTCAACATAAGGAAAGAATGCTTCGCATTCATATCACACAAGCACTTATCAACCCTGTCCAATCTGGCTTTGTCTAACTCTCATGGTGTGTCACTCACTCACAGGGTTTACCAACAAGAACTCTCAACCCTAGTGTCACCTTAAGGGATTATTCATACAATCAATGCATTTAAAATTGTAACTCAATAAAAACATCAATTAATAAAGGCATAATAACAAGGTTCAATGAAACAAATACATCATAGGGTTCACAATCCAAGTACCCACCAGGGTGTTTAGCTCTCCTTGGAGCTAATTACAATCAATGAAATCGAATGTAAAAGCAATAAATCTAAAGAAAACCCCTCGATAGTCATGACGATGGTCTTGTAGAGAGTTCTTTACTTGTCCAAAGGTCTCTTTATCCGGCCTAGGATACACCTCGCCGGATTGGTGTCGATGAAAGCTCTCCCAGTAACCTTGTTCCAAATGGAGTGCGATATCTGAGACATAGAACCTCTCCCCATCCCTAGCCAATAACTCTCAAAACCCTACCCACAACCTTCTCTCAAGTTGGGGAAAAGATGGGGAAAAGAATGCTGAAATCGGGGCTAAAATCGGCTTTTAAAGTGCTGCAATCGGGAATCCACACGCCCCTGTGGATATTCCACATGAGCTTATGGAATTAACACACGGGTGTGTAGAATTTGCACACGCCCGTGTGGCTTCTCTGGCAAACTCCTCCTTCGGCCGGTAGTGAATAGTACCTGCTACAGTACCGGTCTGAAACACTCCCGAAACCATGCTTTCATCGAGGTAATGTAAATGGGCACATGTTTACATTATAGATCGCTTTGTTATCTCAATGAATGGCAGCGTTGGTGGAGATCTCGTTACACATGCACAAGCCAGAATACTTAGAATGTGACTGCCATTGTGCCCACCAAATCATTGTGCTAGCTTGAATACAAGGAGGTTGGCACACATTCTAGCATCTTGAACCCAACTTATGTCTTTGCGTTTGAACCTTCTCATGATTTCCTCCAAATGGTGCACTCAAGATCTACATTGGCTTCTTTCTCTTAGATTCGGCTTCACAAATCTATATGCATGAATGTAACATAAATACACACATATTAGTGTGAAAACCCGATAAAAGTAATGCTCATCATAAAGAAAGAACACTTCGCATTCTTACCACACAAGCACTTATCAAGCTCCCCCACACTTAAGCTTTTGCTTGTTCTCAAGCAAAAATTAAACATTGTATGCATAGATAAAGGAAATATTGGAATTGCTTCGCTTAGGTTTGCCAAAGCATGTAAAGAAAGCATTCCACAATTAAGGGAAATTTCAACACTAAATACGAATAATCAATGCTCTAGCTAAAAACTTGAATCGAAAAGGACAACAAACTCGAAATCGTGTAAGTGTGTATACTCATTCAAGGTAACCTAAAGTATATTCCTTAAAGTTCTACGTATAAGGCACTTATTTATCTACAAAAGGTAACAAAAATTCAAAAAGGGTAGTAGCTTCACACATCCTCTAAAACAGTCCTTTCCAAAGCGGCTGCTAAGATGGCTTTCACACTTTCGAGGTGGTAGCTCTTTCTACCGGGGTGGTAGCTTTTACACATCCCATGAGATAGCTCTTTCTCTCATTAGAGCACAACTAGTATCCGACTTATGAGAGTAGCTTCATACATCATAGGTGGTAGCTCTTTCCAGCCAATAAGCACAACTAAAAAACAAAACTATTTTGTTATTTCTTTTAATTTTTCCGTATTCTTTTTCAGAAAAATAACATAAGAAACAAAACTAAAACTAGTCCCTTTAACATCAAACTTGAGTTTCCAAAATATTTTAAAGAGTCAGTAGTGCACAAGTGTCAATAGGGCAAAAATTCTGAAAAAGTCAAGCAAGAACTTAGAGCATGAGAACATTCAATAAGAGCACACTCCATGGTTCACAGATTTCACAAATTACTTATTGGGGAAAATGCTTAAGCAGGGTTTAACCTTCCAGCAAAGGAAGAAGTTCTTCAGCGATTTGAAGAATTACTTTTGGGAGGATCCATATTTGTTCCGCATCTGTACAGACCATGTTGTTAGAAGATGTCTATGAAGGGAATAAGGTTGGGACATCCTTGGACATTTTCATTCATGGCCAGTTGTGGGGCATTATGCTTCAAGTAGAACTGTTGAAAAAGCTGTGGCCACAGGATTCTATTAGCCAACTTTATTTTAGTATGCACATCATTTTGTTCTTCAATGCTACAGTTGTCAAAGAGCCAAAAATCTATCGCGATGGGATGAAATGAATCAAAATCTGATGCAATTTTTTGAGGTGTTTGATGTGTAGGGTATTGATTTCATGGTGCAATTTCCAAAGTCTAATGGTAATCAATATCTTTTGGTGGTAGTCGACTATGTCTCTAAATGGATAGAGGCGCAAGCTCTGCCTACAAATGATGCTCGAACCATGGTTAAATTCCTAAATAGGTTGTTCACTCGATTTGGAACTCCATGAATTATCATTATCCATTAAGGAACTCATTTTTGTAACACCCAACTTGAAAAAGTATTGAAGCGCTATGGTGTGCATCACCGCCTTGCTACACCCTACCATCCTCAAACAAGTGATCATGTGGAAGTCACTAATAGAGAGCTTAAGAGAATCTTAACGAAGTCCATGCAACAAGGGAAGCGGGATTGGTCAGAACGGTTAGATGAGACACTTTGGGCCCACAAAACGGCGTATAAAACTCTAGTAGGGACCACTCCCTATAACTTGGTGTATGGTAAATCATATCATTTACTGTAGGCCTTGAGCATAAAGCTTATTGGGCCATCAAAGCCATGAACTTTGACTTGCAAACAATGGGGGAACAAAGAATGCTTCATCTCAATGAATTGGACAAATGGAGGATGAGGGCATATGAGAATGCAAGAATTTACAAGGAAAGAATTTGGAAGTGGCATGACAAGCATATCAAGAATATGAAAGAATTTAAAGTTGGAGATCAAGTGCTATTGTTCAATTCTCGCCTATGATTATTTCCTAGGAAACTCAAGTCTAGATAGTTTGGGCCAACCACTGTAACTGAAGTATCAACCCATGGTGCCATTGAAATTACTCCCCCAGAGAAAGGCACATTTAAGGTTAATGGGCATCAACTAAAACCATACTTTGGAGGAGAGGTGAGTAAAGATAACAAAGAACTATTCTTTCTCCATGAGCCCCTGTGAGGTAAGAAGAGGTACGTCAAGCTGAAAAGAAAGAAGCTAAACTAGATTGCGAATGCATTTTTATTGATGGAATCTTGAAGTGAACACACGAGAAGACAAAAGATGTGCTCAAAGACATATGAGTGTGTGCCAACCTACATTATGCTCAATGGAATATGTAAATTAGAGGGGCAAAGATATAATCACACTCATACGTTCCGACTTTTGCAACGCTAGCAAGATCTTCATCAATGTTATCCCTTATTGAAGAAGAGACGAAATCTACGGCATAGACGTGTACCCGTTTATGTTGCCTCGATGAAAAGTGTGGATTTTGGGTGTTTTTTAGAGGACTACTGTAGAGAGTACTGTAGCAAATCACTGTAGTAATTTAAGAATCATGATTCCTAATTTCAGCCATATATAAAGTCGTGATTCAGCCCGATTTCATAATCCTCTTTTTCGTCTTTTCTCCATCTTTACCCAACTTTGGAGAGGCTTGTAGCTAGGGTTTAGAAGGGATTTTAAAGGGTTTTGGATTGATTATATGGCCATCCACATAGTGTTCCTTTGAAAGAGAGTTATTGGGGAAGCTTTCATCGACACCGATTCGGCGAGGTGTGTCCTAGGCTTGACAAGGGAACCCTTGAAGAGGACGAGGCTACTCCACAAGACCATTGTCATGAATATAGATGGGTTTTTATTTATGGATTGCATGTTTTTACTTTCTATTTCATTATTGATTGTATCTTGCACCGCAGAGAGCTAAACCCCTAATGGGTACTTAGACTTGTAAACCCTAGGATGTTATTGTTTCATTCACCTTCTATGATGCTTTTCTTAATTGATGTTTTAATTGAGTTCCAATCTTGAATGTTTGATGAATGATTTCTTCCTTAGAGTCACACTAGGGTTGAGAGTCTACATTGGTAGTCCTTGTGAGTGAGTGACATACCATGAAGGTTAGACAAAGCAAGATTGGAGAGGATCGAGAGGGTGAGTAGAGTTGTAGCCGAGCATGCCCTTTATCCTTCATTGTGATTAATCCTACCTCTGTTTTCCAAGAGTTCTTTGCATTTACAATAGATTGAAGTGCTAAGAGAAGACCTCCGCTGGGGCTTAGTTGGGCGAGCAACAGAGTGAAGCGTTGAAGTAATCCTTAGTGCTGGGGCTTAATTCTAACTAGGGATCTTTCGCATGGACCAAAGTGTTAGACCTATATTAGGGAATAGGGTTTCTCACTTGGAATCCTTAGAGCTTTGTGCATCTGTACAGTGTGAGATGTTGAGACTGAGTGACGATTTTATGCTGAGGCATAGTGTAGAGTTAGTCATTGTTGACCTTAGGTTGGGTATCGTGTATTTTAGAATTTCCATGACTCATTAAGCAGTAGTTAGGAGACATAATAGTTGTTCTTGCACATGAAGCAATAATCCTAGGGGGAGCAATGTCCGAGTGCCACACTTTCTATCGATTGCATTTTCCCTCATATTACTGTGCCTCTCTTTCTTATTGTCTTTAGTTCTTTTCATATTGATTTTATTCACACCACTATTGATTTATCTTCACTTCAGTTAAATAGCAATCTTTGTGTTTCTGATCACTATTCCCTGTGGATTCAACTACCCATTCACCGGGGTATTATTACTTCGACAACCCCATGCACTTACAGGTCACACATAAGGGGTGTGTGAAGTTTTTGGCGTCGTTGCTGGGGAATAGCTATTTTAGAAACACTTTGCACTTTGCTATTTTAACTATTCATCATTTATTCTATTTCACAGTTTCTTATTCTGTCATCATTCTAACTTGTTATTTTTCTTTGATTTTAGGAAATATGATCAACATACCTTAATTATTTGACACAATCATGGGAATGGCTAAAAATACAGAACAAAAAGTTCAGTTGTTGGTAGTGCAATCCACTTCCTGTTGTTCCCTGCAAGAGCGATTCACCATTAACCATCCCGTAGAAAGAACAGTTGTTGATTACATTAACAGACTTTCGCATCAGAGTTGCGAGTTGGATAGTGTGCTGGATCTGTTTAAAAAGTTTGTATTGGAATCTATGAGCACTCATTTAGAAGAGAGTTTGTAGAGGGTCCTTGCTCAGTTTGTTTCATCCTATCATGAACAAAGACAAGAACTTTTATCGTTGGGTGTGTCAAATTCATGGTAGGAAATCTGTGAGATAGAGGATGTTATGCTCATTGAAGAGAATTCAGATGAGCAAGCACAAGAAGAAGAGGTAGAGAATGATCTTGAACAAGGGTCAGATAATTTTGAGGAAATTGACAGATTGAAGGAAAGAAGATTGCGACCATCAATTGAGGAACCACCCGAGTCAGAGTTTAAAACTTTACCGGCACATTTGGAATATGCCTTTCTAATGGAAGAATCAAATCTCCTGGTGATTCTAGCTTTGAATCTTTCTCCATATGAGAAGGATAAGCTTATGAGCTTGTTGAAAAATAATAAATCTGCCATTGCTTGGAAGATCTCTGATAAAAAAGGCATCAATCCCTCATTTTGCACTCATAAGATCCTAATGGAGGATAACTATAAGTCATTGATTAAACCTCAGAGAAGATTGAACCAAAACATGAAGGAAGTTGTCAAGGCAGAGGTGGTAAAACTTCTAGATGCGGGAGTCATTTATCCCATCTTAGACAGTATGTGGATGAGCCCAACTCAAGTAGTCCCAAAGAAGGGAGGGATGACGGTTGTGAGAAATGAAAAAAATGAACTAATTCTGACCACGACAGTTACGGACTGTCGTGTCTATATTGATTGCAGAAGGCTAAATGATGCAACTCGAAATGACCATTTTCTGTTGCCATATATTGATTAGATGTTGGAGCGGTTGGCAGGGCATCAGTTTTATTGCTTCCGTGATAGTATGTCGGGGTACTTTCAAATCCCTATAGCTCCAGAAGATCAAGAGAATATGACATTTACTTACACTTTTGGTACTTTTGCTTAAAGAAGAATGGCTTTCGTAGCCGGCTGAAGAAGGAGTTGGCCAGAGAAGCCACAAGGGTTTGTGGAAATTCCATACGCCTGTGTGTTAATTCCGTAAGCCTGTGTGGGATATCTATAGGGGCGTGTGTATTCCTGATTACAGCCTTTTAAAAGCCGATTTTAGCCCTGATTTCAGCATTCTTTTCTCCATCTTTTCCCCAACTTGAGAGAGGGTTGCGGCTAGGATTTTGAGAGTTATTGGCTAGGGATTCGGAGAAGTTCTATGGCTCTAACATCATGCTAAATTTTGAAAAAGATTAGTGGGAGAGCTTTCGTTGACACCGATCCGGCGAGGTATATCCTAAGCTGGACAAAGGGAAATTTGGATGAGTAGAGGACTCCCCACAAGACCATTGTCACAACTACCGAGGGGGTTTTCTATAGATTTATTGCTTTTACATTCATTTTCATTGATTGTAATTAGGTCTATGGAGAGTTGAACACCCTAGTGGGTACTTGGATTGTGAACCATAGGATGTACTCATTTCATTGCACCTTGTTAATATGCTTTCATTAATTTATGTTTTTATTGATTTACAATCTTGAATACATTGATTGTATGAATACTCAATTAGGGTGACACCAGGTTGAGAGTTCTTGTTGGTAACCCTTGTGAGTGAGTGACACATCAAGAAAGTTAGACAAAGCCAGATTGGAGAGGGTTGAAAGGGTGAGTCGAGAGGTAGCGGAGCGTTCCCTTTCCCCTCCAGTGTGATTTATTCTACATCCAATTTTTCGAGTTATTTGCGGTCATAGTAGAGTGAATGGGCTAAGGGATGACCTTCCGCTGGGGCTTAGTTGCGAGTGTAATAGAGTGAAGTGTTGAAGTGATTTTAGCATTTAGGGCTTAATTGTGACTAGGGACCTTTCGCCTGGACAAAAGGTTTAGGTCTACATATAGGAAGATGATTTATCACTTGGAATCCCTAGAACTCATTGCAATTCTATACGAGTGCGAGGTTGAGAGATTGTTCAATTTCTCCTCCGGGACATGTATAGGGTTAGGCATGGTTGACCTTAGATTTGGGACCATGTATTAAAGGATCTCCATGACTCATTAATTCCTTAGTTAGGAAGCATAATAGAGGGTTTTTGCACTTGAAATGATTGTTCAAGGTTGATCAATATCCGAGTACCCCATTTTTATCGATTGCCTGACCTCTGCTTTACTTGTGCTCTCTCCCTCTCTCTTGTCTCTTTTACTTTTTTTGCATTACATCTTGTCACACAAATCACTATTCATATTTCGTTTAGTTAAGAAACAATTTAAGTCTTTTTACTTACTACTCCTTGCGGTTGTTTATAAGATAGCGGAGTGCCGAATGATCGGTAAATATAGTAACCCTCGATAAGATGAGGTATGGTCTAAATTTATCAAAAGCAAAAACCACTAATAGCAATTCTTTTTCTGCGGTTGTATAATTTTTTTGAGTGCTCATGAGAGTCTTGCTAGCATAATAAATCGGTTGAAACTGTTTGCCTTCCCTCTGGCCCAACACTTCTCTAACAGCATAATCACTTGCCTCCCACATGAGCTCAAAGGGTTCATTCCAATCTGGTGTGATCCAAATGGATGCTTGCACTAACTTCTTGAATGAATTAAAAGCAATTAGGCACTCTCCAGAATCAAAGGGGATATCCTTTTCAAGGAGCTTTGTCAACGGTTGAGTTATCTTCGAGAAGTCCTTAATGAATCTCTAGTAAAAGCCCACGTGCCCCAAGAAATTTTGAACTCCTCTCACATTTGTAGGTGGAGGGAGTCTTTCTATGACTTCAATCTCTGTCTTGTCTACCTCCATTCCAACTTGAGAAATCTTATGCCCAAGGACAATGCCTTCTTGGACCATAAAGGGACATTTCTCCCAATTAAGAACAAGATTTGTCTCTTCACATCTTATGTGCACTCTCCATGTTCCTTAGACAGATGTCAAAAGAATCTCCAAATACTGAATAGTCATCCATGAACAACTCTATGATGTCTTCTAGGAGATCATCGAAGATGGCAGTCATGTAACGCTAGAATGTCGGAGGTGCTTTACACAACCCAAAAGACATTCTTTTGAAAGCAAAGTACCATACGGACAAGTAAATATTGTCTTCTCTTGATCCTCCAGAGCTATGGGGATTTGGAAGTATCCTGACACACCATCGTGGAAGCAAAAAAACTGATGCCTTGCCAATAGCTCCAACATCTGATCAATAATCGGCACTGGAAAATCATCCTTTAGCGTTGCATCATTAAACCTTCTGTAGTTAATCCAGACGCGCCATCCTGTAACTGTCCTAGTCATAATTAATTCATTCTTTTCATTTTTCACAACTATCATTACTCCCTTCTCCGGAACTACTTGAGTTGGGCTCCCACATGCAATGTCGATAATAGGATAGATGATACTCGCATCCAAAATTTTTACCACTCCGACCTTGACAACTTCCTTCATGTTCGGGTTTAATCTCCTTTGGGATTGGATCATAGATTATAGTTATCCTCCATTAGGATTTTACGAGTGCAAAATGATGGGTTTATGTCTTTTATATCATAGATCTTCCAAGCAATGGCAGATTTATGCTTTTTTAGCACGCTCACAAGCTTATCCTTCTGATATGGAGAAATATTTAAAGCCACAATCACCGGGAGCTTTGACCCTTCCATTACAAAGGTGTATTATAAATGTGCCGACAAAGTTATAAGCTCTAAATTGGGTGGTTCCTCAATTTATGGTAACAACCTACTTTCCTTCAATCTATCAATTTCCTCAAAATCATCTGACCCTTGTTTAAGATTATTCCCCACATCTTCTACTTTGCATGGGCATCTGAATGGCCTTCGACAAAAACCACATCCTCTATCTCGCAAATTTCCTATAATGAAGTTGACACGCCCAACGAGAAAAGTTCTTGTCTTTGCTCATGATAGGATGACTCAATCTAAGCAAGGACCCTCTCCAAACTTTCTTCCAAATGATTGCTCATAGATGCCAATGCGGACTTTTCAAACTGATCCAGCACACTATATAACTCATAACTCTGATCCTGAATTCTGTCCCTGTAATCAGCAACTGATCCTTCCACAGGATGGTTGATGGTGAATTGCTCTTGTAGGGAACAAAATGAAGTGGAATGTACTGCAAACATCTAAACTTTATGTTCTATATCTTCAACCATTCCCGTGATTGTGTCAAATAATTCGGGTATGTTAATAATTCTTCCTGAAATCAATGAAAAATGAAACAAATGAGAATGATGAAAGAATAAGGAAGTGTGAAATAGAATAAATGGTGAATAGTTAAAATAGCAAAGTGCAAAGTGCTTCTGAAATGCCTATTTCCCATCAACGGCGCCAAAAACTTAACACAACCCTTTTGCATGCTAACCGCAAGTGCACAAGTTTTTTGAAGTAATAATACCCCGGTGAGAGGGTAGTCAAATCCTAAGAGAATAGTGCTTAGAAACACAAAGATTGATGTTTAACTAGAATAAAAATGAGTTGATGTTGATGTGAAAACAAATTAATGCAAGTAAAAAAAAGAAAAGTAGAAAGAGGCACAAATAAAAGATAGGAGAGACAATCAACGATAAATGGGGCACCCGGACATTGCTCACTTTGGACCATTGTTTCAATTACAAAAGCAATCATTATACTTCCTAACTGATGTCTAACGAGTTGTGGAGATCCTTAGAGACACGATCCCAAAACATAAGATCAACCGCGACTAAACCTACACTATAGCTAGGTGGAGAAATCTCTCAGTCTTGACACCTCACACTGTGCTAGGTTGCTTTAGACTCTATGGATTCCAAGTGATAAACCTATTCCCTAATATAGATCTAACCATTTGGTCCAGGTGAAAGACCCTTAGTCACAATTAAGCCTCAGATACTAAGGATTACTTCAATGCTTCACACTATTGCTTGCACAACTAAGCCTCAGGGGGGTTCATATCTAAGCACTTCACTCTATTGTGACCACAAAGAACTCTTGGAATGTGGAGGAAGGATAAATCACACCGGAGGTGAAAGGGAATATTTCTCTACCTCTCGACTCACCCTCTCAATCCCTCTCCAATCTAGAATTGTCTAACCCTCATAGTGTGTCATTCATCCATAAGGATTACCAACATGGATTCTCAACGCTAGTGTCATTCTGAGGGAAAACTAACTCAACAAGTATTGAAGATTGGAATTCAATTAAAAACATTAATTAAGGAAAGCATAATAAAAGTTCAAAGAAACAATGTCATCCCAGGGTTTACAAGTCCAAGCACCCACTAAGGATTTACCTCTTCATGGAGCAAAATACAATCAACAATGAAGTCAAAAGTAAAGAGATATAATCGACAAATAAAACCTCCTTGGTGATCGTGTTGATGGTCTTGAGAAGTGGCCGTGTCTTCTTCAAAGGTCCCCTTGTCAAGCCTAGGGCATACTTCGTCGGATCGATGTCGAAGAAAACTCCCCCAATAACTGTCTTCCAAAGGAAGTTCGGTGTCAAAGGCCGTGAACCTCACCAAAAGCCTTGCCAAAGCCTCTCCAAACCCTAGACGCAGGTACCTCCAATGGTGGAGAAAGATAGGCCAAAAGATGGGGAAAAGGATTCTGAAATTGGGCTGAAATCGCGACTTAAATATGGCTAGATTCGGGCATCCACACTGGCGTGGGGAATTTCCGCACGCCATGTGAATTTGTAGAAATTTAGGTTTCAGCGGCCTATGAACAGTAACTGCTATAGTAAACTTCTACAACGATTTGTTAAAGTACCTGCTACAGTTCTTGCCAAAAAACACTCCCAAATCTACACCCTTCATCAAGGCAACATAAACGGGCACACGTCTATGCTGTAGATTGTGACGCTTCTTCAATAAGGGATAATATTGAAGAAGATCTTGCTAGCCTTGTACATGAATTTGAGTGCCTTTGTGACACTCTAACTTTCATATTCCATCGAGCATAATGGAGGTTGGCACACACTCATATGTCTTTGGGCACAACTTGCGTTCTGTCATCTGTTCACTTCAAGATTCCATCAACATAATACATTCGCAATCTACTTTGGCTTCTTTCTTCTCTATTTGGCTCCATAACCCTATATGCGCAAAAGAACATAAAAACATATGTATTAGCGATAAAATCTGAGAAAAGTAATACTCATCATAAGAAAATAATACTTCATATTACTAATACACAAGCACTTATTAGTGGGTAGTTGAGTCCACAGGGAATAGTTGTTCAGATGCACAAAGTATTGCTATTTAGCTAGAGTGAAAACCAATTTGTTATGTTACTTCAAAATATCAATGCAAATGAAAGTAAAAAGGAGAAAAGAAAGCATGAGGATTAAAGAGAGCTAATCGAAGGTAAAATGGGTGGACAATACTCACCTTAGAACTATTGTTTCAAGAGCAAGACTAATATTATACGTCCTAATTGAAGTTTAATGAGTCATAGAGATCCAAAGACACACAGTCCCAAACCAAAGATCAACCGTGACTAGTCCTTTACACAATGCCCCAGCGGAAATGGATACTCTCGACGCCTCACACTGTGCAGGACTGCTTGAAGCTCAAGGGATTGTAAGTGATAAGCTCTATTCCTTAGGGTAGATCTAACCCTTTGGTCTAGGTGAAAGACCCCTAATCACGATTAACACCCAACACTAAGGATTACTTCAACACTTCACTCTGTTGCTAACGCAACTAAGTCCCTATGGAGTTTATCTCTTAGCACTTCACTTTAAATCATGTCAGAAAGGAAAGGGGATGTTTTGCTACCTCTCGACTCACCCTCTCAACCCTCTTCAATCTATCTATGTCTAACCCTAATGAAGTTGTCACCCCTTCAAATGATTACCTTGATAAATTCTCAACTCTAATGCCACTCTAAAAAACAATCAAAGCAATAAGCACAAAAGATTGAAACTCAATTAAAACATCAATTAAAGGAAACATAATAAGAGTCAATGAGGCAAGATCATCCTAGAGTTTACAAGTCCAATCTCCCACTAGAGGTTTAGCTCTTTATAGAACAATACAAAATTAACAATGAAGTCAAAAGAAAATGCAAACAATCCATAGAGAAAACCCCTTTTTCGTCCGTGTCGATAGTCTCTAGGAGGCATCTCGTCTTGTCCAAGGACTCCATTGTCAAGCCTAGGGCACACCTTACCGAATTGATGCCGATGAAAGCCCCCCAATAGCTCTCCTCCAAAGGAATAGATGTCGAATGCTGTAGGAATGCTCCAAAGACCCATCAAAAACCCCTATAAACCCTAGTTGTGCTTGCCCCCAAAAGATAGGCTAAATATAGGATGAAGATCCCCAAATAAAACTCTCAAAGCGGTATTTATAGGGCTAAAATAAAGCATCCACATAGGCGTGAGAAATTTCTAAAAGGCCGTGTGGATTTCCAGCTTGTCTTTTTTAGCGTGCTATGAACAGTTACTGCTACAGTACTTCACTACAGTAAACTACTATAGTACTTCGCCGAAATGCTCCTAACTTCACTTTCTTTATTGAGGCTGCATGATTGGGCACACATCCATGCAGTAGATCACATCGCTTCTTCAATTAAACCACATTGATGAATCTCTTAACAATGTTGCACAAGTCAGAACATATGAGTGTGACTGCCTTTGTACCCCTCCACTTGGTGTATTCACTTGAGCATAATGGAGGTTAGCACACACTAACACATATCGGAATGGTGTGTAAACCGCAAGTGCACTGATGTTGAAGTAATGCTACATCAGTGAATAGGCTGTCAAATCCACAGGCAATGGAAGTATTAGTAGTAACAATACTTAGTTATCTAGTCGAAATTAATGGATGTGATGGAATGAACCAATTGCAAGAATATTAATAAGCAAGCAAATGGGCAAAATAGAAAGTAAAGGAGATCTGAATCAATAAAGGTGAGGTACCCGGGCAATGCTCCCTCTAGGATCTGATATGAAGCTGAATATTTGCTAAATGCTTCTAAATCGAGTCTAATGAGTCGAGGTAATCCAAGAATAGCTGACCCTTGTCTCCAAGCAACATGCAGTAGTCCCCTACAAGGTCCCGGTGGAGAAATCACTCATTCTCAACCCCTCATGGCCCATATAACCGCAATAAGCTCTAGAGATACCTAAGAGTGAAACTGATTTCTAAACATAGATCCAACTGTATTTCTAGGTGAAAGATCCCTAACCCCCTACAAGGTCATGGTGGAGAAATCTATCAATCTCATGTCTCACACCAAATATGGTTGCATAAAGTCTAGGGAATACGGAGATAGGAAACACTCATCAGAAGGCAAAGGGGACACTCCACTATCTCATGACTCACCCTCTCAACCCTCTTTAACCTTGGAGTTTTAATTATAATGGAGACCCCTCACATCAAAGTAACAAATTATGCATAATAAATCAATCACAAAGATCAATAAAACATGCAAGCCTTGGAAATACAAGATTAAAACTCAAATCAACTCGGATTTAATAGAAATATAAAGAAAAACAATACAAAAGAATAGATCCTAGTGTTCACATGCCCAAATACCTACTAGAGTTTAGCCCTCCATGGGCCAATTTATAAAACATAGATTGATACAATGAATGGCAATGTAAACCATAGAGAAACCCCCATTGAATTGGTCATGATGGCCTTGATGGGTCACTCAACGTCTTGAAAAATCCTCTCCAAAGCTAGGTTGCCGAAGGGCCACTCGATGCTATAACAGAGAGAAGATCGAACAAAGTTGGTGAAGAATGGCTAACAATATCGCCAAAGACCTCCTCTAAAACCCTAGCCACTTTGCCCTCTAACTGCTCATAAAAAGCCCCGCAAAAAGTC
Source organism: Dioscorea cayenensis subsp. rotundata (assembly GCF_009730915.1). NCBI lineage: Eukaryota > Viridiplantae > Streptophyta > Magnoliopsida > Dioscoreales > Dioscoreaceae > Dioscorea > Dioscorea cayenensis. The sequence goes on along the minus strand of NC_052481.1, from coordinate 10,306,841 downwards.
CCCAAAGAATAGGGCAAACGGCCTATTTATAGTTAAAAACTGTGGCAGTTGACAAACCCGTTACGTGTGTGTGCCGCAAGTGCACATGTTGTCAAAGTAATAAAGTACCCTCGTGAGTGGGTAGTCGTATTCACGATGAATTGTGCTCAGAAACAAAAGTATTGCTATTAACTATAGTGAAGATGATTTAAGGTTGGTGTGAACAATGTCAATGCAAATAGAAATAAAGTAAAGAAGAAAGAGACACAATAGAATAATAGGAGAGGCAATCGATAGAAAATGGGGCATGCGGACATTGCTTATGCTAGGACTATTGTTTCAAGTGCAAGACTCCTCATTATGCCTCCTAACTGATGTCTAATGAGTCATGGAAATCCTAAGATACATGGTCCCAAACCTAAGGTCAACCGTGACTAACCCTCACACTGTGCGTCGACAAAAAAGGATACTCCTGACGCCTCACACTGTGTCGAGTTGCATAAAGATTTTGGGATTTCAAGTGATAAACCCTATTCCTTAATATAGATCTAACCCTTTGGTCCAGGCAAAAGACCCCTACTAACAATGAAACCCCAGAACTAAGGATTACTTCAACACTTCACTCTATTGCTCGTGCAACTAAACCCAAGTAGAGTTTGTCTCTTAGCTGTTCACTTTATTGTGACAGCAAAGAAATCATTGAATGTGGATGAAGGATAAATCACATCGGAAGGGAAAGGTTACGTTCCACAACCTCTTGACTCACCCTCTCACCCTCTCCAACCTAGCTTTGTCTAACCCTTATGGACAAGGATTACCAAGATAAATTCTCAACCCTAGTGTCACTCTAAGGGAAAATCAATTTAACAAGCACTTATGGTTAGAACTCAATTAAAAACATCAATTAAAGAAACATAATGAAAGATCAATAAAACAAAATCATGGTAGGGTTTATAAGTCCAAGCACCCACTAGGGTTTAGCTCTCCATGGAGCAAGATACAATCAATAATGAAATTGAATGTAAAAGCATGCAATCCATAAGTAAAACCCCCTCATAGTCTGTATCAATGGTCTTGTGGAGTTACCTTGTCTTCTCCAAGGGTTTCCTCGTCAAGCCTAGAGCACAACTCGAGAATCAATGCTGACGAAAGCTCCCCCAATAACTATCATCCGAAGGAACGTGGTGCTGAAAGCCGTAGAACAACTCCGAAGACCTAGTCAAAGCCTCTCCAAACCCTAGCCATGAGCACCTCCAATGATTGGGAAAAGATGAGAAAAAGATTGGAAAAGAACCCCAAATCACGGCTTTTATAGGGGCTGGAATCCGGCATCCACACAGTCGTATGGAATCTCCACATGCTCGTGTGAATTTCAAGAAGTTGATTTCCTGTGAGCTATGAAAAGTAACTGCTACAATGTTTTTGCTACAATGATTTGCAACAATAACTTGCTACAGTACTTCAAAAAAAATACTCCCGAATCCACACTTTTCATTGAGGCCACATGAATGGGCACACATCCATGCAATAGATCGCGTTACGTCTTCAATTAAATCACACTGACGATGATCTTGCTAGTATTGCACAAGTCAGAACACATGAGTATGACTGCCTTTGTGCCCCTCCAATTTGTATATTTTCATAAACACAATGGAGGTTGGCACACACCCAAATATCTTTGAGCACAACTTGTGTCTTCACGTTTGTTCAATCCAATAACTTCATCAAAAATTGCATCCATGGTCTACTTTTGGTTCCTTTCTTCCACAATTATCTGCATAACCCTACATGCACAAAATAATACATATACACAAGAATAATTGATAAAATCTGATAAAAGTAATCCCAATACAAGAAAAAGAATACTTCGTATTACTAATACACAAGCACTTATCAAACCCCCCTCACACACACACTCACTTAAGCTTTTGCTTGTCCTCAAGCAAAAATAAAACAATGAAGCATCCAAGAATGAAAATTGAAAGTGCTTGGCCTTAGGTTCATCAAAAGCTTGCAAAGGAAGCATTCTACTAGTACGGAAAATTTCCAATGCCAAATAGGAAAAATCAATGCTCTAGCTAAAAACTTCAATAAAAAAGGACAACAACCCATATCGTATAAATGTGTGTAAATTCACTTAAGTCAACCCAACTTACACTCCTCAAAGCTCTAAGTGAGAGAGACTTATTTATGTACAAAAAGAAAAATGAGAAGGTAGTAGCTTCACACATCCTCTAAGGTAGCCCTTTCCTAACTGGCCGCTAAGGTGGCTTTCACACTTTCGAGGCGGTAGCTCTTTCTACCGGAGTAGTAGATTTCACTTATCCCATGAGATAGCTTTTTCTCTCATTAGGGCATAACTAGTATACAGCTTACGAGAGTAGCTTCATACTTCATCGGTGGTAGCTCTTGAAATTAAAACAGTCCCTTAAATGTTGAACTTGAGTTTCCACAAGGTTTAATGAGTGAGTAGTGCAGCAAGTGTCAATCGGGCAAAAAGTCCTAAACAAATTCAAGTAAAAATTAGAGCATGAGAACATTCAATGTTAAAAATTCTACTATAGTTAAGAATACAACTATTACAACTAAGGTGAACCACCATTGGCTACATGAGCATGCACAATGAAAGCATAGGTATAGAACATGTGTAATATGAACTCTCCCTCACACTTAAGATGTACATTACCCTCAATGTACGTATGCAAGCTCAATAAGATATAAAGCAATTAAAACATGTGTGGAGATGGGCAATTGAAACAATACTCCCTTGAACTCCTAATGGTATGTTTGATGGAGCCAATTTCATTGAGAGTTGATTTCAAATTGGTTGTGGGGCACACATGGCCATGTGAATGTCACATTGACCATGCCAATGACTATTCCTCAAATTCCAGACTCACAAGGCCATTTGCACGTTTGCACAAAGGGGTTCAGTGAAGCTCAACAAAAACAAAATAAACTCGAGTCTATAAAGATATTAAAATGAAATACAACTCGAAACAACTGAAAATAAAATATAAACTCATAGGGAATATGTTTTCTGAGTAATACAATTCCAAAATAAGATGCAGAAATAAAATACGAAAAACATAAAAACATAATGTAAAGACGCCCTCAAGCGTCGGTGTCATGCTCTATCAGCTCTGCAGCTGCCACTAGATCAATTGATGCTGGTGGTGGTGGTGATAGTGATGGAGGTACCGGAGAAGCCTGAGGTGTGCAGGGTCTCATCATGAATGGTGAGGTCACGTCTCGCTCTAAGATCTGCTGTAGGACATCCCCACGTTCTCCGGCTGAGGAGATGCTTCTCAAGGGCGCTTACCGGCCATTTTTTCGATCAGGAAGCTATATCTATATGGGTTGAAAAGGAATCAATCAAATAAACTCAAAGAAATAATACTGCAGAAATCCACATGGTAATGTGGAAATTCCACAAGCCCATGTGGATCCACGGGCCGTGAAAATGGCATGGCCACATTGAAAAAAAATGAAAATATATCAAAAATTTGTTCTAAAATTAATCTAGAAACATGCATCAATCATATAAACATGAAATCGAAGCAACATTCACAAGTTTAAGTAAAATAAATAAAAATTTGGCGAAGAAAAGAGGAATGGGGGCTTACCGACAAAATGGAAGTGAAAAACTTTGAATATAGCTGGAAAACTAAATCAAATTTCTATAAGTGTCCTGGAGAGTAAAATGATGTGTTCTGCAAGTGTTTGGGAGTGAAGAGATGAAGAGGCGCAAGTAGGTTTTAAAGAAAAGCCGCGCCCTTCGGCGTTCTGTGCATCCACACGGATGTGTGAAAATTACCCACACCTGTGTGACTCCACAGGAGTGCTTCACAAGGGCAGATACATACCCCTGTGTGCTCTCGGGATAGCACAAGCTACCTCTAAACCATCCACACGAGCGTGTGGAAATTACCTATGCCCGTGTGCCTAACCCATAGGGGCACCCACATGTCCCTGTGGCCTCTTTGTTCTCATAAAAAAATGGCTAAGTGTTCCACATGCCCCTGTGGAAATTCCACATGGGTGTGTGGATAATCACAGGGGTACTTATAGGGGCACTTACACACCCTTGTGTGCTCTCAGGATGGAGGAGAATTCTTTTCAAATTTTACATGAACGTGTGGAAATTACCCACGCCCGTGTGTAGTTCATAGTGTGATCCATAGGGTCATTCACAAGCCTTTGTGTCGGGATAAGCTCTAAACGGAGACACACACACGTGTGGAAATTCTGCACGGCTGTGTGTCTTCTGTGGATGACTTAGAAAAATTCATAAACTCTTCAGAAACTTTCTGCACACTTATACTCACACAGAGCCTACATATACTATGATAAACTGACCCGAGAATCATGGAAAACATGCTCGAATGACCGAGAAAATTTGCCAATAACAATTAAGCTCACTAAAACACCAATAATCCACGAGAAAAATACAGCAATAGCATGTTAAAGATCAAGAAACCAACACTCCAGATCTTATTCATGCAAATACTAAACTAACCCTAGAAAAACAATAAAGACTTGGGTTGCCTCACAAGAAGAGCTTGTTTTACATCACTAAGCATGATGTACTTCATCTTACCTCACGGGGCTCATAGATGAAAGTTTCCCTCTTACCTACAACTTGAAACCATAATCCACATAATTGTTTCAAGGTAGAGGGAGAGTTATCGAGCTTGTTACCATACAAGGGTCTATCACCCTTACTCCATGCTTGTGCATCCCCATTAGCCTTGGGGTGCTTCTTGTTATGTTTCCTTGCTTTTTTCACATTTTGGACCATCCTCTTCATGATCCCTGGGGTTGGTTACATCTTGTCCTCTAGACCAAGTGTCAAAACTTCTTCATTCTCTACCTCTTGGTCTAGCAAGCCCTCAAACGGGTCCAGGCACATCATTTAATGCTTGTATTGATCAATTAGCTCATCAGTAGTGTCGAGAAAATACAATGTATCATCAAAATCAAAAGAATTTCAAATGGCATCGGTGAGGCGGTATATCAACTTCTCATCAGCAACTTGTAATGTCAACTCCCCACCGTCCATGTCAATGAGAGCCTTGGAAGTGTGCAAGAATGACCTCCCAAGTATCAATAGAACCTCTGCATCCTCATCAACATGCAATACTACAAAGTCCACAGGAAATATATACTTATCAACTTTCACAAGTACATATTCAATGATGTCCCTCGGATGTTTAACTGTTCGATCGACCAATTGAAGTGTCATCCGAGTGGGTCTAGGCTCTCCCAAGCCTAGATTCTATAAGTAAGTATAAGGAATGTCGTTGATGCTAGCCCCTAAATTCGCCAATGCCTTTTCTTCCCCCAAATTGCCAATATTGCATGGAATGATAAAGCTTCCTGGGTCTTTCTTCTTGTTCGGCGTATTCTTTTACAACATTTTCAAACAAGAGGCATCTAAGATCAGAGATGCACTCTCCTCCAACTTCATCTTATTGGTCAAGAGGTCCTTGAGAAACTTTGCATAGTGAGGCATTTGAGACAACACCTCGACAAATGGGATGTTGATGTGCAACTTCTTGAATAGACCCAAGAACTTCTTATATTGCTCATCATTTTTGTCATTCTTCAATCTTGAAGGATAAGGGATTCTTGGCTTGTAAGGTGGGGGTGCCACCTCCTTCTCTTTAGATCTCTCCTCAACCTCCATGACCTTAGGTAACTCAATATTGGTCTTCTCACTAGGAAGTCTACTCTCAACTTCACGACCACTTCTCAAAGTGATCGCCTTTACATGTTCCCTTGGGTATGTCTCTGTGTTGCTAGACAAACTCCCTTGGCCCACTTAATTCTCCAAGTTGTGCAATTATGCAGTGTGGTTGCGATGTGTGGCTTCAACTGATTGAAATCTTATATCCGATGATGAAATGAACTTGGTGAAAGCCTTCTCTAGGTCAGTCATAAGGTTTTCCAACACTGAAACTCTATACTATATGTTTGAGGCTTGGTGTTGTTATTGGAAACCAAGTGGTGCCATAGTCTTCTATTGCCCTTGATTACTCCATGAAATGCTTGGGTGGCTCCTCCACCCCGGATTGTAGGTATTGCTATAAGGATTTCCTTAACCTCTCATTATATTACCGACAAAATCAACCTATTCCATAGAAGTAGTACCACTAATTGAAATAGGGCAATCAGATGGCGCATGTTCTCCCCCACACCCAGTGCAACTCATCGTGGCTACCACTCTAGGAGAAAATAGAGTGTCTAACTTTTTACTTAACGACTCAACCTAGGCCACCAATGATGTGACTGCATCAATCTCATGAAGTCCGGCTATCTTTTTTCTTTCCATGTGTTCCATTGATAACTGTTCATAGCAATTTATTCGATGAGATGTCAAGCTTCATGGGGGGTCTTGCTTCCTAAGGTACCTCCTGCTACAACATCAAGTAAACACTTTGTGCTTTGGTACAAACCACTATAGAAAGTTTTAATAATTATCCACTCTGGGATCCTATGTTGAGGATATTTCCATTGAAGGTCGTTAATCCTGTCCCATGTCTAAAAAAGAGGCTCCAATTCTGTTTCAACAAAAGAAGATATCTCATTCTTAAGGTTCGAAGATTTTCCGGGAGGAAAATATCTATGAAGAAAAGCTTCTACCATCTCTTCCCATGTAGTGATCGATGCTCTATATAATGAATGTAACCATTGTTTTGCTCTTCCTTTCAAGGAAAATGGGAAGGTCCTCAACTTGATAGCATCATCTGTTATTCCATTAATTTTGAGCATGTCGCATACTTCCAAGAAGTTCTTAACATGATTGTTTGGATCCTCATCGGCCAAACCATTAAACTGTGTGTACTGCTGTAACATCTGGATGAAGCCTGGCTTGAGCTCAAAACTCTGAGCCGTAATCGGTGGCCGCATAATACTAGACTGTGTGCCAACAACTGTGGGTCTAGCATAATCTGAGAGTGTCCTCTACTGCTTATTCCGTTCTGCCATATTATCAAACATTTCAACTTCTATCTCACCTTAATTTGACTATTCTTGCACATGTTCTTTTCCCTTTTATGAATTCTCATTCAAATGTGTGGATCATCTTCAACCAATGTAGAAGGGTTTTCTTGGTTATAACTTAAAGCTGCAACCAAAGAAAGAAAACAAATGAAAACAATGGAAGAAAAAGAAAGTGTGAAATAGAAAAAGTGATGAATAGCTAAAATAGCAAAGTGCAAAATGCTTCCAAAATGCCTATTCCCCATCAACGGCACCAAAAACTTGACACATCCCTTGCTTGTGTATACCGCAAGTGCTTGGGTTGTCAAAGTAATAAAGTACCCTAGTGAGTGTGTAGTCGTATCCATAAGGAATAGTGCTCAGAAACACAACTATTGCTATTTAACTATAGTGAAGATGATTTAAGAGTGGTGTGAACAATGTCAATGCAAATAGAAATAATGTAAAGAAGAAAGAGACGTAATAGAATAACAGAAAAATGCGGCACCCAGACATTGCTTACCCTAGGACTACTGTTTCAAGTGCAAGACTCTTCATTATGCCTCCTAACTGATGTCTAATGAGTCATGAAAATCCTAAGACACATGGTCGCAAACCTAAGGTCAACCATGACTAACCCTCACACTATGCCCTGGTAGAAAGGGATACTCTCAACGTCTCACACTGTGTTGGGTTGCATGAAGATTTGGGGATTCCAAGTGATAAACCCTATTCCCTAATATAGATCTAAACTATTGATCTAATAAAGACCCCTATACACAATTAAGCCCCAGCACTAAGGATTACTTCAACACTTCACTCTATTGCTCGGACAACTAAGCCCCAATTAAGTTTATCTCTTAGCACTTCACTCTATTGTGACCGTAATGAACTCTTGGAATGTGGACGTAGGATAAATCATATCAGAAGGGAAAGAGGGCATTCGGCTATCTCTCTACTCACCCTGTCGATCCTCTCCAACCTAGCTTTGTCTAACCCTTATGGTGTGTCACTCATCCACAAGGATTGTCAAGATAGATTTTCAATCCTAGTATCACTCTAAGGGAAAATCAATTCAACAAGCCCTGAAGGTTGGAATATAATTGAAAACATCAATTAAAGAAATATAATGAAAGATCAATGAAACAAAATCATCCTACGGTTTACAAGTCCAAGCACCCACTAGGGGTTTAGCTCTCCATAGAGCAAGATACAATCAATAATGAAATCAAATATAAAAGCATGCAATCCATAAGTAAAACCCCCCTCGTAGTATGTATCGATGGTCTTGTAGAGTTGCCTCGTCTCCGCCAAGGGTTCCCTAGTCAAGCCTAGGTCATACCTCACTGAATCGATGTCAATGAAAGCTCCCCCAATAACTATCTTCCAAAGGAACATGGTGTTGAATGCCGCAGAACCACTCCAAATACCTAGCCAAAGCTTCTCCAAACCCTAGCTGCAAGCGCCTCCAAAGATGAGGAAAGATGAGAAAAAGATTGGAAAAGAATTCCAAATCACAGTTTTTATAAGGGCTGGAATCAGGGATCCACATAGGCATGTGAAATTTCTACACACCCGTGTGAATTTACAGAAGTTGATTTCCTGCGAGCTGTGTATAGTAAGTACTACAGCATTTTTGCTACAAAAACTATGGCAGTACTTCTCTAAAATATAACCAAATTCACACTTTTATCGAGGCCACATGAATGGGCACACATATATGCGGTAGATCACCTTGCATCTTCAATGAAATCACATTGATGAAGACTTACTAGTACTCCACAAGTCATAACATGACACACCCCTTGCATGTGATCCGTAAGTGCACGGGTTTATCGAAGTAATAATACCCCTGTGAGTGGGTAGTCAAATCCACAGGGAATAGTGATCAGAAACACAAAGATTGCTATTTCACTAACATGATGATGAATCAATAATGGTGTGAACAAAATAAATATGAAAAGAACTAAAGAAAATAAGAAAGAGAGGCACAATAAAATAAGAGGAAAGGCAATCGATAGAAAGTGGGGCACTCGGACATTTTTCCCCTTAAGACTATTGTTCAAAGTGCAATACCAATCATTATACCTCATAATTGATGTCTAATGAGTCATGGAGATCCTTGAACACATGGTCCCAAAACTTAAGGTCAACCTTGACTAACCCGACACTAAGCCCCAGTGGAGAAATCTTTCAGTCTCGACACCTCACACTTTGCTAGGTTGCTTTAGGCTCTAGGGATTCCAACAAACCCTATTCCCCAATATAGATCTAACCCTTTGTTCCAGGCAAAAGATCCCTAATCACAATTAAGTCACAGATACTAAGGATTATTACAACAGTTCACTCTATTGCTCGCGTAACTAAGCCCCAGCGGAGTTCGTCACTCTATTGTTACCGCAAAGAACTCTTGGAATGTGGAGATACGGTAAATCACACCGAAGGATAAAAGGGATGCTCCGCTACTGATTGCTTCCCCACAAGTGTACGGGATCATCAAGTAATACCTCCTGTGAAGACACGAGGATCGTATTCCACGGGCCTAAGGATCTCCTATTACTCCTTCTCGAGCTATTATCTAGCCTAAGAACTCAAGTGATGGATTTTACTCTACTAAAAGTAATTAAAACTAAAACAAGGTTATGACCAAATTAGAGAGAACAAGCAATAAGCAAGCAAGAAAATCAATGAGGTGCAAAGGCCTATGGATGAGGATCCCCTTGAGGGGTTATCATGCAACATGGATGATGATCTAAAGATGCAAGGGTAAAATGGACCATGAGATTCCAAGATTAGAACAACCCCAATTTCTCGGCGATTGAACCCTAATCCCATACAAACATAGATAGGAATTTCTTCCAAATCTACATTCCTACGATTGCATTAAGTACGAGGAAATCTCACTTAGGAATAAACCTACTCTTCTTCGGATTAAACCTACATGGAGGGCTACTAAACACCCAATTTCTCGGCGTGATGATACAAGTATCCCCTTCTAATCCATTCATAATCTAATACATGCGAGCAAGTCACATCTACATGCATCACTCATAAAAGAGCCACGGATTTCTCCTTAGTTTAGCACTTAGCATGAAAATAATGGATTAGATCTCAAAATTACCCAAGCATAGAATTAACAAGTTATCATCCAACAAACATGATAAAACCCCCCCAAGGTTCACCAACACCCAGTGGCCTTGGCGGTCTAGTGTGTCATCATCTCACAACAAGCAATACAAACAAACAAAACATGAAACAAAAGCATAAATGACACTCCCTAGATGAAATGGTGAAGGAGGAGGTGAAGAATGTGCCGAATGACGCTTTCCCTGCCAAAGGAGTGCCAAATGACGCTTCCTCTAGCCGTGGGTCTCCTTTTTTCAAATCGTGGTAGATCTCCCCTTTGAATGATGTTGCCTTCTTGCCTTGAGAATCTTGGACCTTGGGCTTGGATGATCTTCTAGCTTCCTTGCCCTTCTTCTCCTCCCAAGGTCGCCCAAAAACTCCCAAGTGCTCTCCCAAAGTCGGCCAAGAAAAGGTCCAGCCAAAAGTCCTTTTTTCTGCCCTAAAAGTTGGTATTTATACCCCCGAGGCATACGGGTCGTATGGGGGTCATATAGCACCCAAAAACCCTAGATTCATGATCCATACGGGGTGCATACGGCCCCCATACTGGGTAGTAAGGAAATCTGGGCAGACACTCCAAATCAATCCACTGCTACAGTGCATACGGCCCCTATACTAGGTAGTATGGGGGTAGTATGAAATTCCTGGTTTCTTCTCTTTTCGCCCAAATGATATCTTCTTATTCTGCATGGCTTTCTTATGCACTACAAAGCAAATAATAGATGTTTAAGCGCAAAACGGGCATCAAACCTCACAAAATACATGCAAAGTGAATATGATATATACATGAAAACATCTATATTTAGACACTTATCAAATATCCCCACACTTAAGCGTTGCTTGTCCCCAAGCAAACAACTCATGAAAAACAAGGAGATTGAGAAATGGCTAAATGCATTACCTCTGGTATCAAGTAAATATAAGACTCCAAAAGCAATGGACAATGATACATAGATGTTGAGTCATAGTCAATAAGCATAATAAAAATATCCTGTCTCACCCCTTATATGTCTGTGCCGTGTAAGTGAATCATATATCTTATATGCCTTGATCTGGTCTAGCCTAAGGACTTCAATCAGTACAGCTCTAGATGCTAATCAGTCCATTTACAAAGAATACTAAGTCTTAAACTACTAAGTGCTACTTCAATGGGCAAATAAGATCCTTCTAATTATATACCTTGAAACTAAGTCCACTTTCTACTCAAAACCTTTGGTAGGTACTCAAAAAGATCACTAGGTTTTTATTTTTCATTTCATCATTCATTTCTTTTCTCGAGTCCGACTAACGTAGACTGCACCAACATCATTTTTGAAATCTTCTCTGGAAGGTGCATATGCTGGTTAGGCACAAGAGCCACCCAACTACTCGATTACAGTCTACATAGATGCATTCATGCTTTAGAAGCAGAGGAATACTGACATAGACTCATTTTTTTCTTTTTTTTTTCTTTTCTTTTTCATTCATTTCATTGTTTTCATTTTTTTTCCACATTCACCCTAGATCACATCTTCAGAGCACTCTACATGACACAAAACTAGGATTAGCTCAACAAGACTTAGAAGTTCTTAAGAGTCCATTGAAGGAAAGAACTTAGTGTTCTAAGGCCAAGTAATCAAAGAAGTGTGTTACGCATACAAGAGAGTTAGAGAGTAGTCACATTGGCTATTCCCATGGCATCGACAAAAAATTCTGTGCACATGACAATACTAGGTGTAAAACAGGACTTAATAAAGCATAGAAACAAGTAACTCACATCAATCATTAATCCAAGCTAAAGGAATCTTACAATAATGAACAAAACCATCATAGGTAACACTAGCATGTAACAATGGTCCTAATACATGAAATACACCCATCCCCACACTTAGTGTTGTACATTGCCCTCAATGTAAACTAATCATGAAAAATATGCAAGATGAAGCAATGCAAATAATAAAGGAGGTGAAAACGAACTCCCCGGTTCAACTTGTGCTCATCGTGAGGTTGGACATGAAAAAATGTGTGGTGAGCAATACATGTCTCGTCCGACCTCCATTAAAACCATAAAAGCTCACCAAATTCCCTTAATGCCCTGCGAGGCAAAAAGGGGACATCATCATTCCACAAAGATTTAAAAAGATAAGCACAAGGGGGAAACTAGAGAGTAGTCAACAAAAACACAAAGATGAAAATAAACTAAAGTTCGACAACACAAGCCGGTAGGGTAGAACCATGCCAACTCATCAAAACACAAAAATGCAAAACAAAGCAAATTAAAGTAAATGATAGGTGTCCATGCTCAATCTTGTCCTTAGAATTAATTCTCTAATCACAAAATGACATCTTGTTCCATGTGGTCACCCCGTGTGGTGTAAATATCACTCCATGGTTGCTTTCCAATTTCTTCATCCCCAAAATTCCTACAAACCATGAAAAACCCAATCAAGCATAGAGGAATCCAATATGATTCAAAAGATAGTGTAAGAGATGAAGAAACAATGAAAAATATGAAGGATAGTGTCCATACGGCCGTATGGGGGCCGTATGGGTACTATTCATTTCGACAGAACGTCCCCAAAAACATGAAAATCAAAAAATTTTGTACATAAATTCAAGAGAGACTTCATCCATAACAATCACACCATCCAAACCAAGCAAAATGCTAAAGAAATTCCAAACAAAAGCTCCAAGAATGCCCAAGGAATGAGAAAAATAAAACTAGGGCTTTGAAAAAGCATACCGATGAAATCTTGAGAAAACAAGCGTTAAACTCAAGGAAAACTACTAGATCAACGTCTCAAATGGATGAGGAGAAGATTTCAGAGGAAAAATGAGGAGATTTGGACAAGAAATGAGTGAGAAAGAAGAGAGAAAATCGGTGGAGAAAGAGAGAAAAAGAAGAGAATGGAAGAAGGAGAGAGAGGGGATTAAATGGGGGACTCGACCCCATACGGCCCCCATACGACTCAGTATGGGGGCTGTATGGGCCAAATGGCCCTCTCAACCGAGAGGGCATCCCGTAACAGACGGCCCCATATAGGGGCCGTATGGGGGGTCGTCTGTGACGGCACAGAGCCTCTGTGTCATCTCAGATGGCCACCATACGGCCTAGTAAGGTTGTATACCCATTAAAACCAATAAAAACTTCGAAAACCTGCCACAAATGATGAAAAAAATGATAAAGCAAGCTCAAAGACTCCTCCAAAAATGAGTGAATTGAATAAAACGACGATCTAGTGCATGAATTAACACCTAAATATGAGTTTCTCAAGAAGTTGCACAAACATACAACAAATTAAACGATGAGAGCACTACGCCAAGTGTGTGAGCATGGACTTATTCAGAAGTAAAACAAGACTAAGAAATATGAAAATTTGAAATGAACTAGGAACTAAAAATACGAAAAATGCAAGCAAAGACCACCGAACACTTGGGTTGCCTCCCAAGAAGCGCTTGTTTAACGTCACGAGCCTGACATACCTCATTCCTTACCTCATGGGGGCTCAAAGAGCTTGAAACCACCCCCGGTTTCCTTTGTAGCATTGTTTCGTCCCGGTAAATTCAGTGACAACATTGAAAAGACCTCAAATTGTTCATGAGTAGAGAGGGGTGAAAAATTTACCTTTCCTCCATGAGAAGTGGGGTGATGAAGCTTGTTACCTTTCTTATTTCTCCCATGAATCTCCCTCCACATCTTCTTGACAAATGACTCTTTTTTCTCTTTTTCCTTAGCATTAGTGTAGGACACCCTCTCTTTTGGTTGCTTCAAATTATGAATTTGAGGATGTTGGTGAGTTCTCCTTGTTCTTCATTCTCCAACTCTCCCAAATATTCATCCAAGGGATTTATAGAGAGCACCTCCTGCACACAATCAGAAATCAATCTATCAGTTTCATCAACAAAATAAAGTGTGTCATCATGATCTAAAGAATGTTTCATGGCAGCCGACAAAGTGTACACCACTTCTTCTTCTCCAACTCTTAATGTTAACTTTCCTCCTTTCAAGTCAATCAAGGCACCCGAGGTGCTGAGGAATGGTCGGCCAAGAATCAGTGGTATCTCGACATCTTCATCTATGTCAATGATGACAAAATCCACGGGAAAAACAAATTTGTCCACTCGGACAATTACATCTTCAACAATCCCACGAGGTTTTCTTGTTGAATGATCCGCCAATTGTAAGGTCATCCTCGTGGGCCTCAACTCATCTAAGCCAAGTTTCAAGTACATGGTGTAGGGCATGACATTTATGCTAGCCCCCGAATCCGCTAGAGCATTTTCTCGGACTTCACCCTCAAGAATGCACGGGATAATGAAACTCCCCGGATCTTTCAACTTTTGTGGGAGCTTCTTTTCTAGGATGGCCGAGAAATTCCCCGTAAGCGCAACCGTGCCCTCTTCCTCCAACTTTCTCTTGTTCGTAAGAAGCTCTTTTAAAAACATGGCACATTTTGGCATTTGAGTCAATGCTTCAACTATCGGGATGTTCAAATGGTGTTGTTTGAAAATGTTCATAAATTTTTTAAAGTGAACATCCTCCTTGTCATGCTTCAATCTGGTCGGATAAGGGATTGGAGGCTTGTACTCGGATGATTTTGATGGCCCATGTTGTTGGGGCTTGGCATTTCTTCCCTGATTCTTGTCTTCACTATTTTTTTCAACTAGCTTGGGGTCTTCCCCGGAGGCTACCACACTTTTCTTGACACTTGGTTCAACTTCGACCCTTGTCTCCACTTGCCTCCTGCTTCTAAGAGCAATGGCCTTTAAGTGCTCCCTTGGATTTTCTTCCGTGTTACTTGGAAAACACCCTAGGGGACGTTCAGAATTTGCCTTCGCGAGTTCCCCCACTCGATGCTCAAGTGACTTCACCGAAGTTTGGAGGTTTCTCAAAATAGAACCAAAATCATTGAACTGTTCAGCGTGCTGAGTGAGCTGAGCATTCACCTTGCCAAATTGTGCATCCATGCTACTGGTTAGGCTATTGAACCTGCCATTAGTACTAAGCATGAACTTGGCAAGGACCTCTTCAGTAGAAAACTTCCTCTCAAAGGCCGGTTGTTGAAGTTGAGATCCTTGAGATAGTGCACCCTTTTGTTGTTGTTGGCCTTGGTTCCATGAAAAATTTGGGTGGTTCTTCCACCCCGGATTGTAAGTTGAGCTATACGGGTTCCCTTGAATTCGTTGCCCCCAATGTAGTCAACATTCTCGATGGAAGAAACTGAGGAGCTAGCAATTGGACATTGGGCTGCATCATGCCCACCACCACAAGTGCTACAATTCATCACTGATTCTGACCTCGAACTACTGCCCATGAGAAAGTCAACCTTCCGAGTCAACACATCCACCTTTGCGGCCAAGGCATCATTGCTACTAACTTCGTACAGCCCAGCAGCCTTCTGTGAAGATCCTCTTGAGGCCCAATGTGATTCATTGCTTGCCATAGACTCAAGTAATTGCTCGGCCTCATCGGCATACTTGTTGCTAAGGGAACCACCCGCTGCGGCATTAATGAGTTGGCGAGTAGCATAATTCAGCCCATTATAAATTATTTGTACTCGCATCCACGACGCAAAACAATGGTGGGGGCACCTTCTAAGGAGATCCTTGAATCTCTCATAGGCTTCAAACAATGTTTCAGACTCCCCTTGTTTATAGGCTGAAATTTCTTGCCTCAACTTCGCCGCTTTGCTTGGCGGAAAGTATCTCCCAAGGAATTTCTCAACCATATCCTTCCATGTTTTAATAGACCCCGGAGACAATGATGTAAGCCAACGATATGCCCCGTCTCTCAAACTGAAGGGAAATGGCCTCAAACGGATCACATCATCCGATACCCCATTAATCTTGAATGTGGAGCAAATTTGGAGGAACCGGGAAAGATGGTCATGTGCATCTTCATTCGCGAGACCATTGAATTGAACCGAGTTCTGGACCATGCCGATTGTACTAGCTTTAATTTCAAAATTGTTGGATGCCACGGATGGTGCTTGAACACTAAACTCATCACCCATGAATTGGGGTCTTTCATACTCGGATAGAGTGCGTCGCTCTTTGGCCATGATTGAAGACTTTCTATCCTCAATTTCAATGTTTTGTGTACCCGAACCTTCACCAACTTCTCTCCATCTCTGATGCAAAGTTCATTCAATTTCACTACCCGGTGTAATCAATGTTGATGGATTTGAGCATGTCATGCACAGTACTTTGCGAAACCAAGAAAGATGATAGAAAGTTAAGATCAAAGGAAAAGAAAAATAACGACAAGAAATCCGTAAAGAATGAAATGGCTAGAGTAATGATCTAAAAGTTTCCTAGAATTCCTTAAGGTCCCCGGCAACGGCGCCAAAAACTTGATTGCTTCCCCGCAAGTGTACGGGATCGCCAAGTAATACCTCGTGTGAAGACACGATGATCGTATTCCACGGGGCTAAGGATCTCCTATTAGTCCTTCTCGAGCTATTATCTAGCCTAAGAACTCAAGTGATGGGTTTTACTCTACTAAAAGTAATTAAAACTAAAACAAGGTTATGACCAAATTAGAGAGAACAAGCAATAAGCAAGCAAGAAAATCAATGAGGTGCGAAGGCCTATGGATGAGGATCCCCTTGAGGGGTTATCATGCAACATGGATGATGATCTAAAGATGCAAGGGTAAAATGGACCATGAGATTCCAAGATTAGAACAACCCCAATTTCTCGGCGATTGAACCCTAATCCCATACAAACATAGATAGGAATTTCTTCCAAATCTACATTCCTACGATTGCATTAAGTACGAGGAAATCTCACTTAGGAATAAACCTACTCTACTTCGGATTAAACCTACATGGAGGGCTACCAACCACACAATTTCTTGGCGTGATGATACAAGTATCCCCTTCTAATCCATTCATGATCTAATACATGCGAGCAAGTCACATCTACATGCATCACTCATAAAAGAGCCACGGATTTCTCCTTAGTGTAGCACTTAGCATGAAAACAATGGATTAGATCTCAAAATTACCCAAGCATAGAATTAACAAGTTATCATCCAACATACATGATAAAACCCCCCCAAGGTTCACTAACACCTGGTGGCCTTGGGGGTCTAGTGTGTCATCATCCCACAACAAGCAATACAAACAAACAAAACATGAAACGAAAGCATAAATGACATTCCCTAGATGAAATTGTGAAGGAGGAGGTGAAGAATGTGCCGAATGACGCTTTCCCCGCCAAAGGAGTTCCAAATGACGCTTCCTCTAGCCGTGGGTCTCCTTTTTTCAAATCGTGGTAGATCTCCCAATTGAATGATGTTGCCTTCTTGCCTTGAGAATCTTGGACCTTGGGCTTGGATGATCTTCTAGCTTCCTTGCCCTTCTTCTCCTCCCCAAGGTCACCCAAAAACTCCCAAGTGCTCTCCCAAAGTCGGCCAAGAAAATGTCCAGCCAAAAGTCCCCTTTTTCTGCCCTAAAAGTTGGTATTTATACCCCCGAGGCATACGGGTCGTATGGGGGTCATATATCACCCAAAAACCCTAGATTCGCGATCCATACGTGGTGCATACGGCCCCCATACTGGGTAGTATGGAAATCTGGGCAGACACTCCAAATAAATCCGCTGCTACAGTGCATACGGCCCCCATACTAGGTAGTATGGGGGTAGTATGAAATTCCTATTTTCTTCTCTTTTCTCCCAAATGATATCTTCTTGTTCTCCATGGCTTCCTTATGCCCTACAAAACAAATAATAGACGATTAAGCGTAAAACGGGCATCAAACCTCACAAAATACATGCAAAGTGAATACGATATATACATGAAAACATCTACATTTAGACACTTATCAGCTACCTCTCGACTCACCCTCTCAATCCTCTCCAATCTAGCATTGACTAACCCTCATGGTATGTCACTCATCCATAAGGATTACCAAGATGGATTCTTAACCCTAGTGTCACTCTAAGGGAAAATCAACACAACAAGCATTCAAGATTGGAACTCAATTAAAAACTTCAATTCAGGAAAGCATACTAAAAGGTCAAAGAAACAATATCATCCTAAGGTTTACAAGTCCAAGCACCCACTAAGGGTTTAGCTCTCCATGGAGCAAAATACAATCAACAATGAAGTCAAAAGTGTAGAGATGCAATCCATGAGTAAAACCCCCTTGGTAATCGTGTCGATGGTCTTATAAAGTAGTCTCAGCCTCTTCAAAGGTTCCCTCGTTAAGCCTAGCGCACACCTCACCAAATTGATACCGATGAAAGCTTCCCCAATAACTATCTTCTGAAGGAATGTGGTGTTCAAGGCCGCCGAACCACTACATAAACTTTACCAAAGCCTCTCTAAACCCTAGCCGTAGGCCTCTACAAAGTTGGGGAAGAGATGGAGAAAAGATGTAAAAGAGGATTCCCCAATCGGTACAAGTCACAACTTTATAAAAGGCTGGAATCGGGAATCCACACGAGCTTGAGTAATTTCAACACGCCCGTGTGAATCTGCAGGAACCTAATTTTCTGTGGTCTGTGAACAGTAACTCCTACAGTAAATTAAAACAGTGATTTGCTACATTAACCTACTATAGTACTCCATCAAAAACACTCCCGAATCCACGCTTTTCATCGAGATAACACAAATGGGCACAAGTCTATGCCATAGATCACGTCCCTTCCTCAATAAGAGATAACATAGATGAAGATCTTACTATTATTGCACAAGTCAGAACACATAACTGTGACTGCATTTGTGCCCCTCCAATTTACATATTCCATCAAGCATAATGGAGGTTGGCACACACTCATATGTCTTCGAATGCAACTTGTGTCTTCTCATGTGTCCACTTCAAGATCCCATCAATATAGTGTATTCGCAATCTACTTTGGCTCCATTCTTCTCTATTTAGCTCCACAACCGTATATATGCAAAAGAACACAAAAACACAAGTATTAGCGATAAAACCTTATAAAAGTAAGGCTCATGATAAGAAAAGAATACTTCATATTCTTATCACACAAACACTTATCAAACTCCCACACACGTAAGCTTTTGCTTGTCCTCAAGCAAAAATAAAACATTGAAACATTGAAGAATGAAATATTGAAAGTGCTTGGCCTTAGATTCACCAAAGCATGCAAGGGAAGCATTCTACAAGTAAGGGAAATTTCAACACTAAATACAAAAAAATCATTGCTCTAGCTAAAAACTCGAATCAAAAAGGCCAACAAACCTGAAATTGTTTAAGTGTGTGTAAACTCACTCAAGTCGACCCAACTTATACTCCTCAAAGTCCTAGGTATAAAGGGATTTATTTAATTACAAAACAACACAAAATAAAGAGATGGTAGTAGCTTCACACATCCTCTAAGGTAGCCCTTTACAAAGCGGTAGCTAAGGTGGTTTTTACACCTTTGAGGTGGTAGCTCTTTCTACCAGGGTGTAGCTTTCACTCATCCGATGAGATAGCTCTTTCTATCATTAGGGCATAACTAGTATCCGATCTATGAGAGTAGCTTCATACTTCAGAGGTGGTAGCTCTTTCCACCCCAAATGCACAACTAAAACAAGTAGTTTTCTCTTTTCATTTTTTTTTTCATTTTTTCCGCAAAATTAACACAAGAAAACACAACTAACTAGTGCCTTAAACTTTGAACTTGAGTTTCCAAAAGGGGTTAATGAGCGAGTAATGTAACAATTGTCAATCAGGCAAAAATTCCTAGAAATTCAAGTAAAAACTAGGGCATGAGAATATTCAATGTTAAAAATTCCCCTAAACATAAGAATACAATCATTGCAACTAAAATGAACAGCCATTGGCTACATGAGCATGTATTTCAGTCAAAACTTATGTAATGAACATGTGTAATGTGAACTCCCCCCACACTTAAGATGTACATTGCCCTCAATGTACGCAAGCAAGCATAATAGGATATAAATCAATCAAAAGCATATGTCGAAGTGGGTAATTGAAACAATACTCAACTGAACTCTTAATGGTATATTTGATGGAGCTAGATTCATTGAGAGTTTAGTCTCAATGGTTATGGAGCACACATGGCCATAAGACCATGTCTATGAGTAGTTCCTCAAATTTCATAATCAGAAGACCATCTGCACGTATACACAAGTGGGTTCAGTGAAGCTCAACAAAAACAAAAACAACTCGAGTATATAAAGATAAGGCAATGAAATATAACTCAGAAAAAATAGAAGATAAACTCAAAAGGAAGATCCTTTCTGAGGTGTACAAGTGCAAAATAAAATACGTAAATGAAAAATGAAAATATAAAAATGACTATAAGAAGAATGCATCAAGCGTCAGTGTCATCCGGGGTCGGCAGTACTACTAGTGGTAATAAGCCAAATGGTGCCGGTGGATCTGGTGATGGTGATGTTGGAGGTGCCTGAGGTGTCATGGGTCTCATAATAAATTGTGGGACAGCGTCTCGCTCTAATAACTGTTGTAGGATGTCGAGATGTGCCATAACCTCTGTGTGGTTCATGGCCTAGAGCGCACGAACCTCGGCAATCTCAGCCCGGAGCACCGCTATAGCATTCTCGAGCCTCTCAAAATGATCATAGGCTCGAGATTGGGAGAACATGCGCACCGGTGGCGGCTCCTGTGCAGCAGGAGGTGCATCGGTCTATGTATGCTCTGTCAGAGGCTCCTGCGCTGGCTGAAACCCCTCTGTTATAACTCCCTCGGCCCCAAGTAGCTCTGGTGGGGGCATGTTCAGCACATACACCCCTTCTCTATACCTACGGATCATACCCATCAGTCGCATGGTCTCCAGGCCGAGGGGTGTAGGTATGATTGTCTTCTCAGCCACTCTAATAGCATCCAGTAGATCCATCCCGATAATGAGTCTAGTAATGTATGGGCCTATTAAAATAACTCCAATCCTGGCGTACTGAACCTGATGCCTCAGGTACTCTACTGCAATGTGCCTAAGATGAAGTGGCATGCTCTGAGCCATTGAATAGAGGTATAATAGCTCCTGTTGGCTGAGAACACCGGTACTATCACCATGACCCTTCACTGACCTACTCAGGATGCCGTGAATATAATAGTACATCGTTCGGGAAAGACATGTTCCCTTAGACACCTAAGGCTCATACTATCCTTGTCCATATAGAGCTCTTTATACGTGCTGAGGCGTCAAGCTATAGGGGTAGTCTGTAGGCAGCTGCTCGTAATCCTCTATGTTAGTGAATACTTTGTCATAGAGTCTGAGTCTAACTGAAAACTATGTGACGCTCATACTATAATGATGTCCAAAAGCTCTGAACTGTATAGCATCAGTACTGTCAAATCGGGAATATAATCGGTCAAACTCGAATGAAGCTAGCACCTCCAAAGTTAGCAGCTGAATAACTGCCTCTCTGATGAATAATAACCTCCTCTTGTTACTTACAAAAAGAAGCTCCTCCACCTCATCATCCATTTCATCTGCTAACTGCCCCTCCTTAAGTGAACTCAAGTCTAGGACTTGCGTCTGTCTGAACTTGAGCTTTAGTAACAGCTCAAACCGAGATTGGTGCTCGGGAATAGCGAAATCCATATCTCTTGCTCAAACCGAGTCTAGGCTGCTTTCTTAGTCCTAGGTGCCATATCTGCAAGTATTAAAAAGAAAATCGATCAAATAAACTCACAAAACAATACTACAGAAATCCATACGGTCGTGTGGAAATTCCACACGCCTATGTGTATCCATGGGGCGTGAAAATCGCATAGCCTCTATGCAATATACTAAAAAATACATCATAAATTCATTATAAAATGCTTCTAAAACATGAATCTATCATTTAGACAACAAAACAAAGCACATTCACAAAATTCAATGGAGTAAAATCAAGTATGGCGAAGAAAAGAGAGAATAAGGGTTTACCGACGAGATGAAGATAGAAAACATGAAATTGGCCAAAAAACCTCGAGTAAAATCCCTCTAAAATATTGGTGTGAAATCGGGAGAGTACGAGAGAGCGTTCTTTCGGTCAGGGGAAGTATTAAAAATGAAAAATGGAAAATATTTATAAAGAAAACTTGAGGCCTTTGGCGTTCTGTACATCCACATGGGCGTGTGGAAATTACTCACGCCCGTGTGACTCCACAAGGAAGCTTCACAGGGACACTCACATGACCCTGTGTGCTCTTGGGATAGCATACTTTGTCTCTGAAGGAATCCACACTCACTCTAAGGGAGAAATCATTCAACAAGCATTCATGATTGGAACTCAAATAAAAGCATCAATTAAAGAAAGCATAATGGAAAGTCAATAAAACAATAACATCCTAGGGTTTACAAAATCCAAGTACCCACTAGGGTTTTAGCTCTCCATGTAGCACAATACAATCAACAAAGAAATTGAAAGTAAAGATAAGCAATCCATAGGAAACCACCTCGATATTCATGTTGATGGTCTTGTGGAGTAGCGTCGTCTTCTCCAAAGGTCCCCTTGTCCGTCCTAGGGCACAACTCACCGGATCGGTGCCGACAAAAGCTCCCCCAATAACCTTCTTCCAAGTGAAGCACGGTGTCGAATCTTTAGAACCACTCCAAAGACGTGCCAAAAGCCTCTCAAAAGCCTAGCCGACAACCTCTAAAAAGATGGAGAAAAGTTGGAGAGAAAAGGGAAAGAAGAACCCCAAAATCGGGCTAAATCGTGGCTTAAATAGTGTCATAATCGGGCATCCACACACCCCTGTGGATTTTCCACACGGGCCTGTGAAATTTCCACATGGGCGTGGATAATTTCCACATACTTGGGTGAATTATCTGGAAATCTGATTTTTGGCCTGTTGTCAATAGTAACTACTATAGTGATTTGCTATAGTAACCTGCTACAATACTCCACCGAAGCACTCCCAATTTCACACTTTTCATTGAGACAACATAAATGGGCACAAGTTTATGCCATAGATTACAACTCTTCTTCAATAAAAAGCCTCCGACTTATTAGTGAAGATCTTGCTATTAATGCACAAGTCGGGATACGCAAATGTGACTGCCTTCATGCCCCTCCAACTCATTTTAATGGCTTGAATGCATGGAGGTTGGAACACATTCACGTATCTTAGAGCCCCACTTGTGTATTCGCATTTGTTTCTTCCAAGATTCCACCAAATAGTATGGTCACGATCTACTTTTGGCTTATTTTCTTAATACTTAGCTTCACAACCCTACATGCGCAAAAGAACACAAATACACACGTATTAGCACTTAAACCTAATAAAAGTAATGGTCATCATAAGGAAAGAACACTTCGTATTCTTAACGCACAAGCACTTATCAAACTCCCCTACACATAAGCTTTTACTTTTCCTCAAGCAAAGAAATAAAACATTGAAGCATAGAAGAAGGAAAGATTTAAAGTGCTCGGCCTTAGGTTCACCAAAGCATGCAATGGAAGCATTCTTCAAGTAAGGGAAATTTCAACACTAAATACGAAAAATCAATGCTCTAGCTAAAAACTCGAATAAAAAAGACAACAAACCTGAGATCATGTAAGTGTGAATAACTCACTCAAGTAAACCCAAATTATACTCGTCAATGTTCTAAGTATAAGGGACTTATTTAACTATAAAACATAACAAAACGAAAAGATTGTAGTAGCTTCATACATCCTCTAAAGTAGCCCTTTCCGAAGCGGGCACTAAGGTGGCTTTCACACTTTCGAGGTGGTAGCTCTTTTCTACCGGGGTGGTAGCTTTCACTCATCGCATGAGATAGCTATTTCTCTCATTAGGGCATAACTAGTATCCAACTTATGAGAGTAGTTTCATACTTTCATAAATGGTAACTCTTTCCACCCAAAATGCACAACTAAACAATATATCTATTTTTTTTCTTTTGTTTCTTTTCTTTTTCCAATTTATATATATATATATATATTAGCAAAATAACACAAGAAAAAAAAACTAATTAGCCCCTTAAACATCAAACTTTAGTTTCCAAAAGAGTTTCATGAGCGAGTGGTGCAACAAGTGTCAATCGGGCAAAAATTCATAGAAATTCAAGAACAAACTAGAGCATGAGAACATTCAATGTTAAAAATTCTCCTAGACTCAAGAATACAAACATTGCAATTAAGGTGAACCGCCATTAGTTATGTGAGAATGTATATCAATCAAAACTCATCTAAAAATACATGTTCAACGTGAACCCCCCACCAAACTTAAAATGTGCATTGTCCTCAATGTGCACATGAAAGCAGCATAGAAAGTATAGCAATCAAGAAAAATAAGTGGGAGTGGGCAATCGAAACAATACTCCCATAACTCCTAGTGTTGCGTTTGTTGGAGATAAATCCTTGGGAGTAAAGTTCCAATGGGTGTGAAGCACACATGGCCCACATTGGCCGTGCCCATGACTAGTTCTCAATTCCCATATTGATAAGACCATCTGCACACATACACAAGAGGGTTCAATGAAGCTCAATAAAAAACAAAAAACAACTCGAGTATATAAAAGATAAAGCAATGAAATATAACTTGACACAAAAATAAAAGATAAACTCAGAAGGAAGATCCTTTCTGTGTGTACAAATCCAAAATGAAATGCAAAAGTAAAGAAAAGAAAGATGAGTCAAGTTTCGGTGTCGTCCAGTGTCGGCTCTATTGCTACTACTGTCTGTGCCAAGTCAAATGGTGTTGGTGGAGATAGAGATGGTGATGCTGCCGGGATCTGAGGGTTCCTCGGTCTCTTGATGAGATGTCAGTATGCGTCTCACTCTAATAACTGTAGTATGGTGTCAAGACGCACCATCATCAATGTGTACTGTGCAACCTGTGTAGCCCAAACCTTGGTGATCTCGGTCGGAAGCACACCCACGACACTCTCAAGCATCTCAAAATGATCATGGGCTAGAGAAGGTGTATGAACCATCACCCTCAGAGGTCTGTGGGATAGGCATAGCCAGGATGTATGCTCCAATCCCATATCTACACACTAATCCCATTATCCTAATCGTATCAAGTCCAAGAGGGGAGGGAATGACTATCCTTTCGGCACCTCGGATAGCATCTAAAAGGCCCATCGCCAAGATAAGTCTAGTGACGTAGGAGCCAGTGAATAATACTCCAACTCTTGCATACTTGCCTTGTTACCTCAGGAAATCTGCCACTACATGCCCTGGGTGAATCAGCACGGTTCGGGCCATGGAATATAAATAAAGTAAGTCCTGCCGGCCCAAAACAGCTATGTTGTCACCTCGATCATTCACAGATCTACTAATGATTGAGTGTAAGTATCTGTAACTCGGCCGGGACAAACAAGAGGCCTTGGACACTCCCGATTCATACTGTCCCTGTCTACATAAGCCTCAATATGCTTGCTGTGGGCTCAGGGTGCTGGGGTGATCCATCGGCAAGTGTTCGTACTCCTCTGTATATATGTATGTCTCATCATACAAGCCCATATGAATTGAATATTCAGTGACACTCATGCTAAACTGGCGTCCAAATACTCTGAACTATATGACATCATTGATATCGAATCTCCCATATGGCTGGTCAAACTCGAAAGATGGCAATACCTCCAGTATCAATGCGCAAAAAACTGGCTCTTGAATCGTCAATAACCTCCTCCAGCTACCCACGGCCAATAGTTCATCTATCTCATCTGCCAGCTTATCTCCTCGCTGAACCTCTCTCAGGGGAGTCAAGTCCACGAAATGAGACTATCCAAGCCTGTGTCTCAATAACCACTCAAATCGAGTCTGGTGCTCGGGATATAAGACCTCAATGTGCTCTAACTCAGGTGAAGTCTCCCTAGGACGCTTACCCTCTTGGTTCTTCAAACGAGGTGCCATATCTGCAAAAATTAAAGAAATACCAATCAAATAAGCTTACAAAATAATACTACATGGATCCAGATGGTCGTGTGGATATTCCCATGCACGTGTGGATTCACGGGGCGTGGAAACCACACGGCTGCTCGTCCAAATTCCAAAAATACACCAAAAATTTATTTCTAAACTCACTCTAAGCATGCATAGATCATTTTATCATAGAAACGGAATAACATTCACCATTTTGAATGGTTTAAAATCAAGTATTTTGAAGAGGAGAAAGAATAAGGGTTTACCGATGAGAAGAAGATAAAAATTTTAGAAATCGGTAGGAAAACTACTTTAAATCTTGTTAACTTGACGGTGAGTGGTCAAGAGAGTGAAAAGATTTAATTTTTTGAGCGATTAGGAGTATGACAATAGAGATGTGCGATGAGCTCTTAAGGAAAACTCGCGTCTCTTGGAATTTTGCACATCCACACGGCCGTGTGGAAATTACCCACACCCGTGCGACTCCACAAGAGAGACCAACAGGGGCAGATGCACGACCCTGTGTCCTCTTGGGATAACACCCTATGCTTCTGTATGCAACCACTTGGGCATACGAAAATATCCCACGCCCGTGGGCCCAACCCACAGGGGCATCTCCAGGCCCCTGTTACTTCTCTGTGCAACTGAGATAATTCTCTAGTATTTCCCACGCTCGTGCGGAATTTTCACATGGGCGTGGAACTTCGCAGGGCTTGTTCACATGGACAGACGCACACCCTTGTGTATTCTCGAGATGGAAAGGAGCTCATCTGCAGAGATCCACATGGGTGTGTAGAAATTACCCACGCCCTTGTGTTTATCACAGGATTATCCATAGAGGTGAGTCCATGCCCTTGTGTCTTCTCAGGAAAAATGCTTAGTCTCTACAGAATCACATATGCCCATGCAGAAATTACCCACGGGCATGTGAAATTCACATGTTCATTCACAGGGGCGAGTCCACGCCCGTATGGAAATTCCACACGGGCGTGTGTTTTCTCTGGACACTTAAAAAACTTTCCACGCTCTGCAAAAAATTTCTTAACACAAATATACACTCAGAGCCTGCCTAACAATGCAATTTTAACCAAAGAAAACACGAAAAACACACTCAAACGACCAAGATTTTTTGCCACACATGATTAGGCACATGATAACACCACAATGTCTACGAGAAAATCACGGCAAAAGCATCTAAGAATCAAGATACCAACACTGAAATCCTTATTCATGCAAACACAAAACTAAAAAACTAGGAAAACAGTAATGACTTTTGTTGCCTCCCAAGAAGCGCTTGTTTAACATCACTTAGCTTGACGTACCTTGTCTTACCTCATGAGGGTTCATATATAAAGGTTTCCTTCTTACCCATGACTTGGAAGCACGATGAACATAGTCTTTTGAAGGTAGAGAGTAAGTTATCGGGCTTGTTACCACTTGAAGGTCTGTCACTCTTACTCCGTTCTTGTGCATCCCCAATAGCCTTGTGGCGTTTCTTGTGGTGTCTCCTTACCCTTTTCATTTTCCGGAGCACCTTCTTCACAATCCCCAGGGTACACCTTCTTCACAATCCCCAGGGTAGATAGTACTTCTTCCTCTAGACCAAGCATCATTACTTCTTCATTCTCCATCTCTTAGTATAGCAACCCCTCATACGTGTCCAGATTAAACATTTCCTGCACATATTCATCAATTATCTCATCAGTAGTGTCAAGAAAATACATAGTATCATTAAAGTCAAGAGAATGTCACATGGCTTCGGCGAGTCAGTATGTGAGTTTGTCATCTCCAACCCTCAGTGTCAACTCCCCGCCATTCATGTTGATCAATGCCTTGGAAGTGCGCAAGAATGGCCTTCCAAGTATCAATCGAACATCTACATTCTTGTCGATGTCCAATACTATGAAGTCTATAGGTAATATGTACTTGTCCACTTTGACAAGCACGTCTTCAATGATACCCCTCGGATGTCTCACTGTTCAGTCCGCCAATTGCAATGTCATCTGAGTAGGCCTAGGCTCTCCCAAGCTTAGCTTCTGAAAAAACGAGTATGACATGACATTGATACTAGCCCCAGAATCCACCAATGCCATCTCTTAACTGAAATTGCCAATGTTGCATAGAATCACAAAGCTTCCGCAGTGTTTCTTCTTGTTTGGCATATTCTTTTGCAACGCCACAGAACAAGAGGCATTTAAGATTACTGATGCACTCTCCTCTAACTTCCTCTTATTGGTCAAAAGGTCTTTCAAAAACTTAGCATACCGAGGCATCTGAGACAACGCCTCCACAAAAGGAATGTTGATGTGCAATTGCTTGAATAGACCCAAGAACTTCTTGTATTGCTAATCATTTTAGTCATTCTTCATTCTTGAGGGGTAAGGAATTCTCGGCTTGCAAGGTGGAGGTGCCATCTCCTTCTCCTTGTTCACTTTCTCCTCAACCTCCATGACCTTAGGTACATCAACATTGGTCTTCTCACTTAGAAGCCTATCCTCAACCTCACAACCACTTCTCAAAGTGATCACCATCAAATGTTCTCGTGGATTGGTCTCGGTGCTACTTGGCAAACTTCTTTGTGGTCTCTTCAATAGAGACTTCTTAATTTGCCCCACTTGATTGTCTAGATTGTGTAATGAAGCGGTGTGGTTGTGAAGTGTAGCCTCGACCGATTGGAACCGTGTATCCGATGATTGCACAAATCTAGTCAAGGTTTTCTCTAGATCAGTCATACGGTCTCCAAGCCTAAAACTCTATTCTCCATGTTCAGAGCTTGTTGTTGTTGGAAACCCAGTGCTGCAGTGGCCTTTTGTTACCCTTGGTTATTCCATGAGAAATTAGGGTGATTCCTCCAACCCGAATTATAGGTATTGCTATAAGGATTGCCTTGGTTTCTCATTACATTACCCATATATTCAACTTGCTTAATGGAGGGTGTACCACCAAAGGCTATCGGGCACTCGGATGGGGCATGTTCCCCTCCACATCCATCACAACTCGTTATGGCCGCCAATCTGGGAGAAGTTATAGTGTCTAACTTCTTACTCAATGCCCCCACTTGGATGGATGCTGGCCACTTTCTTCTTCTCCCTAACATTCCATTGGTAGCTATTCAACCCTATTTCTTTACTTAATTTTCGGGCTTCTCACGGAGTCTTGCTACCTAAAGTACCTCCTGTGCTGCATCAAGTAGCTGTCTATACTTGGGTTCAAACCATTATAAAAAGACTGAATGATCATCCACTCTGGAAACCCATGTTGAGGACATTTTTGCAGGAGTTCCTTGAATTTTTCTATATCTCAAATAGAGACTCCAATTCCATTTGCACAAAGGATGAGATCTCATTCCTAAGCTTTGCATATTTTAAGAGAGGGAAATAACGAGCAAGAAAAGCTTCTACCATCTATTCTCATGTAGTGATCGATGCTCTAGGGAATGAGTGTAGCCACTGTTTTGCTCTCTCCTATAAGGAAAATGGGAAGGAACTCAACTTGATGGCATTATCCGTAACACCATTGATCTTGAGCATATCACACACTTCTAACAAATTCTCTATGTGACTATTTGGATCCTCATCAGCCAAACAATTGAATTGTGCGGACTGTTGTAACATGTTGATGATTGCCGGCTTTTGATGAGTCTGCAAGTGCATGGGTCGTCAAGTAATACCCTGTGCGTGACACATGGATCGTATTCCCTAAGGTCCCAAGAGCTGCTATTACTTCCCCCTAGACGTCACTGTCTAGTCTACCAAATATAGGACTAAAACAAGATAAGGAAAATGACAAGGAGAAAACTATAAACACATGTACTAAGGCTCACCACATAAACATACTAAGGAAGCAAGTAACAATGAAAGTGCTAGGTCCCCGGGCGAGGATCTCCTCGGGACTACTAAAGCTAGATGGATGTTAGAATTACAAAGGGAGTGGTGGTTGGACCAAGAGACATCCAAAAATAGATCACCCTGATGGCCACGGCAGTAATCCCTAATCCAATAAGAGTATTGGCTCGGAATCTCTTCCGACCAAATCCTCCTACGATCGCATTACAAGTAGGGATATCTCAAATTAAGGCCGAAACTCAACCTAGGTACAGCCCTAATAGTTGGAGGGGTATGAAATACACAATGGTCATGGTGTATTCATACGTGTATCCCTTCCAAGAAAGGTGTGTCGAGTATAAGGGTGATGGTCTCGCACCAAATACAATGTAGAAGTTGGATCACAGAGTTCTCATGCAAAACAACACATCAAAGAGCACCAAGCAAGGATTACAAACCACACAAATATCATAAATGTAAATCAAGCATCCATATAAGCAAATTCATCCCAAGGTTCACCGGATGCCTGGTGTCCTTGGGAGTCTAGTTCATCATCAACAAAAAAGCAAGTATAGGAGATAAGAGACACAAAGAAAAGATCATAACACACTCCCCTAAGATGAAGACTAGAAGGTGGTGATAACAACTCGTTGGATCCACGCCGGCGAGGTCCTAGATCATTTTCCTTGAGTGTAACCTTCTTCCCCCTTCAATTTGCCCCTCAGATCTTCCTTCTCCCGTAGACTTGAAGCTCTAGAAAATGATGGTGGAGAGTGGTGGGCAAAAGTCCCCCAAATGATGCCCTAAGAAAGCTTTTATATGCCCAGATACTGATGGGTAAACGGGTTAATATACCGGGCGTATGCCGACCCCTTGGGATATCCAGTTTTTTGCCGAGAAGCCCGCGATGATCTATAGTAACTGTTATAGTGAAACTGCTACAGTAACACTGATACAGTACTTCGCTAGAGTAATCCCCGGCTCGAAACACCGTTTTGATACCGAATTCATCCCCAATCGCGTCGCTAAGTCCCCCAGGGCTTCAAATAGGCCTGAAATGCAATAATAACACAATTTAGACCAAAAGGGCATCGAATCATTAATAAAATACACAATTCATACATAGTAAATACATGCAAAATACATACATTTAGTCGTTTATCAAACATCCCAAGACCTAAGCGTTTCCTTCTCCCCAAGCAAAGAAACATGAAAACCTGGGGCAAGAAGATAAATGGCTAAATGTACCACCTCAAGCTCAATAGTAAAGAACTCCATTAGCGCAAATGGACTGAAATCAAGATGTGAGTTGTTCAATAAATAGCGAAGTAATAATAGTTCTATCTCATCTAGAGTGCTCCTGTGTGTGTGTGCTAACCCCCACCTTGACCTCCACACCGTGGATTACCCCAGGATGCCCATTCTCCACACACCAAATGAAAATGGCATTAAAATGATAAAGACATCCTCAGTACTCAATTAAGAGTCCTCTTGTTCCTAGATAAAACTCTAACTTTGAAGTAACCATGCAGCAAACCTTAAGGGAACAAGAGAGATACTATATTTCTTTCACACATATATACAAGCATACACACTTTTTTTTTCTGAGTCGGACTAACATAGACTGCACAAAAAAGTTTTACAATCCTTTTGGAAGATGCACATGCTGATTAGGCACAAGAGCCACCCAATGTACTCGAATACAGTCTACATAGACGCATTCGTGCTATACTAGCAGAGGAATACTGTCATAGACTCATTTTTTTTTCACATGTACAAACTATATCTCATGTCCCTTGTATAGACTTGCTACAATAGTACACTCTAAGCTAGAGAAAACAATAAAGGAACACAAAAGCTCTCAAAAGTGCATTGAAAATAGAATTTAACAAATTAATGCCAAAATCATAATGATAGGTTGATTGGAGTGTACAAGGTAGAAGTAATCGTGAACATGTATATATGTGCACTAGAGATGATACAGAACTACATTCAAGCACAAATAAAGTACAACTCACAACTATTATTCTACCAAGCTAGGAAGTCCTTAACAATAAAATCATAGCTATCATAGGTAATCAAGCATACAAATGAAAACATTTTCAAAGTTCACGGAACTCCACCCCCCACTTAAAGATGCACATTGCCCTCAATGTGCCTAATCAATAGAATGCAATAAGATAGACAATAAAAACATAGTAAGAGGGTTTTGTGAAATTACCCAAGTCCCAAAGCATGAGTATTGAAGTCCATGAGATCGAGGTGACCACCAAAGATCATGGTAGATGATGGAGGAAGAAAGTGTGCTTGATGTCCTAATTCCATCCTGCAAGGCAGGGAAGAAAATCACCTCGAGGCATCTATTCACACACCCATTAAGACAAACACAATAAACAACTACAACACAAAAAACAATCAAAACATAGAAATAAAAAAAACAGAAAATAGAGCATTGTCCATGTGATCTGAGCTAAGTGCCCTTGTCCTTGAGTCGGTAGCAATGGAGGCCCAAAACTTGTCATTTGCCATCGGGTAAGGAAGGGAGGAAGAGAACCATCCCTCCTAGCTCTCTTGAAAGCTAATTTCCTGATGGGCATCCAGAAAAAACACGGTGGAGATCATCCAACCAAGTTACAAGCAAAGTGGGCATCAAAAGAATGAAGAAAATCAAGAAAATGCCTGTGGTACAGTAATTTCGAAAAATATTTTCAAGAACTTTGCTTGTAAGAGTAGCCAAAAATTTTACAAGTCAAGAAAAACACTTTGATAATCATTAAGCATTCACAAACCAACAAAAATTCCAGAAATTCCACCTTCAAAAACAAGAAGAACTCAAGGTTTTGAGTGAGAGGACAAACCCTTGCCCTAGAGTAAGATGAGTGAATTTAATGGTTGGATCTAGCCAAAAGCTTGCTCAAACTCCAAATTTTTGTCACTAAAATGGAAAAGAGGAGGAGGAGAGCAAAATAGAGAAAAAAAATGATGAAAAAAGGTGGACAAATGAGGGAGAAAAGGTTAGAAGAATGGGGAAGAAGGATGAATAGTAAAGTGCCCCAAATCCTCACTTTAATAGCCCTCACTCGGGTGGTCTTGAGGGGCATCCTTGCGGCCGCAAGGATGGTACTCGGCATTTTCCTGAAACACAATTTTTGTTCTCCACACATTGCACACTTCATTTATGATTAAAACCTTGAAAAATAAAGCCGGAAACATCGATAAAACACTCAAAACATCAACAAGCATGCTTCAAGAATAAGAATTGCTCAAAGACCACATGACAAACAAGAAAACACAAAGGCTAAAGAACTAAGAAAAATGATGAAAATGCAATTACAACCAAACCACACAAAGTGTACAAGTTAAGCAAAACAACACAAATGAGAAAAAGAATACGAGAAATGAAAAGAACTTGGGTTGCCTCCAAAGAAGCGCTTGTTTAACGTCATTAGCTCTACGTACCTCTTTCTTACCTAGGGAGGCTTGAAAATGGTGTGTTCATCCCAGCTAAGAGTTGCATAAGAACTACCAAGAAATACGAAACTTACCCTCCGGGATGATGCAAATTTGGAGGTCAAGCATGAATCACCTTTTGGCCTCCAAGGAAAAAGCTTAGGCCGGGAGTTGTTTAAGCTTGGCATTGGCGGGTCCTTGGAAGGTTTCAATCTCCTACCCGCATTTTCTTCCTCAACCCATGTCAAAATGCCTTGAACTACCCATAAGTGTTGTTTGGGTCTCCAAGGGAACAAATTTGGTTGAGAGCTTGTTAAGCCATGCATAGGTGGATTAATTGGTTGCTTCAATATCCTATCCACAATATTTTTCTCAACCATGGTGTGATGACCTTCAATTGCCCTTAACATTTGCTTGGGCGCCAAGGAAAAATCTTTGGTTGAGAATTGTCCAAGCCCCGCATAGGTGGTGGGTTCAAGGATGACCTTGGCCTCTTACCCACATCTTCAAATACAATTCCCGGAATTTCTTCTTTCCACTTGAAAATTAATGATTGGTTGATGGAATGGTCGAAGTTGAGGCAAGTAGTGTCTTTAAATGTGGTGGATGGAATTTCTTTAACTTCCTCAAATGTCTCGACGTCTATGATCTCATCCTTCACCTTATCTTCTTTAGATTCTACTTGAGGTCGAACATCAATTATTTGCTCAAAAGGTATTGGTGGTACATCAATTGCTTCTTCAACCTCCAACACCTCAATACCAACTTCCACCACAATTTCAACATTATTCTCTTCCTTTCTAATGCCATTCTCATATATGTCTTCAATAGTTCGTGGCAGCTTGGTCGATATATTGGAAGACTCTCCCATCTTATTTTCCATACTTTGAAGAGATTGTTGGGTATTAAAAATTGTGCTATTCATGGCTTCAAGCTCCGCATCCGCATTCATCATGAATCTTGCACACACATCTTGTGCACTGAGACCGGTATTCATGGCATCAAGTTCCGCACCCGCATTCATCATGAATTTTGCAAACACATCTTGTGCACTGAGGCCCCTTTGATTGAGTTGCTTACTATGGTCTACATGAGCTTGGTAGTACCAGGGTTCTTGAAAGGAGGGCAATTGTAGCAATCCATCAAGAGGGTACTCCCATTATTGGA
The DNA here is from genome assembly GCF_009730915.1 of Dioscorea cayenensis subsp. rotundata. NCBI lineage: Eukaryota > Viridiplantae > Streptophyta > Magnoliopsida > Dioscoreales > Dioscoreaceae > Dioscorea > Dioscorea cayenensis. Next base: position 10,272,530 of record NC_052481.1, on the reverse strand, counting down.
TATGATGAGGTGCCGAAGAGTGTGGGTGCCCTCCCCAATATAGATTGTAAACATCAGGATATGGATTTTTAAGGCGTGCTCTCTTGGCATCAAGTTCTTCCATTTCTTTCTCAAGTGCATAAATTCTACCAGCCAATAATCTTTCTTGAAAATCCAGGGCCGGATCATATTGGCGTGCTCTCATGGCATCTAATTCTTCCATCTGTTTCTCAAGTGCATACATTTTAGCGCCAAGCAATTTTTCTTCAAAGTTCATGGCCCTGTGTAAATAAACAAAACTAGCAAGAATAAGCTATCAAAGAAAACACGAAAGAAACAAAATAAGTAAATATACACAAAATGGTAAAAGACACATACAAAGACAAATATTTATAACAACAAAGATAAATAACTAGAGCAGTGAGCTAAAGGTTTTCCTAGCATTGTTGAAGGTTCCCAGCAACGGCGCCAAAAACTTGATGAGTCCGCAAGTGCACGGGTCGTCAAGTAATACCCTGCGCATGACACAAGGGCCATATTCCCTAGGGTCCCAAGAGCTGCTATTACTTCCCCCTGGATGACACTGTCTAGTCTACCAAATATAGGACTAAAACAAGATAAGGAAAATAACAAGGAGAAAACTATAAACACATGGACTAAGGCTCACCACATAAACAAACTAAGGAAGCAAGTAACAATGAAAGTGCTAGGTCCCCGGGCGCGGATCTTCTCGGGACTACTAAAGCTAGATGGATGTTAGAATTACAAAGGCAGCGGTGGTTGGACCAAGAGACATCGAAAAATATATCACCCCGATGGTCTAGGCGGTAATCACTAATCCGATAAGATTATTGGCTCGGAATCTCTTCCGACCAAATCCACCTATGATCGCATTACAAGTAGGGATATCTCAAATTAAGGCCGAAACTCAACCTAGGTACAGCCCTAATAGTTGGAGGGGTATGAAATACACAATGGTCATGGTGTATTCATATGTGTATCCCTTCCAAGCAAGGTGTGTCGAGTACAAGGGTGATGGTCTCGCACCAAATACAACGTAGAAGTTGGATCACAGAGTTCTCATGCAAAACAACACATCAAAGAGCACCAAGCAAGGATCACAAACCACACAAATACCATAAATGTAAATCAAGCATCCATAGAAGCAAGTTCGTCCCAAGGTTCACCGGATGCCCGGTGACCTTGGGAGTCTAGTTCATCATCAACAAAGGAGCAAGTGTAGGAGATAAGAGATACAAAGAAAAGCTCATAACACACTCCCCTAAGATGAAGACTAGAAGGTGGTGATGAGAACTCGTTGGATCCTCGCTGGCGATCTTGTAGATCGTTTTCCTTGAGTGTAACCTTCTTCCCCCTTCAATTTGCCCCTCAGATCTGCCTTCTCCTATAGCCTTGAAGTTCTAGAAAATGATGGTAGAGAGTTATGGCCAAAAGTCCGCCAAATGATGACCTAAAAAAGCTTTTATATGCCTAGATCTTGATGGGTAAACGGGTCAATATACCGGCCGTATGCCGACCCCTCAGGATATCCAGGTTTCTGCCAAGAAGCCCACGATGAGCTATAGTAACTGCTATAGTGAAACTGCTACAGTAACACAGATACAGTACTCCGCTGCAGTAATCCCCCGGCTTAGAACGCCGTTTTGATGCCGAATTCATCCCCAATCGCGTCGCTAAGTCCCCCATGGCTTCAGGTATGCCTGAAATGCAATAATAACACAATTTAGACCAAAAGGGCATCGAATCATTAATAAAATACACAATTCATACATAATAAATACATACACAATATATACATTTAGGCATTTATCATCTTTATCTCAAAATTTTGAGTTGTGATTGGGGACCACACATTGCTAAATTGTGTCCCCAATACTGACTGTTTGGCGTAATCAGAGAGTGTTCTCTGTTGTTCATTCTGTTCTGCCATGTTGTCAGACCCTTCAACTTCCACTTCAGCAAGATTCGACGGTTCTTGTATAGGTTCTTTACCCCTTTTACTAAGTGTACGTTCAAGTTCAAGATCTCTTTCAATCAATATCGAAAGGTTCCCTCGGGTCATAGCCTAGAGCTACACCAAAAGAAGGAAAACAAATCAGAATGATGATTGATTAAGAAGATATGAAATAGAATGAATGAATGAATAGCTAAGATAGCCAAGTGCAAAGTATCTCTAAATGCCTACACCCCGGCAACAACGCTAAAAACTTCATAACGCCCCTTGCATGTGACCGGCAACTGCACAGGTTTGTCGATGTAATAAATCCCAAGTGAGTGGAATATCCTATATATATAGTGTAGGGAATAAAAATACCTAAATTGCTACTTAACCAAGTGAAGATGAATAATCATTGTGTTGATAAGATGTGATGTAAACAGAAATAAAAGGAACAAGAATGACAGGCACAAGTAAGTGAGAGGTAAGGTAATCGATAGAAGTGAGGTACTTAGACAATGCTCCCCCTAGGTCTTATGCTTCAACTGCAAGACCTACCATTATACTTCCTAATTAATGCTCAATGAGTCATGGAAATCCTAAAGAAAATGGCTCCAAACCTAAGGTCAACCGTGACTAACCCTACACTGTGTCCCGGTAGAGAAATTGCTCAGTCTCAACACCTCGCACTGCACAAAGTTGCATAGAGTTCTAGGGGTTCCAAGTGATAAACCCTATTCCTATGTGTAGATCTAACCCTTTGGTTCAGGTGAAAGACCGCTAATTACAATTAAGCCCCAGATACTAAGGTCACTTCAATGCTTCACTGTATTGCTAGTGCAACTAAGCCCTAGTGGAGTTCATCCCTTAGCACTTCACTCTATTGTAACTGCAAAGAACTCTAGGAAATGGAGGTAGGATAAATCACACCGGAGGGGAAAGGGACGCTCGGCTACCTCTCGACTTACCCTCTCAACCCTCTCCAATCAAGCTTTGTCTAACCCTCATGGCGTGTCACCCATCCAAAAAGATTACCAATATTGACTCTCAACCCCAGTGTCACTCTAAGGGAGAAATCATTCAACAAGCATTCAAGATTGGAACTCAAATAAAAGCATCTATTAAGGAAAGCATAATGAAAAGTCAATCAAACAATAACATCTTAGGGTTTACAAAATCTAAGCACCCACTAGGGGGCCTAGGGCTCACCTCGTCAGATCGGTGCTGACGAAAGCTCCCCCAATAACCTTCTTCCAAGCAAAGTGCGGTGTTGAATCCAGAGAACCACTCCAAAGAAATGCTAAAAGCCTCTCAAAATCCTAGCTAACAACCTCTCAAAACATGGAGAAAATTTGGAGAGAAGGGGGAAAGAAGATCCCCAAAATCGGGCTGTATCGTGTCTTAAATACGGCTAGAATCGGGCATCCACATGCCCCTATGGATTTTCCACACGAGCCTGTGGAATTTCCACATGGGCGTTGATAATTTCCACATGCCCGTGTGGATTGTCTGGAAATCTGATTTTTGGCCTGTTGTGAACAGTAACTGCTACAATGATTTGCTAAGGTAACCTGCTATAATACTCTACCGAAGCACTCCCAATTCCACACTTTTTATCTAGGCGACATATATGGGCACACGTTTATGTCGTAGATTGCAACTCTTCTTCAATCAAAAGCCTCATTGGTGAAGATCATGCTATCAATGCACAAGACGGGATACGCAAATGTAACTACCTTCGTGCCCCTCCAACTCATTGTAATGGTTTGAATACATGGAGGCTTGCACACATTCATGTATCTTAGAGACCCACTTGTGTCTTCGGCCACTATTGGAATTCCAAGATTCCACCAAATAGCACTTTCATGATCTACCTTTAGCTTCTTTTCTTAATACTTCACTTCACAACCCTACACGCACAAAAGAACACAAATACACATGTATTAGCGCTTAAACCTGATAAAAGTAATACTCATCGTAAGGAAAGAACACTTCACATTCTTAATACACAAGCACTCATCGGACGCTGTGGGAATTCCACACGGGTGTGTGGATCTTCATAGGGGTACTCACAAGGGCATCCACATGTCCCTATGTCATCTCGGGATGGCGATGTCTTCTCTGTAGGAAATCACAAGTGTAAAAATTACCCACTCCCTTGTGTGATACACAGGGTCAGACATAGGGGCAAACACACACCCCTGTGTCTTATCGGGATAGAGCTCTGAACATCTACAGAGAAACACATGCCGATGTGGAAATTCCACACGGGTGTGTGATCGTCAAACGTCGTTTACAGGGGCAGACACATGCCCTTTTGTCCTTTCAGGATAAGCTTTGAATGAAAACACACGCCCGTGTGGAATTTCCACATGGTTGTTTGTCTTCTGTAGATGACTTAGAAAAATTTACAGGCTTTGTAGAAAATTTCTAAACAAATAAACTCATTCAAAGTCTGCCTATATATGCACAAGTAACCAGAGAAACATGAAAAACAAGCTCAAATGACCAAGATACTTCGCCACACATAACTAAGCACATGAAGACACCAATGCTCTATGAGAAAAACACAACAATTTGCATGTAAAAATCAAGACAATAACACTCAAATCCTTATTTATCCAAGTACTAAACTAAAAACCAAAAAAATAGTAAAGACTTATGTTGCCTCCTAAGAAATGCTTGTTTAACGTCACTAAGCTTGACGTACCTCTTTTTACCTCACGGGGGTTCATAGATGAAGGTTTCCCTCTTACCCATAACCTAAAAGCATGATGAACATAAACTTTTGAGTGTAGAGGACGAGTTATCGAGCATGTTACCACATGAGGGTTTGTCACCCTCACTCCGTTCTTGTATATCCCCATTAGCCTTTGGGCATTTCTTGTGGGGTCTCCTTGCTCGCTTCATCTTTTGGAGTACCTTATTCATGATCCCCGGGGTAGATGGCACCTTTTCCTCTATAAAAGCATCAAGACTTCTGCATCCTCCACTCCTTGGTCTAACAATCCCTCATATGGATCTAGATTCATCATTTCCTATACATATTCATCATTTAGTTCATCGGTAGTGTCAAGAAAGTAATAATTAAATAGAATCAATAACGGATAGCTAAAATAACAAACTGCAAATTGTTCCTAAAACGCCTATTCCACAGTAACGGCGCCAAAAACTTGACACAAACCTTGCATGTGACCCGCAAGTGCACAGGTTTATCGAAGTTATTATACCCCGGTGAGTGGGAAGAAACACAAAGATTGTTATTTAACTAACTGATAAGTGCTTGTGCGATATGAATGTGAAATGTTCATTCCTTATGTTGAGCATTACTTTTCTTGGGTTTCTACACTAATATGTGTGTTTTTATGTTACTTTCGTGCAGGTAGGGTTGTGGGGCCAAGTATGAAGGAAAGAAGCCAATGTGGATTACAATGCACCGATTTTGGAGGAAATCTTGCTAAGGTTCAAACGCGAAGACATAGGTCAATGTGAGATGCTAGAGTGTGTGCCAACCTCCTCCTATTCGAGTTTGGCACATCCATTTGGAGGGGCACAAAGGCAGTCACACTCGAGCATTCTGACTTATGCACATAGAACAAGAGCTCCACCAACATGCCTATCATTGAAGAAGCAAGTGATCCACGACGTAAATGTGTGCCCGTTTGCGTTACTCCGATGAAAGTATGGATTCGGGGAGCTATTCAGGCAGGATACTGCAGCAGAGCACTGCAGCAACACGGTAGCAAATACTGTAGCAGCACTGTTCACAGCCGGCCGAGAAAACAGGAGTTCAGAGGATCCACACAGGCGTGTGGAAATTATCCACGCCAGTGTGGAAATTCCGCACGGGCGCGTGAAGCATCCACGCCCGCGTAGTCGCCCGATTCCAGCCCTACTTAAAGCTGAATCAGCCCCGATTTTAGTATTCTTTTCTCCATCTTTTCCCCAACTTGAGAGAGGGCTTCGGCTACTGTTTTGAAGGGTATTGGCCAAAATTTTTGGAAAGGTTCTACGGCTCCGGCATCGTCATTCCTGAGGAAGAAGGTTGGCAGGGGAGCTTCCGTCGAGGCGTATCCTATACCGGATGAGGGAATCATTGAACGACGAGTAGAGGACTTTCCACAAGACAATCGACATGACTATCGACGGGGTTTCTTTATGGATTCATTGCTTTTACATTCTATTTCTTTGATTGTACATAGCTCCATGGAGAGCTAAACCCCTAGTGGGTACTTGGGTATTTGTGAACCCTAGGATGTATTCGTTTCTTTGAATCTCTTTATTATGCTTTCAATAAATTGATGTTTATTGTGAGTTCCAACCTTGAATGCTTGATTGTATGAACATTTCCCCTATAGTGATACTAGGGTTGAGAGTTCTTGTTGGTAACCTTATGAGTGAGTGACACACCACGAGCGTTAGACAAAGCTAGGTTGGAGAGGGTTGAGAGGGTGAGTCGAGAGGTACAGGAGCGTCCCCTTTCCCCTCTGACGTGATAGGTTCTTGCACTTGAAATAATTATTCTAGGTGGAGCATGAGTCATCCCCTTAGCCTGAGGGCATGAGGTTTGCGATTCCAGAGCATCAAATTTGCTATGAGCTCTTATCGAGACTCCGGTTCAGACAGACTCGATTCCTAGACACGACTATACTGCGAGATCTACAGCAGGGAGATGAGTTCGCTGATGAGGTAGAGGATCTCATTTCAGCAGGAGGTTGGCGGCAGTTATTGACGATTAGAGAGCCCGCCATGCGAGAGTTTGCACTGGAGGTACTATTATCATTCGAATTTGACAAATCTTACGTAAGCTTTGATAGTTTGGATACCATTCAGTTCAGAGTATTTGGACACCACCATACCTTGAGCGTCACTCAGTTTTTAGTACGACTTGGCTTGTATGAGGAGGCATTCACAGATATGGAGGAGTACACTCAGTTACCGAGTAATTATCCTGGAAACTTAACCCCGCAGAGAGCTTATAGAGTGCTATGTGGTCAGGGTCAGTATGAGCCGGGGGTGTCCAAGGCCACATGCCTTTCTCGACCTGCATACAGATATTTACATGCCATCATGAGTAGGTCAGTGAATGGCCGTGGTGATAGCACTAGTGTTCTAAGCCGGCAGGAATTATTGTATCTGTACTCGATGGTGCAGCGCATACCGATTCACTTAGGGCACATCATGGCAGAATACATCAGACATCAGGGGCACTATGCTAGACTGGGAGCGATCTTCTCAGGCCCTTACATTACGAGATTAGTGCTAGGCATGGGTCTCTTGGATTCGATTCGCGGGGCCGAGAAGACGAGTATACCTGCTCCCCTGAGCCTAGAGACGATGAGGTTGATGTGCATGGTCCGCAGGGTTCGGACAGGGGTTTTTGCGTTAGTGCTACCAGCTCCAGAGATAGCCGAGGATGAGGGTGATGAAGCCGGGGCATCTCAGCCCGCTCCTGAGCCTCAGCCAGTCCCGATGGAGACTGAGGCACCTCTAGTGGCAGAGGAACAACCCCCCGTGCGTATATTTTCACCATCTCGAGCTTATGATCGCTTTGAGAGGCTCAAGAGCGCTTTGGGGGTGATACGGACTGAGGTAGCTGAGGCTCGAGCCGAGATTGCAGAGATTAGGGATACGCAGGCCACTCAATACACAGAGTTTATGGCACGTTTCGACGTATTACAGCAGATCTTAGAGCGCGACGTCGCCTCATCATTTGTCTTACGGCCGAGGACTCCTCAGGCCCCCTCAGTTCCTCCTTCACCCTCATCTCCTACCCCGGCACTGGTGGACCCACCATGTGTATCTTCACCAGCAGCAGCAGTAGTACCAGAGCCCGAGCGCGACACCGACATTTGACTTTGTTTTTCCGCATTTTCTTTATGTTGCATTTTTATTTTAGACTGGTTCACTCAGAAAGGATTCTCCTTCTGAGTTTATTTTCATTTTGCATCTCGGGTAGTATTTATTGTCTATCTTTTATATATACTTGAGATATTTTGTTTTTATTGAGCTTCACTGAACTCCCTCGTGTATGCGTGCAGATGGTCCTGTCTTCTTGGGAATTGAGACTTAGTGATGGGCACGGCTAAGGTGCTTAGGCACTTAGCCGTGTGAGCTTCCCAAACTGTAGGAACACTACCCCCATGGAAATAACTTCATCAAACACAACACTTGGAGTCAGGGGAGTATTGGTTTGATTGCTTCTCCCATATTTGCTTTTAAAAGATAAATATTTCGAGTGAGCTTGCATGTGTACATGGGGACAATGTACAACTTAAGTGTGGGGGGGAGTTTCATAGTGCACACATTCTTTTCTATTGTTCTTAATTGATATATGCTCACGTAGCCAATGGCGGTTCACCTTAGTTGCAAGGATTGTATTCTTGAGTTTAAGAGAATTTCTAACATTGAATGTTTTCATCCTCTAGTTCTTGCTTGAATTTCTAGGAATTTTTGCCCGATTTACACTTAGTGCACTACTCATTTTTTATACTCTTTTGGAAACTCAAGTTCGATGTTAAAGGGATTAGTTATAGTTGTTTCTTGTGTTAGAAAACAATAAAAAAAAAATAAAAATTTATTGTTTATTTGTGCTTGTTGGGTGGAAAGAGCTACCACCTATGAAGTATGAAGCTACTCTCATAAGTCGGATACTAGCTATGCCTTAATGAGGGAAAGAGCTATCTCATAGGATAAGTGAAAGTTACCACTGCGTTAGAAAGAGGTACCACCTCGAAAGTGTGAAAGCCACCTTAGCGGCCGCTTTGGAAAGGGCTACCTTAGAGGATGTGTGAAGCTACTACCATCTTTGAAATTGTTGTCACTTTTGTAGATAAATAGGTCCCTTATACTTAGAACTTTGAGGAGTATAAATTGGGTTGTTTTGAGTGAGTTCACACACGTACACGATTTCGGGTTTTGTTTTCTTTTCAATTCAAGCTTTTAGCTAGAGCATTGATTTTTCGTATTTAGTGTTGAAATTTCTCACTTGTAGATGTGAGATGCTAAAGTGTGTGCCAACCTCCTGGTATTCGAGTTTGGCACATCCATTTGGAGGGTCACAAAGGCAGTCACACTCGAGCATTCTGACTTATGCACATAGAACAAGAGCTCCACCAACGTGCCTATCATTGAAGAAGCAAGTGATCCACGACGTGAACGTGTACCCGTTTGCGTTACTCCAATGAAAGTATGGATTCGGGAAGCTATTCACGCATAATACTATAGCAGAGCACCGTAGAAGCACTGTTCACAGCTGGCAGAGAAAACAGGAGTTCAGAGGATCCACACGGGCGTGTGGAAATTATCCACGCCAGTGTGGAAATTCTGCACGGGCTAAACCCCTAGTGGGTACTTGGGTATTTGTGAACCCTAGAATGTATTCGTTTCTTTGAATCTCTTTATTATGCTTTCAATAAATTGATGTTTATTGTGAGTTCCAACCTTGAATGCTTGATTGTATGAACATTTCCCCTAGAGTGACACTAGGGTTGAGAGTTCTTGTTGGTAACCTTGTGAGTGAGTGACACACCACGAGCATTAGACAAAGCTAGGTTGGAGAGGGTTAAGAGGGTGAGTCGAGAGGTACAAGAGCGTCCCCTTTCCCCTCCGACATGATAGGTTCTACCTCCGTTTCTCGAGTTCTTTGCGGTCATAATAGAGTTAATGGTCTAAGGGATGAACTTCCGCTGGGGCTTAGTTGCGCGTGCAACGGAGTGAAGCGTTGAGGTGATCTTAATATCTAGGGCTTAATTGTGGTTAGGGAACTTTCGCCTGGACCAAAGGGTTAGGTCTATAATTAGGAAGAGATTTATCACTTGGAATCCCTAGAACTCATTGCAACTCTATGCGAGTGCGAGGTGTTGAGATTGTTCGATTTCTGCTCCGGGACATGTATAGAGTTAGGCATAGTTGACCTTTAATTTGGGACTATGTAATTAAGGATTTCCACAACTCACCATTACATTGATTAGGAAGCATAATAGAGGGTTCTTGCACTTGAAACAATTATCCTAGGTGGAGCATTATCCGTGTACCCCATCTTTATCGATTGCCTTATCCCCTTCTTTAGTTTTGCTCTCTTACTTGTTGCTTTTATTGTTGAGAATTAAATCATTGTCATACTCATCATCATTGATCTTTCACATAGCTAAGAATCAAATTAAGTATTTTTTATTCCCTACTCCCTGTGGATTCGATACCCGCTCACTCGGGATTATTACTTTGACAAACCCGTGCACTTGCGGGATATACGCAAGGGGACCTTGTCACTAATGCATAGATGATAAGTGCTTGTGAGATATGAATGCGAAGCGTTCATTCCTTATGTTGATCATTACTTTTCTCAGGTTTTTACATTAATATGTGTGTTTTTATATTACTTTTATGCAGGTAAGGTTGTGAGGCTGAGTATGAAGGAAATAGGCCAATGTGGATCATAATGCACCTATTTTGGAGGAGATCTTGCTAAGGTTCAAACGTGAAGACATAAGTCAGGTGTGAGATGCTAGAGTGTGTGCCAACCTCCTCGTATTCGAGTGAGCACATTCATTTGGAGGGGCACAAAGGCAGTCACACTCGAACATTTTGATTTATGCATATAAGAACAAGAGATCCACCAACGTGCACATCATTGAAGAGGCAAGTGATTCACGACGTAAACGTGTGCCCGTTTGCAATACACCAATGAAAGTATGGAATTCGGGAGTATTTCCGGCATAGTACTATAGCAGGTCATTGAAGTGAAAACACTGTAGCAAGTACTGTAGCAGCCCGGCCGAGAAATCAGAGAAACAGAGAATCCACACGGTCGTGTGGAAATTATCCACACCCGTGTGGAAATTCCACAGGGGCGTGTGACATCATACACGCCCGTGCAGTCGCCCGATTCCAGCCCTATTTAAAGCCGATTTCAGCCCCGATTTTGGTATTCTTTCCTCCATCTTTTCCCCAACTTGTGAGAGGACTTCGGCTAGGGTTTCGAGGGGTATTGGCCAAGGTTTTGGAGAAGTTCTAGGGCTTCGACATCATGATTCAATTAGGAAGAAGGTTGGTAGGGGAGCTTCGATCGAGGCGTATCATATACCGGACAAAGGAATCTTTGGACGACGAGTAGAGGACTCTCCACAAGACCATCGACACGACCATCTAGGGGGTTTCTTTATGGATTCATTGCTTTTACATTCGATTTCTTTGATTGTATTAAGCTCCATGGAGAGCTAAACCCCTAGTGGGTACTTGGATGATGGTGAACCCAAGGATGTATTCGTTTCATTGAACTTCTTTATTATGCTTTCAATAAACTGATGTTTATTTTGAGTTCCAACCTTGAATGCTTGATTGTATGAACATTTCCCCTAGAGTGACACTAGGGTTGAGAGTTCTTGTTGGTAACCTTGTGAGTGAGTGACACACCACGAGCGTTAGACAAAGCTAGGTTGGAGAGGGTTGACAGGGTGAGTCGAGAGGTACACGAGCGTCCCCTTTCCCCTCCAACGTGATAGGTTCTATCTACGTTCCTTGAGTTCTTTGCGGTCATAATAGAGTTAATGGTCTAAGGGATGAACCTCCGCTGGGGCCTAGTTGCACGTGCAATGGAGTGAAGCGTTAAGAGGATCTTAGTATCTAGGGCTTAATTGTGGCTATGGACCTTCCGCCTGGACCAAAGGGTTAGGTCTATATTTAGGAAGAGATTTATCATTTGGAATCCCTAGAGTTCATTACAACTCTATGCGAGTGCGAGGTGTTGAGATTGTTCGATTTCTCCTCCGAGATTTGTATGTAAGGATTTCCACGACTCACCATTGCATTGATTAGGAAGCATAATAGAGAGTTCTTGCACTTGAAGCGATTATCCTAGGTGAAGCATTATCTGAGTACCACATCTTTATTGATTACCTTACCCTCTTCTTACTTTTGCTCTTTCACTTGTTGATTTTATTTTTGAGAATTGAATCAATTTCACACCTATCACAATTGATCTTCCACATAGCTAAGAATCAAATTAAGTATTTTCACTCCCTACTCCCTGTGGATTCGACCCCGCTCACCCGGAATTATTACTTTGACATGCCCGTGCACTTGCGGGATATAAGCAAGGGGAACTTGTCAATAGATGAATCAATAGTGGTGTGAACAAAATCAATATGAAAAGAATTTAAGAAAATAAGAAAGAGAGGTATAATAAAATAAGAGGAAAGGCAATTGATAGAAAGTGGGGCACTCGGACATTGCTCCCCTACGACTATTGTTCCAAGTGCAATACCAATCATTATACCTCCTAAGTGATATCTAATGAGTCGTAGAGATCCTTAAACACACGATCCCAAAACTTAAGGTCAACCATGATTAACCCTACGCTGTGACCCTATGGAGAAATCTCTCAGTCTCGACACCTCACACTGTGCTAGGTTGTTTTAGGCTCCAGTGATTCCAAATGATAAACCCTATTAACTAATATAGATTTAACCCTTTGGTCAAGTGGAAAGATTCCTAATCACAATTAAGCCCAGATAGTAAGATTACTTCAGCACTTCACTCTATTGCTCGAGCAACTAAGCCCCAGCGGAGTTTGTCTCTTAGAACTTCACTCTATTGTAATTGCAAGGAACTCTTGGAATGTGGAGGTAGGGAAAATTACAACAGAGGGGAAATGGGACGCTACGCTACTTCTCGACTCACCCTCTCAACCCTCTCAAATCTGGAATTGTCTAACCCTCATGGTGTGTCACTCATCCATAAGGATTACCAAGATGGATTCTCAATCCTTGTGTCACTCTAAGGGAAAATTAACACAACAAGCATTCAAGATTGAAACTCAATTAAAAACATCAATTAAGGAAAGCATAATCAAAGGTCAAAGAAACAATATCATTCTAGGGTTTATAAGTCCAAGCACCAACTAAGGGTTTAGCTATCCATGGAGTAAAATACAATTAACAATGAAGTTAAAAGTAAAGAGATGCAATCCATGAATAAAACCTCCTTGGTAATCGTGTCGATGGTCTTTTAGAGTAGCATCGGTCTCTTCAAAGGTTCCCTCATCAACCTAGGGCACACCTCGTGAATCGATGCCGATGAAAGCACTCCCAATAACTATCTTCCAACCGAACATGGTGTCTAAGGCCGTAGAACCAGTGCAAAAACTTTGCCAAAGCCTCTCTTAACTCTAGCCGCAGGCCTCTCCAAAGTTGGTGAAGAGATGTATAAAAGATGGAAAAGACGATTCCCAAATCGGTATAAGTTGCGGCTTCATAAAGGGATGGAAAATAGAATTTCCACACCCCCATGTGAATTTGCAGGAACCTGATTTTCTACGTCCTGTGAACAGTAATTGCTACAGCAAATTGCTGCATTGATTTACTTAATTAACCTTCTACAATACTCCGCCAAAAAGCACTCCCGAATCCACACTTTTCATCGAGGCAACATAAACGGGCATATGTCTATACCGTAGATCGCGTCGCTTCTTCAATAAGAGATAACATTGATGAAGATCTTGCTATCATTGCACAAGTCGGAACACATAAGTGTGACTGCCTTTGTGCCCCTCCAATTTACATATTCCATCAAACATAATGGAGGTTGGCACACCTTCATATGTCTTTGATGGCAACTTGTGTCCTCTCATGTGTCCACTTCAAGATTCCATCAACATAGTGTATTCGAAATCTACTTTGGTTCCTTTCTTCTCTATTTAACTTCACAACCCTATATGCCCAAAATAACACAAAAACACAAGTATTAGTGATAAAACCTGATAAAATTAATATTCATCGTAAGAAAAGAATACTTTATATTCTTAGTACACATACTTATCAGAACACATGAGTATGACTATCTTTGTACCCCTCAAATTTGTATATTTTCTTGAATACAGTGGAGGTTATCACACACCCATTTGCTCAATCCAAGAACTTCATCAAAAATTGCATCACGATCTAATTTTGATTCCTTTCTTCCATAATTATCTCCACAACTCTACATGCAGAAAAGAGCACATATAGACAAGAATAAGTGATAAAATCTGAAAAAAGTAATGGTCAATGTAAGAAAAAGAATACTTTGTATTACTAATACACAAGCACTTATCAGCTGTCACATGCCCTCACGCGCCCGTGTGGATTTTCCACGTGCTCGTGTAGGCTATAGGAATTTCCACGCAGTTGCATAAATAGTAATTCTACTACAGTACTGATACAATAAAATGTTACAGTGTTTTCCCTACAGTTCTTAGCTACAGTCTCTTAGCAAATACGGTCCAAACTCTCTTCACTTGTGGCCACATGGGTTGCACACGTCCATGTGGTAGGCTGCAAGATTTTCCTTTGTCAATTAACATTTGGAAGGTCATGCATTCTTCACAAAGAGAAGGAGTATGAAGATGTGACTACCTTTGTGCCTTTCAACAAGCAAATTGGCTTGAATCGCCTTGGAAGTTGACACACATCTCCATGTTCATGAATTCCTCTCATTTCTTTGTCCTTGAATTGAACAAAATCTCCTGACAACGTGTCTTTATAGCCTATCTTTGCTTCCTTTTGACTCTTCAAGGCATTCACAACCTAATTGCACAAAAGAACACCAAATACACATTATGAGACATAAATCATGTTAAGAATGATGCTGAATGCAAGTAAAACATTAAAAAAAAACATATGTCTACTCAAGCACTTATCAAACTCCCCCACACTTAAGCCTTTGCTTGTCCTCAAGCAAAATTAAACATTAAACTCATGGAAAGAAAAGAGAAGTGCTTGGCCAAAGGTTCACCAATAGAATACAAGAATAAAATTCTAATGTTATGGAGGCATAAAACACTAGACAAAACAATTAATTCTCTACAAACAATCCAATCAAAATTGAGAGTGATAAAGTCCGAATGCGTGTGTGTATATGTGAAACACTCAACTCATGTCAACGCTATGTCCCCTACCAAGTCCTTATTAACACGGGACTTATTTATAAACTAAAAGAATTGGTAGTAGCTTCACAAAATTCTCTAAGGTACCCCTTTCCCAAGATGCCTCCCGAGTGGCTTTCACACTTTTGAGGTGGTAGCTCTTTCTACCAACGGTGGTATCTTTCACACATCCCATGAGATAGCTCTTTCTCTCATTAGGGCATAATAAGTATATGACTTATGAGATTATCTACATACTTCATGGGTGGTAGCCCTTTGCACCCCATATGTACAAACAACAAACAATTGCCGATTTTTTTTTTCAAAATAAAAATAGCACACTGAAGTCCTAAAAATTAATGAACTAGAGTTTTTATAGGTCTAATGAGTAAGAAAAGTGCACAAATGGCAATCGGACAAAAATATTCAATAAAATTGAATGCAAACTAGAGCATCATGAAATCTAATGGTTACAACCTCCAAAAACTATGAAATAAACTCTTAAACTTAAGGTGAACCGTCATTGGCAACAAGAGCATGCTCATGAAAACACAAGTAAAATTCATGTATAAGGTGAACCCTCCCCCACACTTAATATGTGAATTGTTCTCAATGTACTCATGCAAGCACAATAAAGATAAACAATACTCCCCTGAACTACTAATTAATCATTTGGTGAAGTCTAACTCATGGGCGTGTTGTATGGGTTGTGAAGCTCACATAACCATGTGAGAAGGTCACATGATCGTGACTGACACAAACAAATATGCTTGTAAACCGCAAGTGTACGGTGTCAAACTAATAAATCCCAGGTGAGTGGGTATCGTATCCATAGGGAATAGTGAATAGAAACACAACGATTGCTGTCTAACTATGATGAGAATAAATCGATGGTATGATGAATGAGATTTATATAAAAAGAGATAAAATAAATAAGAACGAGAGCCACAATAAAATTGAGAGATAAGGCAATCGATATAAATGGGGTAGTCAGATATTGTTCCGCTTAGGACATTCATTTCAAGTGCAAGACCAACTACTATGCTTCCTAATTAATGCATTAATGAGTTGTGGAAATCCTTCAATACACAGTCCCAAATCTAAGGTCAAGCGTGACTAACTCTATACCATGACCCCAAGGAGAAATTGAACAATCTCAACACCACGCTCTAGGATAGAATTGCATGAAGTTCTAGGGATTCCAAGTGATAAACCCTCTTCCAAGATATAGACATAACCCTTTGGTCCAGGTGAGAGGTCCCTAGTTAAAATTAAGCCCTAGGTGCTAAAATCACTTTAACACTTCACTCCGTTACCTCTGCAACTAAGCCCCAGCGGAAGGTCATCCCTTAGCCCATTCACTCTACTATGACCTCAAAGAACTCTTGGAATGTGGAGGTAGAGTAAATCAACTCTAAGGGAAAAGGGGACTCTCCGCTACTTGTCGACTCATCCTCTCAACCCTCTCCAATTTAGCTTTGTCTAACCATCATGGTGTGTCACCCATCCACAAAGGTTACCAATATAGACTCTCAACCCTAGTGTCACCCTAAGATAGAAATCACTCAACAAGCATTCAAGATTGGAAGTCAATTAAAACATCAATAAGGGAAAGCATAATAAAATGTTTAAAGAAACAAAAGCATCCTAGGGTTCACAAATCCAAGTACCCACTAGGAGGTTTAGCTCTCCATGGAGCTAGTTACAATCAATAATGAAATCGAATGTAAAAATGAGTAATCCATAGAAAGACCCCCTCGGTGTTCGTGTCGATGGTCTTGTGTAGTGGCCTTGTCCTCTCCAAAGGTCCCCTTGTTAAGCATAGGGCACACCTCGCCGAATCGGTGCCAACGAAAGCCCAATAACCTTCTTCCAAGTGGAGCATTGTGTCAAAGCCGGAGAACCACTGCAAAAGCTTTGCCAAAACCCCTCTAAACCCTAGCCGCAGCCCTCTCTCAGGTTGGAGAAAGAATGGAGAAAAGAAAGCTGAAATCGTGCTGAAAGACGGTTTTAAATAGGCTAGAATAGGGCATCCACATGGGCCTGTGGATGTTCCACACGCCCCTGTGGAATTTTCACACGGGCGTGTGGAATTTCCACACGCCGGTGTGAATTCTCTAGATTTCTGATTTTCGGCCGCTGGTGAACAGTAACTACTATATTACATTGCTACAGTGCTTGCTATAGTACCCCCGCCAAAAAACACTCCCGTATCCACTTTTCATCAAGACAACATAAACGGGCACATGTTGATGAAGTAGATAGCGTCACTTCTTTAATAAACGGGTTCATTGGTGAAGATCTTGCTATCATTGTACAAGTTGGGATATGCAAATGTGACTGCCTTCGTGCATCTCCAACTTATTGTAATGACTTGAAAACATGGAGGTTGGCACACATTCACGTATCTTAGAGCCTCACTTGTGTCTTCGCATTTGTTCCTTCTAAGATTCAACCAAATAGTGTGTTCACGATCTACTTTTGGCTTCTTTTCTTAATACTTAGTTTCACAACCCTACATGCTCAAAAGAACACAAATACACATGAATTAGCGCTTAAGCCTGATAAAAGTAATGCTCATCGCAAGGAAAGAATACCTCGCATTCTTAACACACAGACACTTATCAGTGACCATGACAAAAACATCATCAACATCACTCTGAAGACCATCTGCATGGAATACAAGGGGTTCAATAAAGCTCAACAAAATAGAAAAGTAAATATGAGTTTATACCAATAAACAAATAAACACATACTCATGACAAAACACAGACATGAAAATAACTCATAGAAGGTGAAAATAACACATACTCATGACAAAACACAGACATGAAACACAGACAAATAAACAAATAACTCTGAGTACAAAAATCCACAAACTACTAACAAAACAAATAAAGCAAAAGAAAATAAAACAAAGCTCTCATGAGTGTGACGCCTTAAGCGTTGATATCTGGTGCTAATACTGGTGCTGGCGCGGGTGCTGGTGCGGAAGCAGATGAGACCTCCCTATCAAATGTCTGCTGAATGCGATTAAGTCGCTCTAGAATCCATGCCTGGTTCTCGATAATGGTAGCCATGGTAGCCTCAAGTCGAGCCAGGCGCTCGTGAACTCTAGCGGAAGATGACTCAGGGTTGGCTGTGCTATCGGTGCAACCTCAGAGACCATGAGCTCATCGACAGGTGGTGCCTCTGCAGTCTCAGTAGGCTCCTCATCATCCTCAAATAATGATTCCACTAATGCATATCCACTTGAACCTGTGCATCTAACAATGCCCATCAAGCGAAGAGTAACCAATCCCAATGGTGCTGGGGTATAATCCCCTCCTCGCCTATAATCGAGCGCAGTAGACCCATTCTAAACATGAGACATGTGATATAGGATCCCACAAGCAATACTCCTATCGGCAAATACTCACTCTGGTCACGAAGGTAGCTGGTGACTACATATCCTAAATGGATGGGCACTCCCTGCGAAAAGGAGTGAAGATACAAAAGATCAGTCTTGCGAAGTGAGCATGTACCATCTCCAGGACCTGTTACTGACCGGATGAGAATAGCATGAATATACCTGAATGCCGGTCATATCAGTAGAGAAGCCTTCGACTAGACCGGGACATACTTGTAGCTACCATATAAGTCATGAAAAGCCTGGGCCGAAGAGAGATCATGAGGTTAGTTAATAGGAAGCTGTGTGTGCTCGACATTGTTAACATAATCCTGATTATAGAAGTCGAGCAACACTGAGAACTGTGTCAGAAACATCCTATGTGGCTAAC
Organism: Dioscorea cayenensis subsp. rotundata; assembly: GCF_009730915.1. Taxonomy (NCBI): domain Eukaryota; kingdom Viridiplantae; phylum Streptophyta; class Magnoliopsida; order Dioscoreales; family Dioscoreaceae; genus Dioscorea; species Dioscorea cayenensis. The sequence continues at coordinate 10,253,914 of NC_052481.1, read as the reverse complement.
CGAAGGCTAGGAAATAAATGGAATCCTCCATGTCAAAATTAGTATCGGCCATGGTGTGGTTGAAGAAAAATGAGGCAATAACCTCCGAGGTAATGCCTCGCCCGACAGGCTCATGTATGGAGAACAATCGGTCCCAGCCACCCACACTAATAACCTCTCTGACTTCATCAGCAAGACCAATTTTCTCTAATGTATCCCAGTCAATGAATTGCTACTATCCAAACTTGAGGTGCTAGAGACGCTCAAACCTCTACTAATGAATAGGATCAAGAGACTCGACTTCCGGTGGTGAGGTTGGCTCCCTATCTTGGCAAGGTTGTTTTTGAGCTAATTTCTTGGTCTGTGGTGCCATATCTATGAAGAAAACATCAAAATAAGTCAGTTTAGCATAAATACGATGTAAACTGGGCACCACGCGTGGGTGTTCCCTGGCAACAACGACAAAAACTTGACAGGAACCTGAATTTCTTGTGAACCGCAAGTGCACGGGTGTCAAAGTAATAATTACCCTGGTGAGTGGGTAGTAAAATCCACAGGAATGGAAGTTTTAGTAGTAACCATTTATTAGTTATATAGTTAAAATTAATAAGCAAGCAAGCGGGTAAGAAAGAAAGTAAAGGAGATCTCAGTCATTAAAGATGCGGTACCCGGGCGATGCTCCCTCTAGGATCTAACATGAAGCCCAAGATTAACTAAATGCCTCTAAACCTAGTTAATGAGTCGAGGTAATCCAAGAACAAGCAGTCTTTGCATCCAAGCCACCGGTACTAGTCCCCTACAAGGTCCTTGTGGAGAAATCGCTCAATCTCAATACCTCACACCCCATATGACCGCAATAAGCTGTAGGGATACCTAAGAGTTAAACCGATTCTTAAAGATAGATCCAACCCTTTTTCCCGGCGAAGGATCCCTAACCCCCTACAAGGTCTTGGCGAAGAAATCTCTCAATCTCACGCCTCACACCAAATATGGTTGTATAGAGTCTAGGGAATATAGAGATAGGAAACACTCAATTGGAAGAAAAAGGAAACACTCCACTATCTCATGACTCACCCTCTCAACCCTTTCTAACCTTAAAGTTCTAACTCTAATGGAGACCTCTCTCATCAAAGTAACAAATCATGTATAATAAATCAGTCACAAAGATCAATAAAGCATGCAAGCCATGGAAACACAAGGTTAAAACTCAAAACAACTCGGATTTAACATAAACATAAAGCAAATCTGTACATGATAAGTGCTTGTGTATTAGTAATACAAAGTATTCTTTTCTTATATTAAGCATTAATTTTCTCATATTTTATCACTTACAAATGTGTGTTTGTGTTCTTTTGTGCATTTAGGGTTGTGGAGACAAGTGTGGAAAAATGGAGCAAAAAGTAGATCGTCGATGCAATTTGTTGATGAAGTACTGGAGTGAACAAACATGAATACAAAAGTTGTGCTTAAAGACATTTGGGTGTCTGTTAATCTCCATTGTACTCAAGAGAGTACACATATTGGAGGGGTACAAAGGCAGTCACACTCATGTGTTCCAACTTATGCAATACTAACAAGTTCTTCGTTAATGTGATTTCATTGAAAACACAACACGATCTACCGCATGGATGTATGCCTATTCATGTGGCCTCAATGAAAAGTGTGGATTCGGGAGTATTTTGGCGGACACTGTAGCAGTTTACTGTAACAAAATCATTGTAGAGGTTACTATTCACAGCTCGTAGGGAATCAACTTCAGGAAATTCACATGGGCATGTGGAAATTCTACAAGCCCATGTGGCTGACCGCTTTTAGCCCCCATAAAACCATGATTTCAAACTTTTTAAGGGATACTTTTCCAATCTCTTTCCCAACTTTTCCCCATCTTTGGTGGCGCTCACGAGTAGGGTTTGTAGAGGCTTTGGCTATGTCTTTGGAGTGGTTCTATGGCCTTCGACACTGCGTTCCTTCAGAAGATAGTTATCAGGGGCACTTTCATCGGCATCTATTCGGCAAGGTGTGGCTTAACCTTGATGAGGGAACCCTTGGAGAAGACAAGGGGAATCCACAAGACCATCGATACAGACTACCATTGGGTTTTTCTTATAGATTGCTTGTTTTTACTTTCGATTCATTATTGATTGTATCTTGAATGTTTATCCCATTGAATTTCCATTAAAGTGACACTAGGGTTGAGAATCTATCTTGGTAATCCTTGTGGATGAGTTACACACCATGGGGGTTAGACAATGCAAGGTTGGAGAGGGTTGAGAGGTTGAGTCAAGTGGTAGCAAAACCTTTCCTTTTCCTTCTGATGTGATTTATCCTATCTGCACATTCCAACAGTTCTTTGCGGTCATGATAGAGTGAAGTACTAAAAGACAAGCTCATCTGGGGTTTAGTTACGCAAGCAACAGATTGAAGCATTGAAGTAATCCTTAGTACTGGGGCTTAATTGTGAACAAAGGGTTAGATCTATACTATGGTTTATTACTTGGAATCCCCAAAGCTTCTTGCAACCCAACACAGTGTAAGGTGTCGAGAGTATCCCTTTCCACCGGGGCATAGTGTGAGAGTTAGTCAATGATGACCTTAGGTTTGAGACCGTGTATCTTAGGATTTCCATAACTCATTAGACATTAGTTAGGAGCCATAATGAGGAGTCTTGCACTTAAAACAATAGTCCTAGGGCAAGCTATGTTCGGGTACCCCATTTTCTATCGATTGTCTCTCCTTATTCACATTGCTTCTATTTCTTCTTTCCGTATTATCTTTTACACCGATATTGTTCACACAACTCTTGAATCATCTTCACTATAGTTAAATAGCAATATTTGTGTTTTTGAGCACTATTCCCTTTGAATACGACTACCCACTCACTAGGGTACTTTATTACTTTAACAACCCATACACTTGTGGTACATACATGCAAACGGTGTGCCAATGCAAAAGAATAGATCCTAGGGTTCACATGCCCAAATCCTACTAGGGTTTAGCCCACCATGGGGCAAGTTATAAAACAATGATTAATACAATGAATAAAAATGAAAACCATAGAGAAAACCCCTCTTAAATTCATGATGATGGCCTTGATTGGTTGCTAAACGTCTTGAAGAATCCTCCACTGAAGCTAGGTTACCGAAGGCCCCCTCTATGCTATAAGAGAGAGAAGATCAATCAAACAATATCGCCAAAGACCTCCTCTAAAATCCTAGCCGCCTTTCCCTCTAAGTGCTCACCAAAAGCACCGTAAAAAGTCTCTAAAGAATAGGGCAAACATCCTTTTTATAGCCCAAAACCGCGCCTATCACGTGCCCCCACACTCCAATGTGGATTTTCCATGCACCCGCATGGGCTGCAGGAATTTCAACGCCGCGCATGGAATTTCCACGCAGTCACGTAAATAGTAATTCTGCTACATTACTGCTATAGAAAAAAAATGCTACATTACTTTACTATAGTACTTTCCACAAACGCGGTCCAAACATTCTTTTCTTGAGGCCACATGTGTGGGCACATGTCCATGTGGTAGGCTATAAGACATTTCTTCATCGATGCATCTTTGAAAGGTCTTGCAATCTTTACAAAGAGAATGAACATAAAGATGTTACTGCCTTTGTGCCCTTCCAACTAGTAAATTGGCTTGAATCTCCTTAGAAGTTGGCACACATCTCCACATTCATGAACTCTTCTTATGTCTTGGTCCTTAAATTGAATAAGAACTCCCAAAATTGCATTTTTATAGCCTGTCTTTGCTTCCTTTTGACTCTTTAAGGCATTCACAATCTAATTGCACAAAAGAACACCAAATACACAATATGAGACATAAACCATGGTAAAAAAATTTCTCAATGCATGTAAAACATATATAAAAATATGTCTACTCAAGCACTTATCATTGAGTTTGTATGGTGATACCCTATTACAGTAGGCGGTCTCCACAGCTAGCCAATTGAGGTGGCGTGGTAGACCAATTGATTACTATAAGGACCAGTTCAGATGGGAGTGTAGAATCCTGACTGGATATTCATCGGGGAGCCGGAGTCTCCAACCTGTCAACTGATGGATCAACGTCAAGGGTGTGAGTACTTTAATGGCTCTGAACCTAGCAGTGGCTGCGGTGAAGGGTTAGGAAGGTTTCTAGGCCATTTTTATGGTGGGTGAGTGTTGGGTGTTGCTCTATTTTGGGTTTAAGATTTATTTCCGTTGTGTTACATGTCGTGTGTCATCTCAAATTTGTGGTGAGGGGGCGAAGCTCAACTGTTGCTCTTAGGAGTACAGTCTCCCACATATTTAACTTGATATGAGTATTGTGTTTATTTATTTTGAAGCTTGTGTTATTTAGTTGTTATACTTATAATTGAAACTACTTTTCGTTTAAGTGTTTTATGACGAAAAATTAGTTTCATGATTAGTATTTTTTTATCTATTGGAAACCCCATGTTCAGTATTTTGTAGTTTTGAGGTTTGAAGACCCTATTTGAGATGAAATGCCTATTTGACTCTATCTTTTTGTACTACTGTAATAAAGTTTGTTGTATTGAGAATTTATGCTCTAAGTGAGTATTTTATTAGTAAAATAATTGAAGATTTATGTTTATTATATTTTGGTATATTTCTATTAGAGTTGTAATAACCTCTCCTCACTGAATATAGCTCCATCAAATGTACCATTCAAAGTTCAGGGGAGTATTGTTTCAATTGCCCACTTCCACATAGGCTTTTCATTGATTTGTATCCTATTGTGCTTGCTTGCATACATTGAGGGCAATGTACATTTAAAAATGTGTGTGTGGGGGGGGTGGGGGGTGGGGGGAGGAGGGTTCACATTACACATGTTTATTACATAAGTTTTGACTATTATACATGGTCACACAACCAATGGCTGTTCAACTTAGTTGCAATGATTGTATTCTTATGTTTAGAGAAATTTTTAATATTGAATGTTCTCATGCTCTAGTTTCTACTTGAATTTTTATTAATTTTTGCATGATTGACAATTGTTGCACTGCTCGCTTTTTAAACCCTTTTGGAAATTCAAGTTCAATGTTTAAGGTACTAGTTAGTTTTGTTTTCTTGTGTTAATTTTGAAAACAAAAATGAAAAGAGAAAATTACTTATTTTAGTTGTGCATTTGGGGTGGAAAGAGCTACAACCTTTGAAGTATGACGCTACTCTCATAAGTTGGATATTACTTATGCCCTAATGAGAGAAAGAGCTATCTCATGGGATGAGTGAAAGCTACTACCCTGGTAGAAAGAACTACCACCTCAAAAGAGTGAAAGCCACCTTAGCGGCCGCTTTGGAAAGGGCTACCTTAGAGGTTGTGTGAAGCTACTACCATCTCTTTATTTTGTGTTGTTTGTAGATAAATAAGTCTCTTATACCTAGAACTTTGAGGAGTATAAGTTGGGTCGACTTGAGTGAGTTTACACGCACTTACACGATTTCGGGTTTGGTATCCTTTTTTATTCAAGTTTTTAGCTAGAACATTGATTTTTCATATTTGGTGTTGAAATTTCCCTTACTTGTACAATGCTTCCCTTGCATGCTTTGCTGAATCTGAGGCTAAGCATTTTCAATATTTCCTTCTTCTATACTTCAATGTTTTATTTTTGCTTGAGGACAAGCACAAGCTTAAGTGTGCGAGGATTTGATAAGTTCTTGTCTATTAGTAATATGAAGTATTCTTTTCTTATGATGAGCATTTCTTTTATTAGATTTTATCGCTAATATATATATTTTTGTGTTCTTTTGTGCATGTAGCATTATGGAGCCAAATGTAGAGGAAAGAAGCAAAATTAGATTTCGATTGTACTTTATTGATGGAATCTTGGAGTGAACAAACATGAAGACACAAGTTGTGCTCGAAAATACGTGACTGTGTGCCAACCTCCATGCGCTCAAGCAATTACATGGTTTGGAGGGGCACAAAGGCAATCATGTTTGCACATTCCGACTTGTGCATTGCTAGTAAGATCTTCATCAATGTCATCTTTTATTGAAGAACCAACGTGATCTACTGTAGCAGTTAATGTTCATATGCCATAGAAAATCATATTCATACAGATTCACACGGGCGTGTGGAAATTCCACATGCCCGTATGGATTCCTAATTCTAGCCCTTTATAAAGTCGCAACTTGTACCAATTTGGGAATCCTCTTTTCCATCTTTTCTCCATCCTTTCCCCAACTTTGGAGAGACCTGCGGCTAGGCTTTAGAGGGGCTTTGGCAAGGATTTTGGAGTGGTTTTACAGCTATCGACACCATGTTCCTTTAGAAGAGAGTTATTGCAGGAGCTTTAGTCTGCACCGATCCGGCGAGGCGTGCCCTTGATGAGTGCTTGTGTGATAAGAATACGAAGTGTTCTTTCCTTTTGATGAGCATTACTTTTATCAGGTTTTAATGCTAATATGTGTATATTTATGTTACTTTTATGCAGATACAGTTGTGAGGCCGAATATAAGGGAAAGAAGCCAATGTGGATCATAAATGCACCAATTGGATGAAATCTTGAGAAGGTTCAAACGCGAAGACAAAAGTTGGATTCAAGATGCAAGAATGTGTGCCAACCTCCTTGTACTCAAGTTAGCACTATGATTTGGAGGGGCTCAAGAGCAGTCACATTCAAGTATTCTGGCTTGCGCATGTATAGCAAGATCTCCACCAACGTGTCAGTTATTGAAGAAGCAAAGCGATTCACAATGCAAACGTGTGCCCGTTAGCGTAACCTCTATGAAAGCATAGATTTTAGAGTGTTTTGGGTCAGTATTGTAGTAGTGTATTGTTCACAGCCCGCCGAAACTGAACAAAATAGAGAATCCACACGGGCGTGTTGAAATTTCATACGCCCGTGTAAAAAATCCACAGGGACACTCATATGGGCGTGTGGATTCCTGATTCCAGCAATATTTAAGGCCGATTTCAGCCCCAATTTCAGAATTCTTTTTTCGATCTTTTCCCTAAATTGAGAGAGGGTGGCCGCTAGGGTTTGAAGGTTATTGGCGAGGAATTTGGAGAGGTTCTATGGCTCCGACATTGCGCTCCGTTTGGAAGAAGGTTAGTGGGAGAGCTTTCATCGGCATCGATCCGACGAGGTGTATCCTAGGCCGGACAAAGGTACCCTTGGACGAGTAGAGCACTCTCCACAAGACCATCACTATGACTATCGAGGGGGTTTTCTATTAATTCTTTGCTTTTGCATTTGATTTCATTGATTGTAATTAGCTCCATGGAGAGTTAAACACCCTAGTGGGTACTTGGGCATTTGTGAACCCTAGGATGTATTCATTTCATTGAATTTCGTTATTATGCTTTCAATTAATTGATGTTTTATTTGAGTTCCAATCTTGAAGGATTGATTGTATGAATACTCCCTTAGAGTGACACTAGGGTTGGGAGTTCTTGTTGGTACCCCTTGTGAGTGAGTGACACACCATGAGAGTTAGACAAAGCTATATTGGAGAGGGTTGAGAGGGTGAGTCGAGGGGTAGCAGAGCGTCCCCTTTCCCCTTCGGTGTGATTTATTCTACCTCTATTTCCTCAAGTTCTTTGCGGTCATAGTAGAGTGAATGGGCTAAAGTATGACCTTCCGTTGGGGCTTAATTGTTAGTGCAACGGAGTGAAGCGTTGAAGTGATTTTAGCACTTAGGGCTTAATTGTGACTAGGGAGCTTCCACCTGGACCAAAGGGTTAGGTCTATATCTAGGAAGAGGATTTATCACTTGGAATGCCTAGAACTCATTGGAATTCTATACGAGTGTGAGGTTGATAGGTTATTCAATTTCTCCTCCGGGACATGTATAGAGTTAGGCATGGTTGACCTTAGATTTGGGACTATGTATTTAAGGATCTCCATGACTCATTATTGCATCAATTAGAAAGTATAATAGAGGATCCTTGCACTTAAACCAATTGTCATAGGCGGAACAATATCAAGGTACCCTATTTATATCGATTGCCTTACCTTCTCCTTTACTTGTGCTCTCTTTCTTGTTCTTTTACTTTTGTTATTTCACATCTTGTTACACATTTCACTATTCATCTTTAACTTAGTTAAGAAACAATTTAAGTGTTTTTATTCCCTACTCTCTATGGATACGATACCCCACTCATCTGGGATTTTATTACTTTGACAAACCCGTGCACTTGCGGGACATACGCAAGGGGCGTGGTCAAGTTTTTCGCGCCGTTGCCGGGGAGTAGGCGTTTAGAGATACTTTGCACTTTGTTTTCTTAGCTATTCATTTATTCATTCTAGTTCATTTTTTCTTATTCTTTCATCGTTCTGATTTGTTCTTTTTCTTTGATTATAGAAAAACAAAATAAAAAAAAATATGATTGATATGCCCGAGTTATTCAACACTATCACAGGAATGTTTGAATATATGAAACAGATAGTTCTACTATTTGTAGTACAGGACACACCATGTAATTCTCTGCAAGAACAATACACTATTCGACAACCCATGGAAGAGTCAGTTGAAGAGTATATTGCAAGAATTCAAGGGCGGAACTGTGAATTAGATGGTGTGATAGATCAGTTTGAGAGATCTGCATTGGCATCGATGAGTGACTACTTTGAAGAAAGTTTGGAAAGAGTCCTCACTCAGTTTGATTTGTCATATCATGAACAAAGGCAGGAACTTTTCTCTGTGGGAGTGTCAATATCATGAAGGGATACTTGTGGAATGGAAGCATTGATAACCGTTAAAGATCATACAAACACACATTCACAAGTGGAAGAACGGGAGAACGAATGTGGACATGAGGCGAATAATTTTGAGGAGATTGATAGGTTGAAGGAGAGTAGGTTGCGCCCATCAATTGATGAACCACTAGAACTACAGCTTAAAACACTACCATCACATTTGGAGTATGCCTTCTTGATGGAAGAATCTAAACTCCCGGTGATTGTGGCTTCCAACTTGTCCGAGGATCAAAAGGACAAGCTTGTTAGCATGTTGAAAAGGCATAAATAGGCTATTGCATGGAAAATTTCAGACATTAAGGGCATAAATCCGTCATTCAGCACTCATAAAATTCCAATGGAAGATGACTACAAATCTGTGATCCAACCTTAGTGAAGATTAAATGCGAACATGAAGGAAGTTGTCAAGGTAGAGGTGGTGAAGCTCCTAGATGCAGGAATCATCTACCCCATATCTGACAGTGTATGGGGGAGCCCAACACAAGTGGTTCCGAAAAAAGGGGGGATAACAGTGGTGAGAAATGAAAAGAATGAATTGATTCCAACTAGGACAGTCACAGGATGCCAAGTTTGCATTGATTATAGAAGGCTAAACAATGCCACACGAAAAGATCATATCCCATTGCCGTTTATCGATCAGATGTTGGAACGACTAGCATGGCATCAATTTTATTGTTTCCTTGATGGCATGTTAGGATATTTTCAAATCCCCATAGCTCCAGAAGATCAGGAGAAGACTACATTTACTTTCCCTTATAATACCTTTGCTTATAGAAGAATGCCTTTCGGGTTGTGTAATGCACTAGCGACATTCCAGCGCTACATGACGACCATTTTTGATAATCTTCTGGAAGATATTGTAGAGGTGTTCATGGATGACTTTTCAGTATTCGTAGACTCCTTTGATATTTGCTTAAAGAATTTGGAGAGAGTATTAGTGAGATGTGAAGAAATGAACCTCGTTCTCAATTGGGAGAAGTGTCACTTTATGGTCCAAGAAGGTATCGTCCTTGGACTTAAGATTTCCCAAGCAGGGATGGGGATGGATAAGGCAAAGATTGAGGTCATTGAAAAGCTTCCTCCACCTACAAATGTAAAAGGGATCCATAGTTTCTTGGGGCATGCAGGCTTTTATAGAAGGTTTATCAAGGACATTTCTAAGATCACACAACTGTTGACCAAGCTTGTAGAAAAAGATGCTCCTTTTGATTTTGGGGATGACTGTCTGAGTGCATTCAATTTGTTGAAGGAGAGATTAGTGCAAGCACTAATTTTGACAATACCAGATTGGAATGAACCCTTTGAGCTAATGTGTGATGCAAGTGACTACACCGTGGGAGCAGTCCTAGGGCAACGGAAAGATAAGCAGTTTTGATGGATCTAATATGCCAGCAAGACTCTTACAATTGCTCAAGAAAATTATACAACCACCGAAAAGGAGTTGTTAGCAGTGGTGTTTGCTTTCGAAAAGTTCAGACCATACCTTATTTTATCTAGGTCCACAGTGTTAACAGATCATTCGGTACATCATTATCTCATGAACAAGGTGGATGCAAAGCCGAGATTGATTTGCTGGATCTTATTATTACAAGAATTTGATATGGAAATAAAAGATAAGAGGGGAACTAAAAATGTGACTGCAGATCACCTTTCAAGATTAGAAGGTTGTGAGATGCAAGAACCGGCAAGCAAAGAAATCAATGACTTCTTCCCTGAAGAACATCTGTATGCAGTACAGGAATCAGAGTCAGAGGATACTACATGGTTCGTGGATTTTGCAAACTATTTGTCAAGAAAGGTGCTGAAGGAGGGCCTCAATTTTCAACAGCAGAAAAAGTTTTTCAGTGACTTGAAGAACTATTTTTGGGATGATCCCTACCTGTTCCGTATATGTGCAGATCATGTGGTTCGAAGATGTGTTTCAAGGGAGAATGGTTGGATCATTATTGCGCACTGTCATTCAGATTCCGTTGGAGGGCATTATTCTTCAAGCCGAACTGCTAAGAAAGTTTTGGCCGCTGATTTTATTGGCTGAATTTATTCCAGGATGTTTATCAGTTCATTTTACGATGTGACAGTATTTAGAGGGCTGGAAACCTATCAGGAAGAGATGAGATGCCTCAGAATCCGATGAAGTTTTGTGAGGTTTTGATGTATGGGAAATTGACTTCATGGGACCATTTCCGAAGTTTAATGGTAATCAATACATTATGGTGGTAGTTGACTATGTTTCTAAATGGGTGGAGGCCCAAGCTCTTCCAACTAATGATGTAAGAACTGTGGTGAAGTTTTTGAAGAGGTTGTTTACTCGATTTGGGTCTCCAAGAATCATCATTAGCGATCGGGGAACCCATTTTTGCAACACAGCTTATGAAAGTGTTGAAGCGTTATGGAGTGCATCATCATCTTGCTACCCCCTACCACCCACAAATGAGTGGACAAGTGGAAGTCACAAACAGACAACTTAAGAGGATCTTAACCAAATCCATAGAACAAGGAAAGCGGGATTGGTCGGAATGGTTAGATGACACGCTTTGGGCTCATCGAACAGCATACAAAACTGTAATAGGGACCACTCCCTATAACTTGGTGTATGGAAAATCATGTCATTTGCTAGTGGAATCAGAGTATAAAGCATATTGGGCAATCAAGGCAATGAATTTTGACTTAAGCAAATTGGGGGAGGAAAGAATGTTACATCTCAATGAGCTAGATGAATGGAGGTTGAAAGCATATGAGAATGCAATGATATATAAGGAAAGAATTCAGAAGTGGCATGACAAGCACATTAAGAATCCGAAGGAGTTCAAAGTGGGTGATCAGGTGTTACTATTCAATTCTCGTCTACTATTATTTCTTGGGAAGCTCAAGTTTAGATGGTTTGGCCCTTATACAGTAACCGAAGTTTCACCTCATGGAGCTATTGAGATCACCCATCCGGAGAAGGGTACATTCAAGGTGAATGGACATAGGCTGAAACTATGTTATGGAGGAGAGGTTAGTAATGATGACAAGGAAGTATTTTTCCTTCATAAACTCCCGTGAGGTAAGACGAGGTACATCAAGCTTAGTGACGCTAAACAAGCACTTCTTGGGAGGCAACCCAAGTGTTTACTATTTTCTTAGTTGAGTAGTGTAGTATTTGCATGAATAAAATGTTAAGTGCTGGTGTGTTGATTTTTAGATACTTTTGCTATATTTTATTGTAGATCTTTAATGTCATCGTGTGTTTTCATGTGGATTCGGCGAAGTTTAGGTCGTTTGAGCTTATTTTTCATGTTTTGTCTGGTTAAAGTTGCCTTGTAAAGTAGGCTTTGAATGTATAGTTATGATAAGAAATTTTCTGCAGTGCTTGCAAAGTTTTTTCTATGTGTCCAAAGAAAACACAAACCCGTGTGGAATTTCCACACAGGCATCTGTTTTTGTTCAGAGCTTATCCAAAGACAGCACAGGGGCGTGGACTCGCCTTTGTGAGTGACCTCGTGACTTTCACACGCCTATGGATAATTTTCGCACGAGCGTGCGTTTCCCTGCAGAGAGTTAGCGAATTATCCCTAGAGCAGACAGGGGCGTGGACTCACCCTCTATGGCCAAACCTGTAATAAATGGACGAGTGTGGGTATTTTCCATACGCCCATGCGGTTCTCTACAGAAGAGCTCTCTCCATCAAGAGAAGGTACAGGGGCGTGCGGCTACCCTTGTGGGTCGGACACACAGGCATGGATATTTTTTGCACGGCCGTTTGGATTTGTTCAGAGAGGTTGAGTGTTTTCCCGAGAGTGCACAAGGGCATGCCTTGTGAGTCCCAAATGTGGATCCGCACGGGCGTGGACAATCACCGCACGCCCATGTATATCGCCAGGAATCAGATGGCTATCATTTAAACCCTATTCATCAGTAGACCTTCAAACACTCAAAAAAAAACATTCTCCGACATTCTCCTGATCTCCCATTGTTGATTTTTGAGTCGAATAATTGAGTATTTCACGGATTTCAGGGATCTTAGCTTCATCTCATCGGTAAACCCTTGTTCTCTCTTATCAAAGATTTTCTTTAATTCTATTCAATTTTCTTCGATTAAACTCGCTAATGTACCTTGGTTTCTTGCTAGAATGATTATGATTTATGTTTAACAAGCTTTGGAAGTGAGATAGAGGTGCATTTGTGGAATTTTCTACAAGGGCCGTGCAGTTTTCACGCCCCGTGAATACACACGGGCGCGTGGAATTTCCACACGCCCATGTGGATTCCTGCAGTATTGATGTATGAATAAATCTGATTAATTTCCTTCCATTACATGTAGATATGGCCTCCAGATCGAAGAATGTAGCTAGTAAATATCCTAGAGATTGTACTCCTAAGCCGAAAAGCATGGAATTCACACTTCCTTAGCATCGAGCTCGATTTGAGCGATTAACAAAGCTTAAGTTTGGGCATACACAAATCCTAGATGTGAACTCACTTAGGGAGATGCAACAAGCACATGACATGGCTGACGAGATCGAGAAGCTACTATCGGTGGGTAGTTGGCGCAAGATGTTGATTATTCATGACCCTATTATCCGCCTACTAACATTAGAGGTGCTCGCCTCATTCGAGTTTGATCGTTCGTATGCTCACTTTGATAGCATTGGTGCTATTCAGTTCAGAGCTTTTGGGCAGCATCATAGTATGAACATTACATAGTTCTCCGTTAGGCTTGGTTTATATGATGAGGAGTACACTGAGATGGAGGAGCATGAGGATTTCCCAATTGACATGACGGGAGGCTTATCCCCCCAGGAGGTGTATAAAATGTTGTGTGGTTAGGGTCAGTATGAGACGGGAGTGTCTGAGACCTCATGCCTTTCTCGACCTAGTTACATATATCTCCACGCCATCCTGAGTAGGTCAGTAAACGGTCGAGGCGATAGCATCGGAGTACTAAGCAAGCAAGAATTTCTATATTTATACTCCATGGTACGGAATGAGCCGGTAATTTGGGACACATTTTAGCGGAGTATCTGAAGCATCAAGGATAGTATCCTAAGCTGGGTGTCATTTTCTCAGGCCCATACATTACTAGACTCATCTTAAGGATAGGTCTACGAGACACAATAAGAGAGGCCGAGAAGACGATAATACCAGCACCCCTCGGGTTAGAGACGATGAGATTGATGGGTATGGTTCATAGGGTTCGGACAGGAGTTTATGCTTTGGTTCTACTAGCTCTAGAGATAGCTGAGGATGAGGGTGATGATGTCGAGGTTTCTCAGCCTATTCCTGAGCCTCCACTGATATAGATGGAGACCGATGCACCTACGGTGGCAAAGGACCCATGCTCAGTACGCATGTTTTCACCATCTCGAGCCCATGATTACTTTGAGAGGCTCGAGAATGCTGTGGGGGTGATACGGACAGAGGTCGCTGAGGCTCAAGCAAAGATTCCTGAGGTTCGGGTTGCGTAGGCCGCATAGTATACAGAGTTCATGGCATGTTTTGACATGCTACTGCAGATTCTAGAGCGAGACGTTGCCTCGTCATTTGTCTTGCGGCCGAGGACTCCTCAGACCCCTCCGGCATCACCATCACCACCTCCACCATCACCCTTCGATCTAGCACCTGTAGCAGCAGAGGAGCCAGAGCGCGGCACGGACACTTGATTTCTTTTATTTTCGTTTTATTACTTTTTGCATTTCATTTTGTACTTGTATATTCAGAAAGGACATTCCTTCTGAGTTTATTTTCGTTTTGTTGTCTCGAGTTGTATTCATTGCCTTATCTTTTATATATACTCGAGCTATTTTGTTTTTATTGAGCTTTACTGAACCCCCTCGTATATGTGTACAAATGTTCTTGTCAACATGGGACTTGAGAACTAGTCAGGACATGACCAAGGTGCTTCGGCACTTGGCCGTGTGTGCTTCACAACCCATTGGAACATCACTCCCAAGGATTTAGCTCCATCAAATACAACACTAGGAGTCAGGGGAGTATTGTTTTGATTGCTTGTCCCACATTTGTTCTTGTTTGATATACATTATGAGTGAGCTTGCATGTGTACATTGGGGACAATATACAACTTAAGTGTTAGGGGGAGTTTCATAGTGCCAATGGCCGTTCACCTTAGTTGCAATGATTGTATTCTTGAGTTTAGGAGAATTTTTAACATTAAATGTTATCATGCTCTAGTTTTTGCATGAATTTCTAGGAAGTTTTGGCCCGATTGTCACTTGTTGCACTACTCACTCTTTAAACTCTTTTGGAAACTCAAGTTTGATGTTAAAGGGACTAAGTATAGTTGTTTCGTTCATTGAGTTCAAAAAAATGGAAAAATGAAAAGAAAGAACAAAATAGTTTTATTGTTAAGTTGTGCTTGTTGGGTGGAAAGAGCTACCACCTATGAAGTATGAAGCTACTCTCATAAGTCGGATACTAGTTATGCCCTAATGAGAGAAAGAGCTATCTCATAGGATGACTGAAAGCTACCACTCCGGTAGAAAGACCTACCACCTTGAAAGTGTGAAAGCCACCATAGCGGCCGCTTTGGAAAGGGCTACCTTAGAGGATGTGTGAAGCTACTACCATCTTTGAAATTTTGTTACTGTTTGTAGATAAATAAGTGCCTTGTACTTATAACTTTGAGGAGTATACTTTTGGTTGTTTTGAGTGAGTTCATACACTTACAAGATTTCGGGTTTGTTGTCCTTTTTTATTCAAGTTTATAGCTAGAGCAATGATTTTCGTATTTAGTGTTGAAATTTCCCTTACTTGTAGAATGCTCTCTTTGTATGCTTTGGTGAACCTAAGGCCAAGCACTTCCAATATTTCCTTCATCTATACCTTAGTGTTTTAATTTTTTTGCTTGAGGACAAGAAAAAGCTTAAGTGTTGGGAAGTTTGATGAGTGCTTGTGTGATAAGAATACGAAGTGTTCTTTCCTTATGATAAGCATTACTTTTATCGGGTTTTAACTAGCGTTTTCAGACCCGGACCAAACCGGGCGGTCGGACCGGGTTAACCCGGACCCGGCCTTAAAACCGGTCATGTTCAATATATAAAACCGGATTTTGATAAAACCGGGGTTGAACCGGCAACCAGGGCGATCGAACCGGTGACCCGGTGACGCGGCCGGGTCATCAACCCATGTTTGCACCAATTTTGTTTTTTAATTCTTATTTTATTTTTATAATATATTAATGTTTGGGGGTTATAATGTAAAATTATAAAGCTAAGGAAAGGAGAGACCAAGGGAATATTTTTATTTTAATTTTTTAATAAATTTTTTTAGTTGTGTATTTACTTGTGAATATTTTTATGCTTCTGAATTAATTTTATATTAGTTTATTATTATGTTATTGGGTGTATTTTACATTTTTAATGTGGTGTACTTCAATTTTTATTTATATAAAATACTCGCTTAAATTTTTAAAAAATCATGTTTTTATTTTTTTTTATTTTTTATTCTTCAATATTTAATTTTTTTAATTATATATAACTAAAAATTATATTATTTTTAATAAAAATTATTGACCCTGGTTAAACCCCGGTTCAACTCGATTGAACCCCTCGACCCCTGACCCCTACCCTTCTCCGGGTCGATGGCCGGTCCGGGTCTGAAAAACCTTGGTTTTAACACTAATATGTGTATATTTATGTTACTTTTATGCAGATAGGGTTGTGAGGCCGAATATTAGGGAAAGAAGTCAATGTGGATCGTAAATGCACCAATTGGAGGAAATCTTGGGAAGGTTCAAACGCAAAGACATAAGTCGGGTTCAAGATACAAGAATGTGTGCCAACCACCTTGTACTCAAGTTAATACTATGATTTGGAGGGGCACAAGGGCAATCACATTCAAGCATTCCTGCTTGTGCATGTATAGCAAGATCTCAACCAACGTGTCCGTTATTGAAGAAGCAAAGCGATTCACGATGCAAACGTGTGCCCGTTTGCATTACCTCGATGAAAGCATAGATTAGGGAGAATTTCGAGGCAGTAATGTAGCAGTGCACTGTAGCAAAACATTGTAGCATTTCACTGTAGCAGGTACTGTTCGTAGCCTGCCAAAAACTGAGCAAAACAAAGATTCCACACGAGCGTGTGGAAATTCCACATGCCCATGTAAAAAATCCACAGGGGTGCTCACATGGGCCTGTGGATTCCCGATACCAGCCCTATTTAAGGCCGATTTCAGCCCCGATTTCAGAATTCTGTTTTCAATCTTTTCCCTAACTTGAGAGAGGGCTGTGGCTAGGGTTTGGAGAGGTATTGAATAGGGATTTGGAAAGGTTCTACGGCTGCTATATCGCGCTCTGTTTGGAAAAAGGTTAGTGGGAGAGCATTCATCGGCACCGATTCGGCGAGGTGTATCCTAGGCTAGACCAAGTGACCCTTGGACGAGTAGAGGACTCTGCACAAGACCATCGCTATGACTATCGAGGGGGTTTTCTATGGATTCTTTGCTTTTACATTTGATTTCATTTATTGTCATTAGCTCTATGGAGAGCTAAAACCCCCTAGTGGGTACTTGGCTATTTGTGAACCCTAGAATGTATTCATTTTATTGAACCTCTTTATTATGCTTTCAATAAATTAATGTTTTATTTTAGTTCTAATCTTGAATGCTTGATTGTATGAATACTCCCTTAGAGTGACACTATTGTTGAGAGTCCTTGTTTGTAACCCTTGTGAGTGAGTGACATACCACGAGACTTAGACAAAGCTAGATAGGAGAGGGTTGAGAGTGTGAGTCGAGGAGTGACAAGATCCCCTTGCTTATATCTCGCAAGTGCACGGGCTTGTCGAAGTAATAATCCCGGGTGAGCGGGGTCGAATCCACAGGGAGTAGGGAGTAAAGACACTTAATTCGATCCTTAGCTATGTGGAGTATCAACAATGATAAGTGTGGTAATGATTCAATTCTCAGAAATTAAAAGCAACAAGTAAGAGATAAAAAGTAAGGAGGAGGCAAGGCAATCGATAAAGATGGGGTACTCGGATGATGTTTCACCTAGGATAATCGCTTCAAGTGCAAGAACTCGCTATTATGCTTCCTAATCAATGCAACGGTGAGTCGTGGAAATCCTTACATACATAGTCCCAAATCTAAGGTCAACTATGCGTAACTCTATACATGTCCCGGAGGAGAAATCGAACAATCTCAACACCTCGCACTCGCATAGAGTTGCAATGAGCTCTAGGGATTCCAAGTGAAAAATCTCTTCCTAGATTTAGACCTAACCCTTTGGTCCAGGCGGAAGGTCCCTAGCCACAATTAAGCCCTAGATACTAAGATCACCTCAACGCTTCACTCCATTACACGCGCAACTAGGCCCCAGCGGAGGTTCATCCCTTAGACCATTCACTCTATTATGGCTGCAAAGAACTCGAGGAATAGAGCTAGAATCTATCACGTCGGAGAGGAAGGGGACGCTCCTGTATCTCTCGACTCACCCTCTCAACCCTCTCCAACCTAGCTTTGTCTAACGCTCGTGGTGTGTCACTCACTCACATGGTTACCAACAAGAACTCTCAACCCTAGTGTCACTCTAGGAGAAATGTTCATACAATCAAGCATTCAAGGTTGGAACTCACAATAAACATCAATTTATTGAAAGCATAATAAAGAAGTTCAATGAAACGAATACATCCTAGGGTTCACAATCACCCAAGTACCCACTAGGGGTTTAGCTCTCCATGGAGCTAAGTACAATCAAAGAAATCGAATGTAAAAGCAATAAATCCATAAAGAAACCCCCTCGATGGTCGTGTCGATGGTCTTGTGGAAAGTCCTCTACTCGTCGTCCAAGGATTCCTTTATCCGGTATAGGATACGCCTCGATCGAAGCTCCCCTACCAACCTTCTTCCTAATGGAATCACGATATCAGAGCCATAGAATCTCTCCAAAACCTTGGCCAATACCTCTCGAAACCCTAGCCGAAGCCCTCTCGCAAGTTGGGGAAAAGATGGAGAAAAGAATACCAAAATCGGGGCTGAATCGGCTTTAAATAGGGCTGGAATCTGGCAACTCCACGGGCGTGGACGGTACACGCGCCCGTGCGGAATTTCCCCACGGGCGTGGATAATTTCCACACGCCTGTGTGGATTCTCTGTCTATCTGATTTCTCGGCCAGCTGTGAACAGTGCTGGTACAGTAATTACTACAGTGTTGCTACATTGCTCTGCTACAGTCTTCGACCTGAATAACTTTCCAATTCCATACTTTCATCGGGGTAACGCAATCGGGCACACGTTCACGTTGTGAATCACTTGCGTCTTCAATGATATATATGTTGGTGGGGTTCTTGTTCTTGTATGCATAAGACGGAATGCTCGAGTGTGCCTGCCTTTGTGCCCCTCCAAATGGATGTACTCACTCGAATGCGAGGAGGTTGGCACACACTCTAGCATCTCACACCTGTCCTATGTATTCGCGTTTGAACCTTAGCAAGATATCCACCAAAATAGGTGCATTATGATCCACATTGGCCCATTTCCTTCATACTCGGCCTCACAACCCTACCTGCATAAAAGTAACATAAAAACACACATATTAATGTAAAAAACTGAGAAAAGTAATGCTCAACATAAGGAATGAACGTTTCGCATTCATATCGCACAAGCACTTATCAAACTCTCCCACACTTAAGCTTTTGCTTGTCCTCAAGCAAACATTAAAACATTATGTGCATCAATGAAGAAAATATTGAAAGTGCTTGGCCTTAGGTTCACCAAAGTATACAAAGATAACATTCTACAAGTAAGGAAAATTTCAACACTAAATACGAAAAATCAATGCTCTAGCTAAAAGCTTGAATCAAAAAGGATAACAAACCCGAATTTCGTGTAAGTGTGTGAACTCACTCAAAACACCCCAAGTTATACTCCTCAAAGTTCTAAGTACAAGGGACTTATTTATCTACACAAGTGATAAAAATTTTAAAAGATGGTAGTAGCTTCACACATCCTCTAAGGTAGCCCTTTCCAAAGCGGCCGCTAAGGTGGCTTTCACACTTTCGAGGTGGTAGCTTTCACTTATCCTATGAGATAGCTCTTTCTCTCATTAGGGCATAACTAGTATCAGACTTGTGAGAGTAGCTTCATACTTCATAGGTGGCAGCTCTTTCCACCCAACAAATACAAATAAACAAAAAACTATTTTGTTCCTTCTTTTCATTTTTCCATTTTTTTTTCAAAAGAAGTAAACCTAACTAGTCCTTTAAACATCAAACATGAGTTTCCAATAGAGTTCAAAGAGTGAGTAGTGCGCTAAGTGTAAATCGGGCAAAAATTCCTAAAAATTCAAGTAAGAACTAGAGCATGAAAAACATTCAATGTTAACAATTCTCCTACACTTAAGAATACAAACATTGCAACTAAGGTGAACCGCCATTGGCTATGTGAGCATATAACAATTAAGAACAATAGAAAAGATGTGCGCATTATGAAACTCCCCCCCACACTTAAGTTGTACATTGTCCTCAATGTACACATGCAAGCTCAGTCAAAATATATCATTCAAAAATAGATGTGGGAGAAGCAATCAAAACAATACTCCCCTGACTCCTAGTGTTGCGTTTGATGATGCTAATTCCATGGGGGTAGTGTTCCAACGAGTTGTGAAGCTCATACGGCTAAGTGCCTAAGCACCTTGGCCGTGCCCATGACTAAGTCTCAATTTCCAAGAAGACAAGACCATCTGCACGCATACACGAGGGGGTTCAGTGAAGCTCAAGAAAGACAAAAATAACTCGAGTGTATAAAAGATGAAGCAATTAATACAACTCGATAATGCAAAATAACATAAACTTAGAAGAAAATCTTTTATGAGTGAACAAGTCTAAAAACAAGAAAATAAGATAAAGTAAAATGCATGAAAGTCAAAGAAAGGTCAAGTGTCGGAGTCGCTCTCGGGCTCCGCTATTGCTGCTATTGAAGTGGAAGCATATAATGGGTCCTCTAGTGCTGGGGTCGAGGATGGAGGTGCTGGAGGTACTGGCGGTTCCTGTAGAGTCCTCGGCTGCAGGACGAATGATGAGGCAACGTCTCGCTCTAGGATCTGCTGTAATATGTCAAAATGCACCATGAACTCTGTGTACTGAGTGGCCTGCGTAGCCCTAATCTCGGCAACCTCGGCTCGGACCACTCCTATAGCATTCTCGAGCCTCTCAAAGCGATCATTGGCTCGAGAAGGTGAAAACATACACACTGGGGGTGGTTCCTCGGCCGCTGGAGGTGCCTCGGTCTCCATCGATGCGGGCTAAGGCTCGGGGACTGGCTGAGATGCTCCGGCGTCATCACCCTCATCCTCAGCTATCTCTGGGGCTGGTAGAACTAACGCAAAAAACCCCTGTCCGAACCCTGCGGACCATGCCCATCAACCGCATCGTCTCTAGACCCAGGGGAGTGGGTACACTCGTCTTCTCGGCCACGCGAATCGAATCCAAGAGACCCATGCCAAGCACTAATCTCATAATGTAAGGACCCGAGAAGATCGCTCCCAGTCTAGTGTACTGCCCCTAGTGTCTGATGTAATCAGCCAAGATGTGCCTTAAATGGATCGGTACGCGCTCTACCATCGAGTACAAGTACAGTAGCTCCTGACGGCTCAAGACACCAGTACTATCGCCACGGCCATTCACCGACCTACTCATGATTGCGTGCAAAATATCTGTAATCAGGTCAGGAAAGGCACGTAGCCTTGGAGACCCCCGGCTCATACTGACCCTGACCACATAGCACTCTGTAAGCTCTCTGCGAGGTCAAGGTTCCAGGATAATCAGTAGGCAACTATGCATACTCCTCTGAATCTGTGAATTCGTCCTCGTATAAGCCAAGTAGTATGGAAAACTGCGTAATGCTCAAAATATGGTGGCGTCCAAACACTCTGAACTGAATGGTGCCCAAACTGTTGAAGCTCGCATACGCTTTATCAAACTCAAACGAGGAGAGTACCTCCAGTTCAAACTCTCGGATAGCTGGCTCTCTAATCGTCAACAACTGCCGCCAACCACCATCTGAAACAAGGTCCTCAACCTCATCAGCGAACTCATCTCCCTGCTGAAGATCTCTTAATATAGTTCTGTCCAGGAATCGAGTCTGTCCAAAGCGGAGTCTTGATAAGCGCTCATAAAGGGCCTGATGTTCGGGAATCGCAAATCGCATGCCCTCGGGCTCAGAGGATGACTCACGCAGCCTCTTATCAGCTTGCTTCTTTGTCCTAGGTGCCATGATCTGCCAAATTTAAACAAAATTAGTCAAACAAGTTGATAAAACAATACTGCAGAAATCCACATGGTCGTGTGGAATTTCCGCACGCCCGTGTGGATTCACGCGGCGTGAGAACCGCATGACCAGGTATCAACAATCCAAAAATACAACTCAATAATATCTCTAACTTCATTCTAAACGTAAATCATTGTTTCAATTGAAGAAACGAAGCATTGTTAACCAGATTAATCAATAGAAATCATGAATTGAAGAAGAAGATGAAGAAAATGAATTTACCGACGAGGAGAAGTGAGAAAATAGAAAGCCGGCCAGAAAACTTGCTAAAATCCCACCAAACTGGCGCAATGGACTCGGAGAATGTTGTGAGAGTGTTTTCAAGTGAAAAGGAGTCGTGAAGAAGGAGAGAAATCATCCACTTTTTAAACAGAACTCGCGACTTTTGACGTTCTGTGCATCCACACGGGCGTGTGGAAATTCCCCACGCCCGTGTGCCTCACTTCAAAAGCTCCACAGGGGCGTATGCACGCCCGTGTGCGCTCTCGGGAAAAACTCTCACTGACTTAGAACGATCTCCCACGGGCATGCGGAAATTATCCACGCCTGTGCGCCAGACCCACAGGGGCAGACGCACGCCCCTTTGGCTTCCTTAGACATCCGAGAAAAATACCAAGTATTACGTACGCCCGTGCGGAAATTCCCCACGGGCGTGGACATTCACATGCCCAACTCACGAGGCGCACCGCGCCCTGTGTTTTCTCGAGATGGAGGGAACAACTCGCAGAGCTTCGCGCAGCGTGCGAAATTATCCCACGCCCGTGTGTGGTTCACAAGGTCACCGCAGGGGCGAGTCCACGCCCTGTGTGTTCTCGGGAAAAATCGCCCAACTGCGGGAAGCACACGCCCATGCAGAAATTACCCACGGGCGTGCGCTAGTCGCATGGTCGTCCACAGGGGCAGCCACACGCCCCTGTGCCCTCTCTGGAAGAGTTCATAGTGCACATCCACGGGCATGTGGAAATTCCCCACGCACGTGCGTTTTCTCTGGATGACATAGAAAAACCTGTAGGCTCTGCAGAACTAGTATGAACATGTCTACACACTTAGAGCCTGCCCTATTATGCAAAATTTACCAGATAAAAACACAATATAGGACTCAAACGACCAAACTTCGCCAATTCGCAACAAAACACACAATGAATTCTTTTAAAACCCACAATAAAATCGCAGCACATGCACTCAAAAATTTAAACACCAACACTTAACAATTTATTCATGCAAACAAACTAAACTAAAAGGCACGAAAACAGTAAACACTTGGGTTGCCTCCCAAGAAGCGCTTGTTTAATGTCACTAATCTTGACGTATCTTTCTTACCTCGCGGGGGTTCATCAATGAAGGTTGCCCTCTTACCCATAACTTGAAAGCATGATAAGCAAAGTCTCTTTAGAGTAAAGTGTGTACTATCGGGCTTCGGACCACCTAGCAATCATTCATCCAAATTCCTTGGCTCATGTACGTCTCCAATAGTCTTGGGTCATTTTCGGTGGTGTCTCCTAGCCCTCTTCATTTTTCGGAGCACATTCTTCAAGATCCCCGGGGTAGATGTTTCCTCTCCATTCGAACCAAGCATCATTACTTCTTCATTGCTTTCCTCTTGGTCGAACAAACCTTCATACGGATCCGGGTTGAACATTTCCTGTATATATTCATCAACAATCTCATCAGTAGTGTCTAGAAAATACAAAGTGTCATCAAAATCGAGAGAATGCCGCATGGCTTCAGCAAGGCGGTAAGTGAGCTTATCGTCTCCGACTCTCAATGTAAGCTCAACGCCGTCCATGTCAATCAATGTTTTGGAAGTTTGCAAGAACGGTCTCCCAAGTATCAAGGGTACATCTGCATCCTCATCGACATCTAGCACTACAAAGTCAACCGGAAAAATGTACTTGTCCACCTTGACAAGCACGTCTTCAATGATGCCTCTCGGATGTCGTACCGTTCGGTCCGCCAATTGTAAAGTTATCCGAGTAGGCCTAGGCTCACCCAAGCCTAGCTTTTGGAAGAAAGTATATGGCATGACGTTGATACTTGCCCCTGAATCCGCCAATGTCATTTCCTCACCTAAGTTGCCGATGTTACACGGAATAATGAAGCTTCCCGGATCCTTCTTCTTGTTTGGCATGTTCTTTTGCAACACCGCCGAGCATGAAGCATCAAGCACCACTGAAGCACTCTCCTCCAATTTCCTCTTGTTGGTCAATAGGTCTTTCAGGAACTTCGCATACTTAGGCATTTGAGCCAAAGCCTCAACAAAAGGAATGTTGATAAGGGATTCTTAGCTTGAAAGGTGGGGGTGCCACCTCTTTCTCTTTGTTTGCTCCCTTCTCAACCTCTACGACCTCGGGTGCATGTTCTTTCACCTTCTCACTCGGAAGCCTCCCTTCAGCCTCATGACCACTTCTCAAAGTGATCGCCTTCACATGTTCTCTCGGGTTGGTTTCCGTGTTACTTGGTAAACTTCCATGTGGCCTTTCGGAAAGAGATTTCGCAATCTGCCACACTTGATTTTCAAGATTGTGCAAGGAGGCGGTGTGATTGCGAAGTGTAGCCTCGACTGATTCAAACCTTGTATTTGCCGATTGAACAAATCTAGCCAAGTACTTCTCCAAATCCGTCATTCGGGTTTCCAAGCCTGAAATTCTGTTTTCCACTTGAGGGGCTTGTTGTTGTTGTAACCCCGATGGCCCCATGGTCTTCTGTGGTCCTTGATTACTCCATGAAAAGTTGGGATGATTCTTCCAACCTGAATTGTAGGTGTTGTTGTATGGATTCCCTTGAGGTCTCATTCCATTACCTACAAAGTCGACATTCTCAACTGAAGAAACATCACCAATGACAATTGGGAAATCGGATGGAACATGTCCTCCACCACAACTGGTGCAATTGGTCACGGTCGCAACTCTATTCGAAGCTATAAGATCTAGCTTCTTACTCAAACTCTCCACTTGGGCCGCCAATGAAGTTACCGCGTCAATTTCATGGAGACCGGTCATTTTTTTCTTTTCCCTAGCATTCCACTGGTAACTATTTAACCCCATTTCCTCAATCAATTGACGAGCTTCGTCGGGGGTTTTGCTACCTAAGGTACCTCCTGCCGCCGCATCCAAGAGTTGCCTTGTACTCGGGTTCAAACCATTGTAGTAGGTTTGAACAATCATCCACTCCGGGAATCCGTGTTGCGGACACTTGCGCAGGAGTTCCTTGAACCTTTCCCATATCTCGAATAGAGACTCCAATTCCAACTGCATAAAGGATGAGATCTCATTCTTAAGCTTTGCTGATTTTCCAGGAGGGAAATAATGGGCTAGAAAAGCTTCTACCATCTCCTCAGATGTAGTGATTGATGCTCTAGGTAATGAGTGTAGCCACTGCTTCGCTTTCCCCTTTAAGGAAAATGGGAAGGCTCTCAACTTGATGGCATCATCCGTCACACCATTTATCTTCAGCATGTCACACACCTCG
Source organism: Dioscorea cayenensis subsp. rotundata (assembly GCF_009730915.1). NCBI lineage: Eukaryota > Viridiplantae > Streptophyta > Magnoliopsida > Dioscoreales > Dioscoreaceae > Dioscorea > Dioscorea cayenensis. The sequence goes on along the minus strand of NC_052481.1, from coordinate 10,228,490 downwards.
AGGAAGCTCTCTATGTGACTGTTTGGATCCTCATCGGCCAAACTGTTGAATTGTGCGGACTGCTGCAGCATATGGATGAATGCCAGCTTTAGCTCGAAATTCTGAGCTGTAATTGGGGGACGCACAATACTCGATTGTGTCCCCAACACTGAAGGTCTGGCATAATCGGATAGTGTTCATCGTTGCTCATTTTGTTTTGCCATGTTGTCAGATCCTTCTAGTTCCAAATCAGCTGGATTAGCCTGTTCTTGTATTAGCACTATGGAGAGCTAAAATTCCCTAGTGGGTACTTGGCTATTTGTGAACCCTAGAATGTATTCATTTTATTGAACCTCTTTATTATGCTTTCAATTAATTAATGTTTTATTTTAGTTCTAATCTTGAATGCTTGATTGTATGAATACTCCCTTAGAGTGACACTACTGTTGAGAGTCCTTGTTTGTAACCCTTATGAGAGAGTGACATAGCACGAGACTTAGACAAAGCTATATAGGAGAGGGTTGAGAGTGTGAGTCGAGGAGTGACAAGATCCCCTTGCTTATATCCCGCAAGTGCACGGGCTTGTCGAAGTAATAATGCCGGGTGAGCGGGGTCGAATCCACAGGGAGTAGGGAGTAAAGACACTTAATTTGATCCTTAGCTATTTGGAGTATCAACAATGATAAGTGTGGTAATGATTCAATTCTCAGAAATTAAAAGCAACAAGTAAGAGAGCAAAAGTAAGGAGGATGCAAGGCAATCGATAAAGATGGGGTACTCGGATGATGTTTCACCTAGGATAATCGCTTCAAGTGCAAGAACTCTCTATTATGCTTTCTAATCAATGCAACGGTGAGTCGTGGAAATCCTTACATACATAGTGCCAAATCTAAGGTCAACTATGCCTAACTCTATACATGTCCCGGAGGAGAAATCGAACAATCTCAACACCTCACACTCGCATAGAGTTGCAATGAGCTCTAGGGATTCCAAGTGATAAATCTCTTCCTAGATTTAGACCTAACCCTTTGGTCTAGGTGGAAGGTCCCTAGCCATAATTAAGCCCTAGATACTAAGATCACCTCAGCGCTTCACTCCATTGTACGCGCAACTAGGCCCTAGCGGAGGTTCATCCCTTAGACCATTCACTCTATTATGGCCGCAAAGAACTCGAGGAACGGAGGTAGAATCTATCACGTTGGAAGGGAAAGGGGACGCTCCTGTACCTCTCGACTCACCCTCTCAACCCTCTTCAACCTAGCTTTGTCTAACGCTCGTGGTGTGTCACTCACTCACATGGTTACCAACAAGAACTCTCAACCCTAGTGTCACTCTAGGGGAAATGTTCATACAATCAAGCATTCAAGGTTGGAACTCACAATAAACATCAATTTACTGAAAGCATAATAAAGAAGTTCAATGAAACGAATACATCCTAGGGTTCACAATCACCCAAGTACCCACTAGGGGTTTAGCTCTCCATGGAGCTAAGTACAATCAAAGAAATCGAATGTAAAAGCAATAAATCCATAAAAAAAAACCCCTCGATGGTCGTGTCGATGGTCTTGTGGAAAGTCCTCTCCTCGTCATCCAAGGATTCCTTCGTCCGGTATAGGATACGCCTCGATCGAAGCTCCCATACCAACCTTCTTCCTAATGGAATCACGATGTTGGAGCCATAGAACCTCTCCAAAACCTTCGCCAATACCCCTCGAAACCCTAGCCGGAGCCCTCTCGCAAGTTGGGGAAAAGATGGAGAAAAGAAAACCAAAATCGGGGATGAATCGGCTTTAAATAGGGCTGGAATCGGGCAACTCCACGGGCGTGGATGGTACACGCGCCCGTCTGGAATTTCCCACAGGGCGTGGATAATTTCCACTGCCCGTGTGGATTCTCTATCTCTCGATTTCTCGGCCAGTGTGAGCAGTCTTTGATACGATGATTACTACGAGTATTACTACATTGCTCGCTATAGTCTTCGACTCGAATAACTTCCCAATTCCATACTTTCATCGGGAGTAGCATAAGCGGGCACACGTTCACGTCGTGAATCACTTGCTTCTTCAATGATATATATGTTGGTGGGGTTCTTGTTCTTGTATGCATAAGACGGAATGCTAGAGTGTGCCTGCCTTTGTACCCCTCCAAATGGATGTACTCACTCGAATGCGAGGAGGTTGGCACACACTTTAGCATCTCACACCTGTCCTATGTCTTCGCGTTTGAACCTTAGCAAGATATCCTCCAAAATAGGTGCATTATGATCCACATTGGCCCATTTCCTTCATACTCGGCCTCACAACCCTACCTGCATAAAAGTAACATAAAAACACACATATTAATGTAAAAAACTGAGAAAAGTAATGCTCAACATAAGGAATGAACGCTTCGCATTCATATCACACAAGCACTTATCAAGGAGTAGAGGAGCGTCCTCTTTTCCCTTCGATGTGATTTATTCTACCTCCATTTCCTCATGTTCTTCATAATCATAGTAGAGTGAATGGGCTAAATTATGACCTTCAACTGGTGCTTATTTGCGAGTGCAACGGAGTGAAGTTTTGAAGTGATTTTAGCACCTAGGCTTAATTGTGACTAGGGACCTTCCACCTGGACCAAAGGGTTAGGTCTACATCTAGGAAGAGGATTTATCACTTGGAATCCCTAGAACTCATTGCAACTCTATGCAAGTGCGAGGTTGAGAGGTTATTCAATTTCGTCTCCGGGACATGTATAGAGTTAGGCATGGTTGACCTTAAATTTGGGACCATGTATTTAAGGATCTTCACGACTCATTATTGCATCAGTTAGAAAGTATAATAGAGGATCTTTGCACTTGAACCGATTGTCCTAGGCGAAACAATATCCGGGTACCCTATTTATATCGATTGCATTACCTTCTCCTTTACTTGTGCTCTTTTTCTTTTTCTTTTACTTTTGTTATTTAACATCTTGTTACACATATCACTATTCATCTTTCACTTAGTTAAGAAACAATTTAAGTGTTTTTATTCCCTACTCTCTGTGGATACAATACCCAACTCATCTGGGATTTTATTACTTCGACAAACCCATGCACTTGCGGGACATACGCAAGGGGCGTTGTCAGCCCTAGGATTGATAAGGGAACCTTTGAAGAGGATGAAACTACTCCATAAGACCATTGACATGAATACCAAGGGGGTTTTATTCATGGATTGCATCTCTTTACTTTTGACTTCATTGTTGATTGTATTTTGCTCCAAAGAGAGCTAAACCCTTAGTGGATTCTTGGACTTGTAAACCCTGGATGATATTGTTTCTTTGACTTTCTATTATGATTTTCTTAATCGACGTTTTTAATTGAGTTCCAATTGTAAATGCTTGTTGTGTTGATTTCTCTCTTAGAGTGACACTAGGGTTGAGAGTCTATATTGGTAGTCCTTGTGAGTGAGTGACACATCATGAGGGTTAGACAAAGCAAGATTAGGGACGGTCGAGAGGGTCAGTTGAGAGGTAGCGGAGCGTCCCTTTTCCCCTTTGTTGTAATTAATCCTACCTCTATGTTCCAAGATTTCTTTGTGGCCATAATAGAGTGAAGTGCTAAGAGAAGAACTCCGCTAGGGCTAAGTTGCGCGAGCAACAAACCGAAGCGTTTAGGTAATCCTTAGTGATGGGGCTTAATTGTGACTATGGATCTTTCGCTTGGACCAAAGGGTTAGTCCTATATTAGGGAATAGGGTTTATCACTTTGAATCTCTAGAGCTTCTTGTAACTGTACACATTGTGAGGTGTTGAGACTGATTGATTTCTCCACCGGGGCATAGTGTAGAGTTAATCACGGTTGACCTTAGATTTAGGACCGTGTACTTTAGGACTTCCATGACTCATTAAGCATCAGTTAGGAGACATAATAGTTGGTCTTGCACTTGAAGCAATAATCCTAGGGGAGCAATGTCCGAGTTCCCCACTTTCTATCGATTGCCTTTCCTCTCATTTTATTGTGCCTCTCTTTCTTATTTTCTTTAGTTCTTTTCATGTTCATTTGTTCACACCAATATTAACTCATCTTCACTTCAATTAAATAGCAATTTTTGTGTTTCTGATTACTATCCTCTTTGGATTCGACTGCCCACTCACTAGGGTATTATTATTTTGACAAACTCATGTATTTGCGGGTCACACGCAAGGGGTGTGTCAAGTTTCTTGCGCCGTTGCAAGGGAATAGGCATTTTAGAAACATTTTGCACTTTTATATTTTAGCTATTAATCATTTATTCTATTCCACATTATCTTATTCTGTCATCATTCTAATTTATTTTTGTTCTTTGATTTCAGGAAAAATGATCAACATACCCAAATTATTTGACACAATCATGGGAATGGTTGAAAATATAGAACGCAAAGTTCAGTTGTTTGCAGTGCAATCCAGCTCATATTGTTCCTGCAAGAGCAATTCTCCATTAACCACCCCGTGAAGGGATCTGTTGTTGATTACATTAATAGAATTTACGACCAGAGTTGCAAGTTATATAGTGTGCTAGATCAGTTTGAAAAGTCTGCATTGGCATCTATGAGCACTCATTTGGAATAAAGTTTCGAGAGGGTCCCTACTCAGTTTGATTCGTCCTATCATGAACAAAGACAAGAACTTTTCTCGTTGGGAGTGTCAACTTCAGGGTAGGAAATCTGTGAGATAGAGGATGTTATTGTCATTGAAGGCCATTCAGATGCACATGCATAAATAGAAGAGGTAGAGAATGATCTTGAACAAGGGTCATACAATTTTGAGGAAATTAATAGATTGAAGGAAAGAAGATTGCGACCATCAATTGAGGAACCACCTGAGTTAGAGCTTAAAACTTTATCGGCACATTTGGAATATACCTTTCTAATGGAAGAATCAAAGCTCCCGGTGATTGTGGCTTCGAATCGCTCTCCAGATCTGAAGGACAAGCTTGTGATCATGTTAAAAAAGCATAAATCTGTCATAGCTTGGAAGATCTCTAATATAACTGCCATCAATCCCTCATTTTCCACTCATAAGATCCTGATCCTGGATAATTACAAGTCGGTGCTTCAACCTCAGAGAAGATTAAACCCAAACGTGAAGGAAGTTCTCAAGGCAGATGTGGTAAAACTTCTAGATACAGGAATCATTTATCCATCTCCGACAGTGCGTGGGTGAGCCCAACTCAAGTAGTCCCGAAGAATGGAGGAATGACGGTTGTGGGAAATGAAAAGAATGAACTAATTTCAACTAGGATAGTTACGGGCTGGCATGTCTGTATTGACTACAGAAGGCTGAATGATGCACCTCAAAAGGACCATTTTCCATTGCAATTTACTGATCAGATGTTGGAGTAGTTGGCAGGGCATCAGTTTTATTGCTTCCTTGATGGTATATCGGGATACTTTCAAATTCCTATAGATCCAAAGGATCAAGAGAAGATGACATTTACTTGCCCTTATGGTATTTTTTCTTACAGAAGAATGCCTTTCACGTTGTGTAACGCACCAGCGATATTTCAACATTGCATGACCGCCATCTTCAAGGATCTCCTAGTGGACATCATGGAGGTGTTCATGGATGATTTTTTGCTGTTCAGAGATTCCTTTGACATTTGTTTAAGGAATTCAGAGAGAGTGTTAGTGAGATGTGAAGAGACAAATCTTGTTCTTAATTGGGAGAAGTGTCACTTTATGGTCCAAGAATACATTGTTCTGGGACATAAGATTTCCAGAGTTAGGATGAAGGTGGATAAGGCAAATATTGAAGTCATAGAAAATCTTCCTCCACCTACAAATGTAAAAGGGGTTCATAGTTTCTTGGGGCATGCGGGTTTTTACAGAAGGTTCATCAAGGACTTTTCGAAGATCACCCAACCAATGACTAAACTCCTTGAAAAGGATGTCCAATTTGATTTTGGGAATGACTGTCTTATAGCTTTCAAATTGTTGAAGGAGAAAATAGTGCAAGAACCAATTTTGACTATACCAGATTGGAATGAGCCCTTAAGCTCATGTGCGATGCAAGTGATTATGCTGTTGGAGCAGTTTTGGGTCAAAGGAAACATAGGCAGTTTCAACTGATCTATTATACGAGTAAAACTCTCACAAGTGCTAAAGAGAACAATACAACAATCAAAAAAAGTTGTTAGCAGTGGTGTTTGCTTTCGATAAGTTCAAACCATACCTCAACTTGCCTAGGGTCACTGTATTTACCGATCACTCAACAATCTGCTATCTTATGAACAAGGCTAATATGAAACCGAGGTTGATTCATTGGAACCTATTGTTGCAAGAGTTTGATATGGAGATAAAAGACAAGAGAGGAACCGAAAATGCAGTTCACCTTAGTTGCAATGATTGTATTCTTGAGTTTAGAAGAATTTTTAACATTGAATGTTCTCATGCTCTAGTTTTTCCTTGAATTTCTAGGAATTTTTACCCAATTCACACTTGTTGTACTAGTCGCTTATTAAACTCTTTTCGAAACTCAAGTAAGTGTTTAAGGGACTAAGTAGCTTTATTTCTTGTGTTTCATTTTGCTTAAAAAAATGATGAAAAGAGAAAAATACTTGTTTTAGTTATGCATTGGAGGGTGAAAAGAGCTGCCACCTATGACGTATGAAGCTACTCTCAAAAGTCATATACTAGTTATGCCCTAATGAGAGAAAGAGCTATCTCACAAGATGAGTGAAAGCTGCTACCCCGGTAGAAAGGGCTACCACCTCGAAAGTGTGAAAGCCACCTTAGCGGCCGCTTCGAAAGGGCTACCTTAGAGGATGTGTGTAGCTACCACCTCTTTACTTTGTTTTGTATATAAATAAGTCCCTTATGCTTAGAACTTTGAGGAGTATACTTTGGGTTGATTTGAGTGAGTTCACACACTTACATGATTTTAGGTTTTTTATCCTTTTTGATTCGAGTTTTTAGCTAGAGCATTGATTTTTCGTATTTAGTGTTAAAATTTCCCATACATGTTGAATGCTTTCCTTGCATTCTTTGGTGAACCTAACTCCAAGCACTTTCAATATTTCCCTTTTCTGTGCTTCAATGTTTTATTTTTGCTTGAGGACAAGCAAAAGCTTAAGTGCGGGGAGTTCGATAAGTGCTTGTGTATTAGTAACTTTTATCAGGTTTTAGTGCTAATGCAAGTGTATTTGTGAACTTTCGTGCATGAAGGGTTGCGAAGCCAAATATAAAAGAAAGAAGCAAAAGTGGATTGCTATTGTACTTTGTTGATGAAGTCTTGTAGTAAATAAATGTGAAGACACAAGTTGTGATTGAAGATACGTGAATGTGTGCCAACCTCCATGCCCTTAAGTAATTATAATGGTTTGGAGGGACACAAGGGCAGTCACAATTACGTATCTCGACTTGTGTAATGATTGCAACATCTTCACCAATGAGACCTTTTATTGATGAAGCGACGTGATCTACGGTACAGAGGTGTGCCCGTTTATGTTGCCTCAATGAAAAGTGTGGATTCGGGAGTATTTTGGCAGAGTACTGTAGTAGGTACTGTTGCAAAACACTGTAGCAATTTACTATAGAAATTACTGTTCACAACCCGCAGAAAAGCAGATTTCCAAAAATCCACACGGGCGTGTGGAAATTCCACACACCCGTGTGGATGCCCGATTCTAGACCTTTATAAAGCTGCGACTTGTATTGATTTGGGGATCCATCTTTCATCCTTTCTTCTATCTTTTGTCCAACTTTTGGGAGGCCGGTGGCTTGGGTATAGAGAGGCTTTGGCATGTCTTTTGGAGTGGTTCTATGGCTTCGATACCTCATTTCTCTTGGAAGATGTTATTGGGGGAGATTTCATCGGCACCGATCCGGCGAGGTGTGCCCTAGGCTTCACAAAGGAACCTTTGGAGGGGACAAGGCTACTCCACAAGACGATCGACATGCATACCGAGGGGATTTTCCTATGGATTACATGTTTTACTTTAAATTTCATTATTGATTGTATCTTATTCCATGGAGATCTAAACCCCTTAGTGGGTACTTTGATTTGTAAACCCTTGGATGTATTCCTTTCATTAACCTTTTATTATGTTTTCATTAATTGATGCCTTTAATTGAGTTCCAATCTTGAATGCTTATTGAATGATTTCTCTCTCAGAGTGACACTAGGATGGAGAGTCCATCTTGTTAATCTTTGTGAGTGAGTGACACACTATGAGGGTTAGACAAAGAAAGATTGGAGAGGATCGAGTGGGTGAGTCGGGAGGTAGTGGAATGTCCTCTTACCCCTCAGATGTGATTTATCCTACCTCTACGTTCCAAGAGTTATTTGCGGTTACAATAGAGTGAAGGGTTAAGGGATGAACTCTGCTAGGGCTTAGTTGTACGCGCAACAGAGTGAAGCGTTGAAGTGACTTTAACACCTGGGGCTTAATTGTGATTAGGGGTCTTTCTACTAGACCAAAGAGTTAGATCTACATATATGAATATGATTTATCATTTGGAATCCCTAGAGCTTCTTATAACTTTACACAATGTGAGGTGTTGAGACTGATTAATTTCTCCACCGGGGCATATTGTAGAGTTAGTCACGGTTGACCTTAGGTTTGGGACCATGTGTTTAAGGATGTCCACAACTCATTAAGCATTAGTTAGGAAGCATAATAGTTGGTTTTGCACTTGAAGCAATAATCCTAGGAGGAACAATATTTGAGTACCCCACTTTTCTCGATTGTCTTTCCTCTCATTTTATTGTGTCTCTCTTTCTTATTTTCTTTAGTTCGTTTGCATCGATCTTTATACAAACCATCATTATTTCATCTCCACTTAGTTAAGTAGCAATCTTGGTGTTTCTATTCCTTACTCCCTGTGGATACGATACACCACTCACTTGGGATTTATTACTTCGATAAACCCGTGCACTTGCGGGTCACACGCAATGGGCGTTATCACTTGCATGTCATATTAATCTTTGTGATTAATTTGTATTGCTTGATTTGTTGCCTTGGTGAGAGAATGACAACACCCCTTCCGTGTAAAACATAAGTGCGCGGGTTTGTCGAAGTAATAAATCCCAAGTGAGTTGGTTATCGTATCCATAGGGAAAAGTGAATAGAAATACAACGATTGCTACTTAACTAAGCGAAGATAAAACAATAATAGTGTGGATTAAATCAATGTGAACAAGACTAAAGAAAATAAGAAAGAAAGGTAAGATAAAATGAGAGGAAAGGCAATCGATCGAAAGTGGGGCACTCGGACATTGCTCCTCCTAGGATTATTACTTCAAGTGCAAGACCAACTATTATGTCTCCTAACTGATGCTTAATGAGTCCTAGAGATCCTAAAATACATGGTCCCAAACGTAAGGTCAACCATGACTAACTCTATACTATTTCCGGCGGGGACATCACTTAGTCTCAAAACCTCACACTGTGTACAGTTGCAAGAAGCTCTAGGGATTCCATGTGATAGACCCTATTCCAAGCTCTAAGGATCCCTAGTCACAATTAAGCCCTGGATAATAAGGATTACTTCAACGCTTCACTCTGTTGCTCACGCAACTAAGCCCCAGCGAAGTTATTCTTTTAGTACTTCACTCTATTGTGACCGCAAAGAACTCTAGGAACACGGAGGTAGGACAAATCACACCGGACGGGAAAGAAGATACTCTGCTATCTCTCAACTCACCCTCTCAACCCTCTCCAATCTAGCATTGTCTAACCCTCATGGTGTGTCACTCATCGACAAAGGCTACCAAGATGGACTCTTAATCCTAGTGTCACTCTAAGGGAGAAATCATTCAACAAGCATTCAAGATTGGAACTCAATTAAAGACATTAATTAAGGAAATCATAATAAAAAGTTAATGAAACAAAAACATCCTATGGTTTACAAGTCCAAGTACCCACTATGGGGTCTAGCTCTCCATGGAGCAAGATACACTCAATAATGAAAAAGAAAGTAAAAACATGTAATCCATAAGTAAACCCCCTTGGTATTCATGTCGATGGTCTTGTGGAGTAGCCTCATTCTCTCCAAAGGTCCCTTTGTCAAGCCTAGGGCACACCACGCCGGATCGGTGCTGATGAAAGCTTCCCTAATAACTATCTTCTAAGAGAAACATGGTGTCGAAGCCGTAGAATCACTCCAAAAGCCTTGACAAAGATGGAAAGAATGATGAAAGATGGATCCCCAAATCGTTACAGGTCACGGCTTTATAAAGGGCTAGAATCGAGAATCATCTCAGGCGTGGGTAATTTCCACATGCCCATGTGGATTTCTAGAAATCTGATTTTCTGCGGGCTGTGAACAGCAACTAATACAGTAAATTGCTACAATGATTTGCTACACTACCTACTACAGTACTTTGCCAAAATACTCCCGAATCCACACTTTTCATCGAGGTAACATAAACGGGCACACGTCTATGCCATAGATCGTATCGCCTTTTCAATAAAATACCATATTGGTGAAGATCTTGCTAACATTGCACAAGTTGAAATACGTAAATGTGACTGCCTTTGTGCCCCTCCAAACCATGTAATTGCTTAAGCATATGGAGGTTGGCACACATTCACATATCTTCGATCACAACTTGTGTCTTCACATTTGTTCACTTCAAGATTTCATCAACAAAGTACAATTGTAATCTACTTTGGCTTTTTTCTTTAATTATTTGGCTCCACAACCCTTCATGCATGAAAGTTCACAAATACACATGTATTAGAGCTAAAATCTGATGAAAGTAATGCTCATCGTAAGAAAAGAATACTTCGTATTACTAATACACAAGCACTTATCAAACTCCCCCATACTTAAGCTTTTGCTTGTCCTCAAGCAAAAGTAAAACATTGAAGCAAAGAAGAAGGAAATATTTAAAGTGTTTGGCCTTAGGTTCACCAAAGCATGCAAAGGAAGCATTCTACAAGTAAGGGAAATTTCATCACTAAATACGAAAAATCAATGCTCTAGTTAAAAACTCGAATAATAATGGACAACAAACCCGAAATCGTGTAAGTGTGTGTAAACTCCCTCAAGTCAACCCAAAGTATACTCATCAATGTCCCAAGTATAAGGGACTTATTTATCTACAAAACAACACAAAACAAAGAGATGGTAGTAGCTTCACACAACCTCTAAGTTAGCCATTTCCAAAGCAGCCGCTAAAGTGGCTTTTATACTTTCAAGATGGTACCTCTTTCTACCGGGGTAGTAGCTTTCACTCATCCCATGAGATAGCTCTTTCTCTCATTAGGGCATAACTAGTATCCGACTTATGAGAGTAGCTTCATACTTCATAGGTGGCAGCTATTTCCACCCCAATTGCTTAACCAAATAAGTATAACATTTTTTAGCACAAACAACACAAGATATTGCACTAATTAGTCCCTTAAACATTGAACCTGAGTTTCCAACAGAGTCTAATGAGTGACTAAGGTGAACCGCCATTGGCTATGTGAGCATGTATGTCAATCAAAATTTATGTAAAGAACATGTGCAAAGTGAACTCCCCCCACACTTAAGATGTACATTGCCCTCAATGTACACATACAAGCACAATAAAAAGTATAGCAATCAAAAATATATGTGGGAGTGGGCCATTGAAACAATACTCCCCTGAACTCCCAGTGGTGCATTTGCTAGAGCTAAATTCTTGGGAGTTGAGTTGCAACGGGTTATGAAGTACATATGGCCATGTGTATAACACATTAACCGTGTCTATAACTTATCCTTAATTTCCATACTGACAAGACCATCTGCACGTAACAACTACAGTAATTTTCTTCAGTACCTTGCTACAGTATACTACATTACTCCGCCAAAATACTCCCGAATCCACACTTTTTATCGAGGCCACATGAATGGGCAAACATCCATATGATAGATCATGTTGCGTCTTCAATAAACATCACATTGATGAAGAGAACACAAACAAACATGTATAAGTGAAAAAACCTAAGAAAAGGAATGCTCAATGTAAGAATACTTCGCATTACTAATACACAAGCACTTATCAAGGAGGAAAGTGGAAATGAAAATGGCTCAAGGAATAGTGTAAAAAGAATGAGAAAAAGATAAGAAAAAGGGCTTTTAAACCTTAAATTTCAGCCCTATGCAAGGTTCCATATAGCCCCCATACGGCCCTACAGGATCTTATAGAAAGTTTCAGGATTTTCATACCAGGGTACATACGGCCTCGTATGGACCCCATCATGCCCATTCAGTCTATACAAAAATGGCTCTTAACCACTCAATTGGTGGCCGTTTCACATCCTTTTTTATTCTAACAACTTGGGATACTCTCAAAAACTCACACATGAAAATTACTCAAGAAAACAAGTTGAAGCACAAAATAAGAAATACAAAAAAGTAGAATTACCACATCCTGCCCCTTTAAAGAAATTTCAATCCCGAAATTTTTACATACCTTTTGTTTCAAACAAAAGGGGATATTTACTATTGATCACTTCTTCTGGTTCTGACACGCCCTAATATGCGTGTAAACCGCAAATGCACGGGTGTCGAAGTAATAATTACCCGGTGAGTGGGTAGTCGAATCCACAGGGAACGGAAGTATTAGTATTAACCAATTCTTAGTTATCTTGTCGAAATCAATGGATGTGATGAAATGAACTAATTGCAAGAGAATTAATAAGCAAGCAAACGAGCAAGAAAACAAGTAAAGGAGATCTCAATCTATAAAGATGAGGTACCCGGGTAATGCTCCGCCTAGGATCTAACATGAAGCTCATAATTCACTAAATACTTCTAAACCGAGTCTAATGAGTCGAGGTAATGCAAGAACAACCGGCCCTTGCCTCTAAGCCACCGGTACCAGTCCCCTACAAGGTCCCGGCGTAGAAATCACTCAATCTCAACACCTCACACCCCATATGACCGCAATACGCTCTAGGGACACCTAAGAGTGAAACCGATTCTTAAATATAGATCCAACCCTAATTCCCAGCGAAGGACCTCTAACCCCCTACAAGGTATCGGCGGAGAAATCTCTCAATCTCACGCCTCACACCAAATATGGTTACATAGAGTTTAGGAAATACGGAGATAGGAAACAGTCAATCGGAAGGGAAAGGGGACACTCCACTATCTCATGACTCACCCTCTCAACCCTCTTTAACCTTGAAGTTCTAACTCTAATGGAGACCTCTCTCACATCAAAGTAACACATCATGCGAATCCAATCAACCACAAGGATTAATTAAACAAGCAAGCAATGGGAATACAAGATTAAAACTCAAATCAACTCGGATTGAATAGAAACATAAAGCAAATCATTACAAAAACATAGATCCTAGGGTTCACATGCCCAAATACCTACTAAGGTTTAGCCCTCCATGGAGCAAGTTACAAAACAATGATTATTACAATGAAAAGCAATGAAAACCATGAAGTAAAACCCCCTTAAATTCGTGATGATGGCCTTGATGGGTCACCCAACATCTTGAAGAATCCTTCTCCGACGGTAGGTCGCCAAAGGCTCCCTCTATGCTATGATGGAGAGAAGATTGATCAAAGTTGGTGATGGACGCCCCCCAATATTGCTAAAGAACTCCTCCAAAACCGTAGCCGACTTGCCTTCAAAGTGCTCACGAAAACCCTCGCCAAAAGTCCCTCCAAAATAGGGCAAGCATCCTATTTAAAGCCCAAAACCGCGCATGTCATGTGCCCTCACGCGCCCTTGTGGATTTTCCACGTGGCCGCATGGGCTGCAAGAATTTCCAAGAGGGCGCATGAACAATAATTTTGCTACAGTACTTTTCATAAAACGCGATCCAAACACTCTTCTCTTGAGGCCACATGTCCGGGCACACGTCTATGTGGTAGGGTATAAAACGTTTCTTCATCGACATATCTTTGAGAGGTCTTACAATCTTCAAAGAAAAGGAACATGAAGATGTGGCTGCCTTTGTGCCCTTCCAACTAGTGAATTGACTTGAATCTTCTTGGAAGTTGGCACAGATCTCCATATTTATGAACTCCTCTCGTGTCTTGGTCCTTGAATTGAACAAGAACTCCCAACATTGTGTCTTTATAGCCTATCTTTGCTTCCCTTTTACTCTTCAAGGCATTCACAAGCTATATGCATAAAAGAACACCAAATACACAATATGAGACATAAACCATGGTAAAAATGATGCTCAATGCATGTAAAATATATATAAAAATATGTCTACTCAAGCACTTATCAAACTCCCCCACACTTAAGTCTTTGCTTGTCCTCAAGCAAAATTAAGCATTAAACTCTTGGAAAGAAAAGAGAAGTGCTTGGCCTTAGGTTCACCAAAAGAGTACAAGAATAAAATTCTACAGTCATGGAGAGAGTCAAACACTAGACAAAACAATCAATGATCTAGCAAATAATCCAATCAAAAATGAAAGTGATAAAATCCGAATGCGTGTGTGTGTGAAAAACTCAACTCATGTCAACACTATGTCCACTACCAAGTTCTTATTAACATGGGACTTATTCATAAACAGAAAGAATAGGTAGTAGCTTCACACAACCTCTAAGGTAGCCCTTTCTCAAGATGCCTCCCGAGTGGCTTTCACACTTTCGAGGTGGTAGCTCTTTCTACCAAGGATGGTAGCTTTCACACATACCATAAGATAGCTCTTTCTCTCATTAGGGCATAACAAGTATCCAACTTATGAGAGTAGCTACATTCATCATGGGTGGTAGCTCTTTCCACCCCCTATGTACAAACAACAAACAATTTCCAATCTTTTTTTTTTATTTTTTTTTTATTTTCTTTTTTCTTTTTTTTTTTAAACTAAAAACTAGCACACTAAAGTCCCAAACATAATGAACTAGAGTCTTCATAGGTCTAATGAGCGAGAAAAGTACACAAAGAGCAATCGGACAAAAACATTCAATTGAATTGGATGAAAACTAGAGCATGATAAAATCCCTATTTCAGCCCTTTTGGAGCTATTTTTTGCCTATCTTTTGGAGGAAGTGCGGCTAGGGCTTGGAGAGATTTTGCTGGGATTTTGGAGCATTTCTATGGCATTCGACATTAATTTCCTTCGGAGGAGAGTTATTGGTGGTGTTTTCGATGACATTGATTCGGCGAGGTGTACCTTAGGTTTGATGAGTGTAATTCATATCATGTTTTCTTATCCTCAATTCATGCTTTTGCTTTTCTTTTAGCACTTCTTTGTATATATTTGGTGCTATACTGGGTATGTTTATTAATGATATAGGAATTGCGGAGCTCGATATAACTAGGAGTAAATTAGGTCATCACATGAAAGAAAATGGAAGAAATACCAAGTGTTCAAGCTCAACATGGGCAGAGCACGATCGTGCTGTCCCCCTGAATCTCCAACTTTGGTGAAGATCAAGTGAAGAAGCTTACAGGGGTGTGACACTAAGATGAACACGGTTGAAGCATAATCGTGTCACTTCCCCTGAATATCTCAGGCTAGAGTTTTTATTCTTCTCAATAGAGGAAGCACGTGCTGGAGGCTCCTAGCATGAACATGTTTATGGAAACATGCATCAAGCACGACCACGCTTTCTCCCACTAAAAATCTTAGGCAAACACTCAACTGATTTACTCAAAGATAACCAATTTAAACATGGTGAAAGCACGATCATGCTTAGACCGTGTCAAGTTCGAAGACAGCCATTTTAACTCCAGTTTTTACGGTTTTTCTCTCATCTTTGTTGGGTTACTCAACTCTACACCAGGAGAAGACTGAAGAGGGCGAAGATCATGCTTCACCACACACTCTAACGGTATAAAGGAGGAGTCAGACATATAAGAGAAGTGGGGTTGAGCATACGGGGCTCGACAAGGAAGATCATCGTAAGTAGAAGGTAGTCATGTATTCTTTCTCTTTCCATTCAACTATGTCTTTCTTGTTGTAACCATCCACGGTGCCCCGGGATATTGAACTATGTTGTTTTATATGATTTGACTACTTGATTGTTAATCATTATAGAGGTCTTTGTGTTTCTTGTGTTTAATATTGTGTTTGCATATCTTGATGGCTTTAATTGCATAGTTGCCTTGGTAATCTAGTTATCTTGGCATAACTTGGTGTGTTTGAGAACCATAGATGCAATATTTGCTTTAGGGCACACACTTTTATCTTGGAATGTACCTGGTAACCATTAAAATCAAGTCAGCATACTATAACTCATAGCGATCATCCCGAGGCAATGCTCTCTTGTAGTTGAAAACACAATCCTAATCCCCAGTTTCTATCATTATTCACTCTTTCACTATTAATTCTTAATTCAATTTTACTTCAATCATTGCTTAACTAGACATCAAAAGATATATTAGTACTTTAAGTCTAGTCCCTGAGGTTCGACAACCCTACCCCTAACGGGGTACCACTGTATTGCTTGTGTGCAACCCGTGCACTTGCGGAGAACACATCAAGTTTTTGGGGATGTTACCGAGGACTGGCAACTTTTAGAAAAATTTGGATTCTTGTGATTTAGTTTGTTCATATTGTCTATATTTGTGAATAATTTCTTTCTTGTTTGTTTTCTTTTTATTATTTTAGTTTTCTTTCGACTTTCATTCTTTTTCTTTTCTTTCTTTGAGCTCATTTTGATTTATCTTATAGGACATTGACAAATGTGTATGACCCATGGGAATACCTCTTGTCCATTTGTGAATCCTAACATAGAAATTGAGAGGAATTTTTGAAGAAGGATTAGGCAGATCAACTTGAGCGAAACATGGGATGTGGAGATAAGTGTGTAAGTAGGACAAGATAAGAATATGGCCGGGAATGAGTAGTATAGTATCTCAGATTATACCAGACTGAACTTGGAGGGAATAGTATATAGTATTGTTCGGCCTCTAGTTGCCACAAACAATTTCAAACTGAAACGAAATCTCATTCAATTGGTACAATAAATGTGTCAGTTTTATAGATTTGATAAGTGTTTGTATATTAGTAATACGAATTATTTTTTTATTACATTGAGCATTACTTTTCTCAAATTTTATTGCTTATTCTTGTGTATATGTGTTCGTTTGTGCATTTAGGGTTGTGGAGATAATTGTGGAAGAAAGAAATTAAAAGTAGATCATAGATGCAATTTTTGATTAAGTTCTTGGTTGAATAAACTTAAAGACACAAGTTGTGCTCAAAGACATTTGGGTCTGTGCCAACATCCATTGTGTTAAAAAAAATATATAAATTGGAGGGACACAAAGGCAGTCATACTCATGTGTTCTGACTTGTGCAATACTAGCAAAATCTTCATCAATGTGATTTCAATGAAGAAGCAACGTGATCTACCTCATGGATGTGTGCCCATTCATGTGGCCTCGATGAAAAGTGTGGATTCTGAAGTATTTTGGCAAAGTAGTATAACAGTTTACTGTAGCAAATCATTATAGCAAAAGTAATGTGGATGTTATTGGTCACAACTCATAGAAATCGACTTCTGGAAATTCACACGGGCGTGTGGAAATTCCAAACGCCCGTGTGGATTCCCGATTCCATCCCTTTTAAAGGCCGCGATTTCAGACATTTTAAGAAATCCTTTTATCATTTTTTTCATATCTTTGGAGGTACTCATGGCTTAGGTTTGGAGAGGCTGAGGGATTGTACAGCTTTTGACACCGCGTTCCTACAAAAGATAGTTATTAGGGAGGTTTCATCGGTATCGATTCGGCGAGGTGTGCCCTAGGCTTAATGAGGGAACCCTTGGAGAAGACGAGCCAACTCCACAAGACCATCGATACGGACTATGAGGGGGTTTAACTTATGGTTTACATTGTTTTACATTCAATTTTATTTTTGATTGTATCTTGCTCCATGGAGAGCTAAACCCCTAGTGGGTGCTTGGAGTTGTAAACCCTAGGTGATTTTGTTTCATTGATCTTTCATTATGTTTCTTTAATTAGTGTTTTTAATTGAGTTCCAACCTTGAATTCTTGTTAAATTTATTTTCCCTTAGAGTGACACTAGGGTTGAGAATCTGTCTTGGCAATCCTTGTGGATGAGTGACACACTATAAGGGTTAGACAAAACTAGGTTGGAGAGGGTTGAGAGGGTGAGCTGAGAGGTAGAGGAATGTCTCCTTTCCCTTCTGATGTGATTTATCCTACCTCCATATTCCAAGAGTTCTTTAAGGTCACAATAGAGTGAAGTGCTAAGAGACAAAGTCCAATAGGGCTTAGTTACGCAAGCAACAAAGTGAAGTGTTGAAGTAATCCTTAGTGCTAGGGCTGAATTGTGACTAGAGGTCTTTCGCCTGGACCAAAGGGTTAGATAGATAATAAGGAATAGGGTTTATCACTTGGAGTCACCAAATCTTCATGCAACTTCACACAGTGTGAGGCGTCAATAGTATCCTTTTCCGCCGGGGCATATTGTGAGGGTTAGTCACGGTTGACCTTAGGTTTGGGACCGTGTGTCTTAGGATTTCCATGACTCATTAGACATCAATTAGGAGACATAATGATTGGTCTTGCACTTGAAACAATAGTCCTAGGCTGAGCATTGTCCGGGTGCCCCACTTTCTATCGATTGCCTCTCCTATTATTCTATTGCATCTCTTTCTTCTTAATTTATTCCTATTTGTATTGATATTGTTCACACCACTCTTAAATGATCTTTATTATAGCTAAATAGCAATACTTGTGTTTCTGAGCACTATTCCTTGTCGATACGACTACCCACTCACTAGGGTACTTTATTACTTCGACAACCAGTGCACTTGCGGTACGCACTCGCAAAGAGTGTGTTAGGATTCCGAGATAAGGGCCTATATGAGCACATTACTAATTTCCTTGAGATTTGCGATACCTTTAAGGTGAACAACATCTCTGAGGAGGTCATCCACCTTCGACTCTATACATTCACATGGCGAGGAAGGGCTAGATAGTGGCTAAATTTCTTGCCAAATGGGTCATTGTAAACATGGAAGAAAACCTCTGACACTTTCATTGCAAAATATTTCGCTCCGACAAAGATCACTAAGTTGAGAAATATTATTTCTTCCTTTACATAGTTTGAGTCCGAATACTTGTATGGTGCTTTGGAAAGGTACAAGGAAATGCTGAGAAAATGCCCACCTCATGGAATTATGGAATGGATGCAAATCTAGATTTTTTATAATGGGCTGAATATATCTACCATGCAAATGCTAGATGTAGCCTCTGGGGGATCATTATGCAACAAGCAACCAAGTGCGGCATATAACTTGATCGAAGAGATGGCAAGTAACGACTACCAATGGAGTTCCGAGCAAAACAAACCAGTCAAGACAGCCGGGATTTACCAAGTCGTTGTTGTCACCATATTGGTGGCACAAGTTGAAGCTATCACGAAGCGGTTATATGTAATGTAATTGATATCCTCAAGCAGTGGAGGACCATATGGAGATAGTTGATGTGAGACTAGTGGCTCTACTGATATAGGTGCAAGTTAGTTTGAACAAGTGGATTTTGTTGCACAGAATCACCAATTCCAAAACAGCCCATACAGTAACAACTACAATCTGGGGTGGAAAAACCATCCCAACTTTTCATGGTACTAATCAAGACAAGGGCAGGGTCAACCAAATAGAACTCCTTCACCAATCACACAATCATCACAGCCCTCGTCTTCTTTAAATTTAATTGCTGAACTCACCAGATTGCTATATTAATTCATGAAGGATACAAATAGTCATCTTTTGAATCATGAAGAGATGATAAGGAAAACTAATGTGACAGTGCAGAATCTAGAGCACCATATGGCTCAAATGGTCAAAATTAATTGAAGAGAGGCTTCCGGGGTCACTTCCTAGTAACACTGAGATCAACCCGAAGGAATCCCTTAAGGGCATATCATTGAGAAGTGGGAAGCAGCTGCCAAATTCTATTGAAAAGGAACCTGGAAAAGAAGTTAAGATATCTAACATCGTTGACCTTGAGGCCCGGATTGGTGAAGAGGAGAATACAATGGAGCAGGGTAAGGAGAAGAGTGCACCGCTCGTGTTTCAACCTAAACTCCCATACCCTATGAAAATGAAAAAAAATCAACAAGATGAGCAATATAAGAAATTTCTTAACATGTTCAAGACCTTGCACATCAATGTTCCTTTTCTTAAAGCTTTTATGCAGATGCAGAGATATGCTAAATTTTTTATGAAGTTGCTCATGAACAAGAGAAAACTAGAAGATGTCATCAGTAACACTCAGTGAAGAATGTTCAGCATTGATCACCAACTCTGTCCCCAAGAAGGAAAAGGACCCAAGAGGATTCATCATTCCTTGCACAATTTGTGGGTTGATTGATGAAAAGGCACTAGCTAATTTGGGCGCAAGCAAAAATCTCATGCCCTATAAAATATTTCAAAAGCTTGGACTTGGGAAGGTGAAGCCCGCTCTAATGGCAATGCAATTGGCCGATAGGTCCATCATACAACCCCATGGAATCATTGAAGATGTTTTGGTCGAGGTGGATAAATTCATTTTTCCAATGAACTTTGTCATCGTAGATGTCGATAACAAGGTTGAGGTGCCATTAATTTTGGGCAGACTATTTTTGGCTACATCTAAGGCTCTTATTGATATCAAGGATGGTCGTATGGCACTGTGAGTGGAGGAAGATGAAGTGCTTTTCAAGCTCTATGATTCTATGTGTCACACAATGGACTTTGATGATACTTGTTTTGTGGAAGCTATTGACGACTTAGTTTTTGATTATGTGCAAGACACCTTCATGAAAGATGAATTATCGGAAATACTTGAAGATGACCCTTTTGACGATGTGGGTATTGAAGAGGAAGTTGAGTACTTACAATATCTCGATGTGGATAGGGTTAAAGCAACTGTACTCCCCTATCCATCGATGAAGAAAGTCTCACGTGCAACTCATTGGTGGAAGAAAGTGGTCAACAAAAAGATGATGCTAAAAAACTTATTGTAAGGCCTCGATGTCATGAGCCTCCCTGAGCGTGTAATAGGTAAGTCAAGCTAGTGACGTTAAACAAGCACTTCTTCAGAGGCATCCCAAGTTGTGTGGAATTTTTATTTTTGTGTTTTATTTTGTCGTTGTTTACTTGTTGTTATCACCATTTTTGCTGCGGTTTCTTAATTGTTGGACTCTCTTTGTGTGCTTTCCTAATTCTGTCGATGTGGTATATTTACAAGTCAATTACGCATGCTTTGTTTGATTAATTTTTGAGAAAGAGAACTCCTATCTAGGCATTTTTCAGGGCAAGCATGGGTAGAGCGCACCCCTGTTTGTCCCACTAATAAGGCCCTTTGCGTATGTCCCGCAAGTGCACGGGTTTGTCGAAGTAATAAATCCCAGATAAGTGGGTATCGTATCCACTGGGAGTAGAGAATAAAAACACTTAAATTATTTCTTAACTAAGCGAAAACTGAATAATAGTTGTGTGACAGGATGTAATGTAACAAAAGTAAAAGAGACAAGAAAAAGAGTACAAGTAAAGGGGAGGTAAGGCAATCGATATAAATGGGGTACCCGGATATTTTTCCTCCTAGGATAATCATTTCAAGTGCAAAACCCTCTATTATGCTTTCTAACTAATGCATTAATGAGTCATGGAGACCCTTCAATACATAGTCCCAAATCTAAGGCCAACCATGCCTAACTCTATACATTCCCCGGAGGAGCAATTGAACAATCTCTTGACCTCACACTCGTATAGAATTGCAATGAGTTCTAGGAATTCCAAGTGATAAATCCTCTTCCTAGATGTAGTCCTAACCCTTTGGTCTAGGTGGAAGGTCCCTAGTGATAATTAAGCCCTAGGTAATAAAATCACTTCAATGCTTCACTCGGTTGCCTCTGCAACTAAGCCCCAGCGGAAGGTCATCCCTTATCCCATTCACTCTACTATGACTACAAAGAACTCGAGGAAATGGAGGTAGGAT
The DNA here is from genome assembly GCF_009730915.1 of Dioscorea cayenensis subsp. rotundata. NCBI lineage: Eukaryota > Viridiplantae > Streptophyta > Magnoliopsida > Dioscoreales > Dioscoreaceae > Dioscorea > Dioscorea cayenensis. The sequence goes on along the minus strand of NC_052481.1, from coordinate 10,206,663 downwards.
AAATCACAGTAGAGGTGAAAGGGGACGCTCCGCTACCTCTCGACTCACCCTCTCAACCCTCTCCAATCTAGCTTTGTCTAACTCTCATGGTGTGTCACTCACTCACAAGAGTTACCAATAAGAACCCTCAAACTTAGTGTCAATCTAAGGGAGTATTCAAACAATCAAGCATACAAGATTGGGACTCAATTAACACATCAAATAATGAAAGCATAATAACAAGGTTTAATGAAACAAATACATCATAGGGTTCACAAATCCAAGCACCCACTAGGGAGTTTAGCTCTCCATGGAGCTAGTTACAGTCAATAAAATCGAATGTAAAAACAAGTAATCCATAGAAAACCCCCTCAATAGTCATGATGATGGTCTTGTGGAGAAGCCTCTACTCGTCCAAAGGTCCCTTTGTCCAGCTTAGGATACACCTTGCCGGATCGGTGCCGACGAAAACTCTCCCACTAACCTTCTTCCAAATAGAGCATGATGTTGGAGCCATAGAACTTCTCCCAATCCCTAGCCAATACCTCTCAAAACCCTAGCCACATCCCTCTATCAAATTAGGGAAAAGATGGAGAAAAGAATGCTGAAATCTGTCTTAAATAGGGCTGGAATTTGGAATCCACATGCCCCTTTTGATTCACCGCACAGGCCTATGGAATTAATACACGGGCATGTGGAATTTTCACACGCTTGTGTGGATTATCTGGAAATCACTTTTCTCGGCCGGCTATGAATAATACCTGCTACAATACCGGCCAGAAATACTCCCTAATCCATGTTTTCTTCTTGGTAACGTAAATGGACACATGTTTATATTGTAAATCGCTTTGCTTCTTCAATAAATGGCTATATTTGTGGAGATCTTGCTATACATGCACAAGCCAAAATACTTCAATGTGATTGCCTTTGTCCCCCTCCAAATCATTGTGCTAACTTGAATACAAGGAGGTTGGCACACATTCTCACATCTTGATCCCGACTTATGTCTTCGCGTTTGATCCTTCTCAAGATTTCCTCCAAATGGCGCATTCACGATCTACATTGACCTTTTTCTCTAACATTCGGCTTCACAACCCTATATGCATGAAAGTAACATAAATGCACACATATTAGCACTAAAACCTAATAAAAGTAATGCTCATCATAAGGAAAGAACACTTCGCATTCTTATCAAACAAGAACTTATCACCCACTAATTCACACTGGTTCATTTTTATAGATTTTCATGGCAAGCACAGGTCAAACACGAGTGTCTTAAGCTTCAACACGATAAGCATGATCTGTGTACGCTCGTGTTTCCCCCCTCGTTGGTTCATATTTCTTTCCTGAGATTTTCAGGGAAAGGCTCATGCTAAGTGCAAGAATGTGCTAGGAGGGTAAGCATGAACGTTATGTGCTTGACATGATCGTGTCTCACCGCTCGAGGTTTTGAAAAGTTTTCCTGAGATTTTCAGGGGGAGAGACACATTTTTTACATGATCGTGCTTACCTCGAACCCAGAGCCTAACTCTTGAGTGCTCCAAGCACGCACATGTTTTGTATATGTTTGGTCACGATCAATCGGCTTCCACCGTTTCACTTAAAAACCTAACCACCGGTCACATTGTTTTATTATATTTCTTTTGCCATTCCTCTCCTTCTCTTCGATTTTTTCCTTTCTGCAAAGTTTGTCTTGTTTCTTGCTGGATCGTGATTGTGTTCTATCACTATTTTACTCTTTCGATCCGGTAAGCCCTCCACTCTATATTTGGATGACCAGGCTCACAAGGTTCAATGCTTGTTGTTCCCTTCAAACTTTTTGAGGGGGTTTTGAGTTGGTTGCTTTGTACTTCCCTATGTGGACGATGATTGTTTTGGGCACGATCATGTTTCAAATCTTTGCACGATCGTGTCCCCTTATTTACGTAGGAAATGAATGCGGTGCATAATCGTGTCCTCTGATACAACACGCTTTCCGTGTGCCTTACACGATCGTGCTCCGCCTATTTTCCTATGTTCCTCATACTTATTTCACCTCCCTCTTTTACAGATAATGTCTAAGAAACATACATCAGCTTAGCCTTCTGAGCAACCTTCAAAGCTACCCCAATGTGAGGCACCCTCTTCTAATGTTAATTACATCCCTAGATTTCATACCATAGTGCATCAGGAGTGATACACTCATCTATCCCCGTTGCCAATTTGATGAGTCCTGGGAGATTGATTAGGATGTTCTCCGAGAGATGGGACTTGAGGAAGAAGTTCAAATGTATTTGAGTGTTGGGGCATGGCGGCAGTTATTCCAAATCACAGATAACACTTACGAGTAGTTGGTCCTCAAGCTGTTATCTACTTTTGAGTTGTCCTATGGTACCATCACATTCCGTCAAGCCGATTTCATACAGTTCCAAGTTTACGGTGCTTTGCGGTTTATAAGCATGATAGAGTTCTTAGTTCGTCCGGGACTATATGATACGGAGTTCACTCGAACTGCTGTTTATGAAAAGTTGTTGATTTCTCAACCACCTGGGGATTCTGTATAGGAGGCTTGGCTATGACTGAGCATTGTACCTGTTTATGATCCTCGTCAGACTAAGTCCACCACTCTTCACTCTCCAGCACTTCAGTACATTCATTATATCCTTAGTCATTCTCTTACTTGTCATGGTGATAGTACTGGGGTAGTCAGTCATCGTGACTTTTACTTTTTATTGAGCATGGTGGATGGGTTCCACTTGCATTTGGGATATGAGGTGCCAGTTTCCATTACACATCAGGGGACCGATCCCTACATTGGAGCCTTGTTCGTTCACCCCTACATCACCCGCATTATCAAACAGATGGCCTTCTTTAGGCGACCGATCGCATGAGGATTGTCGGGGGGTTTGCAACAATATCCTTGGAGACTCTGAGGTCGATGGGGATGTTGCATCGTATTCATATTGCTAGGGGAGTGGAGTATTGAGTTCGTTAGTCTACTACATCGACTGCAGCTTATGATATACCCGCGACAGATGATGACACCCCTATTTCACTACCACCTATTATCGCATCGTGCCCAAGAGCTCGATCACCGCCCCACACTTCAGATTAGATTACTAGTTCTTCAACAGCATGCTGATGGCTGCAAATGAGTGTCACTTGGAAAGCTCAGCATCTGGGTATGCGACTTTCCCATGAGTGCCCCATTCGTCAGGTCGGGGTCGACACTTCTAATTTCGGGCAGTCTTAGGTAGATTCTACTAGTTCGGGCAGTGATTCTAGCCCCGGGAGTGCACCTTTCTGAGTCCAGCTGTACCACCGCCATCTACCCTTCATTTTATATTTCTTTGTTTTTCTTTATTAGTTGATTCATTTTGTTTGTCTTTTTCCTACTAATGTTAGTTGGCAAGGGGAGTCCCCTGCTAGATTTTTGTTTGGTTATCTTATTGTTGTTGTAGTTGTAGTTTCTTTTTAGTTTTTCCTATCTTTTATATATTGTCATATTTTGGGTGCTTTACTTGTGTCATCTATTGTTTTCAGGAATTGTGTAGATGCTTAGAGTTGAATAGTACACACGTTGAGAGTGGCAAAATCACTCTCCGTGTTCTGTAAAGTTTTGTTCAACCCCCTCAATCTGTTATTGTCTTCATTGTCTTTTCTCATGCACAGCATTTTACATTGAGGACAATGTGTCATTAAAGTGTGGGGGAGGGTTACATGTTTGTTTGGCTAGATGATGGTCTATGATCGATGACATGTTGAGCTTCTTAACATTAGGGAAACACTTGTGTGTTAGTTAATTATTTGAGATCCATATTGTAGTCTCGCTCTTACTTCAAAGGCTTAAGTTTATCACTCAACCCAAATTGTGGAGCCGCATGTTTTCTTAAGTTAAAAAAAAACCTTGAAAGTCGGATCCCATGTGGGATACCCTACCAATTATTTGTAAATACTTTATAAAAAGATGGTAGGAAGAGCTATCACCCTCAAAGAGTGAAAGCTACTCTTGAGTAGTCAAATTTTGGGCATTACAAGTGTACATTTGCTTACCTACCGGAAAAGAAGGCTACCTCTAGGGTGGATGAATCTACTACCCATTGTAAATAGTCAATTGTAGGTTTAATTTTGCTAGGTTAAACCCTGAGATCTGTGAGGCACTCAATTTAGGGTTTGCGCACACAAGTCCTTAGAAGTAAGAGTGTAGTCATTCATTGAGTATCCTTATTGTTCCTAACCTCTGTTACTTTTCTTTTGTTTAAGAAGTCCAAGTTTTTCTTGAGATCAAAGGTGATGCACTCATCCTTCTTTTCATTTGAGTGATGTGTGATTGTTTGAGGAATAACAATGATTCAAGTGTGGCCGTATTTGATGAGTACAATTCATATCATGTTTTCGTATTCTCAATTCATTCTTTTGCTTATCTTTTAGAACTTCTTTGTATATATTTGGTTCTATTCTGGGTATGTTTATTAATGATGCAGGAATTTGGGAGCTCGATGAAACTAGGAGTAAATTAGGTCATAGAATGAAGGAAAATGGAAGAAATGCTAATTGTTCAAGCTCAACACGGGCAGAGCATGGTCTTGCTCTGTCTCCCTGAATCTCCCAGTCTGGTGCGGATCAAGTGAAGAAGCTTGTAGGGGTGTGATATTGAGACGAACATGGTTAAAGCACGATCATGTCCCTCCCCATGAATATCTCAGGCTGGAGTTTTTATTCTTCTGAATGGGGGAAGTACATGCTGGAGGCTCCTCGCACGATCATGTTCATGGAAACTAGTGGGAAATATCTCAACCTTTTCATTTGTATGCTTATATTTGTGTATGTTTGTGTGACATTCTTGTTCATTCCTATCTGAATGTATTCATTGTCAGGATCCCAATTGATCAAAGTCTTAGTGTCCAATGTGTATGATTCTTCTCCACAGTCAATGCTAATTCATTGATAAGTATCTAAAGATTGATAAAAGAAACACCAAGAACTTAATTTGTGTTAATATTTGAATAAATGATTAATGAATTGATTGATGGATTGTTAGTCTAATCTGAAATTTAACTAAAAAATGAAAAAATGTCAAAATTGAAGGGTGGATGTCCTCTCTGGCATATGAGCTTGTCTTTATCATTTATGGTCCATTGGCCATTGTCACGCTAATGTAGATCTCCTCATTGTCCTCAGGGCTGCTTGTGGTTGTTGGTTGGCATGCAAGGACTCTTCCTTGGTTTGCTTGCCATATATGAAACATTAGGGCTCCCTATACTTATAGCCAGCCAAAAAAAAAGCCATGTTAATATCTTAAATATATTTTATCTAACACTATAAGAGAAGCATTGATTGAAAAGATGAAAAACTAGTGGAGAACAATATTATATTGGAGTTACAAGGGAAGTGATGATGTTTTACTTACATGACCAACAATTCTCTCAAGTGCTTTTGCCAACAAAGTTTAGTGTGCATATGATGGAAATCAAGCAGTTAAAAAACTTAGTTGCTCCACTAACTTTTCGCAAAATTATCCTGAAGTCACTAGAACTGGAATTCATTTCCAGTTGAGTTCAAGCTGTTAGGTGTCTACTTCCAGATTTAATTTAGCATCCATCTAAAGCAGATTTTCATTAGAACAACACAAGATTGCATAATTGATAACTTTCTTTAGTTTATGCTTTGGAAACTATCATTTTAATCAAATTGCAAAATTCATAGTTCACGTTTGTGAAGCTTGGATGAAAAGTGTAACAACGTTGTCTATTTGAATGAACACTTTCCATTTGCTAAAGAGGACTATATATATTACTAATGTGATGTCTCTTCAATTGTGCATTGTTTTATGAAATGTATTTTGGCTTTAAATATCCAGAAAATGACCTTTGAGGAGGCATGCTTTCAGCATAAATATCTCTTTATGTTCCTTATTTGTAACTTTGATTTTTCTAAGAAACTCACTTATTACTTCATGTATTTCCTTTTATTGCTTATTGTTGCTTGCAAGCTGCAAGGAAGTCTACCCCCACTGCTGGTGGAGTGAACAAGCCCCATCATTACCATACTGGAACTGTTTCTCTTCGGTTAGTTGTGATGTTTGTTTATAAATAATATAAATATAAAAGCTGATTAATAACTAACGATTTATTTAAAAAAATAATTGTAGATTTTTTTTGGCCTTGTATTGATGGTACTAAGTTTACTGATAAAGCATTATGTAAATTTTATTCTGACAAAGAGCCTCACATAATCTCTGTAGAGTTGGTGCCTAAGTTTATGGACTGAAATTACTACAATCTTAGTATTCCACTCTCCTTTGGTGATCACTAATGTTTGATATATTAGTTTCCCGGTTCCTCAAGTTTTTCATAAACTTTAATTCGAGTTATCATTAACTAGTGGTGTCAAAAGGGCCGGCCCGGCCCGGGCCTATACGGCACGGCCCGTCTAAAAATCGTGCCGGGCCGGCACGGCCTGCCAACTACCAAGGTCAACCCAGCACGTGGCCCGGCCCGATTTTTTTATATTTATATTTTTTTATTTTAAACCCCAAAAATATAAAAAAATACCCTAAATTTGCAAAAAAAAATATAAAAAAATATCCTAAAATTCAAAAGCATAGAACTAAAAGCCTTATTGACTTAAAAAACAAAAAATATACCAAAAAATTAAAAAGAAAAAAGAAAAAACTTGCATTTGGCGTGCCGGGCCATGTTGGCCGAAAGCGGGCCGCGGCCTGCAAACCCCTAACCCAGCACGGCCCAGGGTTTGGGCCGTGCTTGGCCCGGGCACGGTACTGTAGCACCGTGCTTGGGCCATGCACGGCCCAACTCGTGCCGGGCCCGGGCCGGCACGGCCCGTCTGACACCACTATCATTAACTTTTAGAATTTCAATTTTGTCCTTGCAAGGTAAACATATTTTCTATGTCAAAAGTTACATTAGGGTGATGTTTCTTGAGAGTTATGCTAAGTTAGCTTAACATATTATTTATACATGTTTCAAAGATGTATATAAACAAAATATTTTAAAATTTTAAAACATTGATTTAATAAAGAAAAATCTCTCTAGCAGTCTGTTAGGCCAAAAGAGTTTCTGAGAATAAAGGATAAAGAAACACAAGTTTGAGATGATAAGCAGCTCAGTACAATTATTAATTAGTTTAAATAAACTGTTAGTTATTAATCTCCTTAGTTGTGTTGTATGTTTACAAAAAAATATCTCATTTTTTTTGTCTGTCTTTGATGTTACAGTGAAATTTGCAAGTACCAGAAAAGTACTGTGCTACTTATCAGGAAGCTACCTTTGTAGAGGTTTATCAGGGAGATTGCCCAGGACTTTAAGGTTGGATGTGTTTCTTAGTTATCTATTATTTTTCCCAAATAATATTGTCAAGAGATGTCGATCCTCACAAGGACGAGGCAACACCATAGGGTGACTAAATCATCAGAAATATGCAAGCCATGTATCTTCTATCTAATCAGCTCAAATCTAGAAATGTCCTTTATATATTAAGAATTACTCTAATTGACTTGTGGAAAGAGGAATAAATGCATGAGCAACAAATGCGTCATCAATACATAGGATAGATGATCAGTGAAAAGCTAATTGTACAAATCTTAACTTGATTATACATCCTATGCTTCCATTCAAGTACATGAACCATGTGATTAGTGAAAAGAAGAATCCATCCCTACGAATTGTTAATATGTCTTGTTCTTAGATAAGTAGGGAACCTAACTATTTTGTTGATTTGATAAAAGTTTTTGGTCCTTAATTTATTTTTAATTGTGTGTGATTATAAAATCTCTGAAAATTTCCCAAAAAATAAAAATAAAAAATTTTTTAGTTATTGGCAATCAAAACTAAGATCAATATGAATATTTAATATGCAACATAGCTTGAGGTATTAGGAAAATTAGTGATGGTTTAGTGGTTCAATATCAATCAAGCAACAAATTTGTTCGGTATGTACTTTAGTTTCTTATATATATAATACTCTAGACTTTGTGGCAACCTCACATATATTAACTCTGTGGTGCGTTACAACTCCAAATCGAATAAACGGTGTTGATATTGTCAATGTAAACTATACCTTTATTTTATCATGAAAATGTTGTCGATGATTATTTTCAGTTTACTTTTGTTTATTGTTTCTAAAATTTGCTTTTGCTAAGACATAGCCTTCAGTCAGTTAACATTTAATATCATTGTTCATGCTCATCTATTTAATTATACAGAATAGCTTAATTTGCGAATTTACAAGGCATCATAACTCATCTATGTAGTATAAACAGGATGATATCCATGAAATTTGTTGTTGATATTGTTCTTATTAGAAGTCGGTGAAACATACAGATACCAGTTTTATTAGAACCCTAGTATTATTAGAAGCCACATAATAAATATTTTTTTTTAAGGCTTTATGGCACCATTTCCTTTTTATCAACCCCACAATAAGCTTTGAGAGTCTTGAGTTCTTTACCCCATGGTTCCTCTGGGAAGAGGAACTTAAGGTACCCTTCATAAGTGTATGGATTATATTGCAAAGGGTTGTCTTGGTTAACTAGCGCATTTGGGGCTTGTATCATGCATCACATATTTATTTTCGGAGAAACTTGAATCAATTCATACCCATGTATCAATGTATAATCAAGTTAGTCAATGCATACTAGCCCTATAAGCTTAAAAATAATTTACTTGTATACAATGTGATGCCTGTCAACAGTCAGTAGAATCTCAGGTACTCCAAACATTTCATAGGTCACATTAAATTTAATATAGTCAGTTTTATCAGTTTGTATAGAAATTAATATAAAAACTTAATACGATAACACAATCTCTTCTGCTGTTGCTGATGGTGATGGTGATGGTGATGGTGATATGTAGCCTTCAAAAATTATTCTAGATGATGAGTACAATGAGCAAACCATAGTTTCCTTATGTTGTAAATGCGGGAAATTTTCTTATATTCAACCTACCAAGCATGCCATCACAAGTTCATTTTTCTTTATAATGTTATAAAGAAATCCTTTTTATCATTAATCTGTTATTACTATCCTGTTACATTTAGTCTTTTGTGCATCTCAGTGATTGATCTTCATCTTGTGATTGCGGCACTTCAAGGTTTCCAAATTATCTTCCAAAGTATATTAACTTGTTCTGAATTTTGTAACATGTTTTTGTTTATATGATGTAGATAATAGAAAATATGCCGAAATTAAAATTAAGGTGTATGAAAATGGTCGTGTCAAAATCTACTCCAAATAATGGTCCAAATAATGGTACTGGGTGTGACACTAGTATGGGTGCTAAAAAGAGCAACACTTGCAACTCCAATCCATCAAATCATCTTGGTTCTAACATATCTGCTCCGACACTTCATGCTGCTCCTCACTTCTTGGTTCCATCATCTTCAGCTGATTCAAATCATAATGAATAAGAGCCAAACCAAAATAATAGTACTAGATTAGAGAGCGTTCCCACAATTAATGAAGCAGAAAATTTAAACGCAGGTTTATTTCATATCTTCAGTTTTAATCATAATATATTATATTTGCATTAATGTTCTAATTTTCTACTTATATGTAAATTATTGTAGTTGATAGAAATGGACAACAAAAACACAGAGGCCGAACTACTTTGAAGGAGATGTGGGAATTATCACAAGAAGAGAGGATTGTGGTGAGTGCAAATCATTTGGGGCAACCAATTGGGCCGGAAGCACAACTATTGGCTGGATTCCTCGGCGTGCTTGATCGAAATGGTCAACAAATTGGCCTCTATTATGAGAGTTGGCATAAAGTGCCAAAAACATTGAAGGATGAAATGTTCAAATTTATTGAGGTAAACCCACATAATTGAATTATTCAAATGTTATTTTTATAAATATATAAACAACAAGTTACATTAGTAAAAAAATTGTTTATTATGTCTTCAACTAGTTACGATTTGCTAATGTGATTTCAAAAGAGTATATGCTCAAGTCTTTGGGGAAGAAATGGAGAGATTATAAGCATAATTTGAAAAAGCATCATTTCAAACTAGAAGATGGTTTGCAAGTGAGCAAAGATAAACATCCAAATGCAACCATTCAATGGCAATGGGAACAATTAGTCGATTATTGGTATTCAAATAAAGGATAGGTATGAATACTTATTTTACTTATTTTATTAAAATTATTGTTTCTTTATTATTTCTAAGTTAGTATACATGTTATCATGTAGGATTCAGAAAGACTTGGCGTTGCTAGCAAAAAACAGCAAAAATATACTCATACCTCTGGATCGAAGATCTTTGCTACAAAGAAAAAGGAAATGGTAAGCAAATATATATTAAGAATTAAATTATTAGTCTGAGTTACAAATGTTTTTTTTATTTTCTTTTGTATTTTACTAATGTGTTCAAGTTTATCTCTTGATGTTTGTGATTCAAACAATTTTTTTTTTGTTTAAAGACTCGTAGGAGGTTAACAGTGAAAGAAAAGTAGGACGCCTCGAATTTTTTAAACCAACTCATACCAAAAAGGATGGTACTCACATGAATGTGGAAACTAAACAAATTATGGTAATAATTATGTCTTAAGTATTGCTTAGTTCATAATTTGTTGTGAAATATATTATATTATTTCTTTAAAATAATTTTTTTTATATATACAGGATAAAGCCAATGAGAAGTTAGCTGAATGTGAGACAATAGGTGAGGATATGCAAATGGTTGGAACTCAAATTCTGACCCAAGTTATTGGAAAAAAAACAATGTGGGCAAGTAAGAGGGCTTGGATTAGGTCCAACACCAAAAAGTTATTATGGGGGTACGACTAGCAGAATTTCTACTGCCTCAAGCACTATGATAAGTGCTTGTGCAATAAGAATGCGAAACCTTCTTTCCTTATGATGAGCATTACTTTTGTCAGGTTTTTGCGCTAATACGTGTGTATTTATGTACTTTTATGCAGGTTGGGTTGTGAGACCGATTATTTGTGAAAGAAGCCAATGCAGATCGTTTTACGCATTATTTGGAGGAGATCTTGAGAAGGCTCAAACGCGGAGACATGAGTCGGGTTTAGAATACTAGAATGTGTGCCAACCTCCTTGTATTCGAGCTAAGGCAATAATTTGGAGGGGTACGAAGGCAGTTACATCCTAGTATTCCGGCTTGTGCATATTGAGCAAGATCTCCACCAACGTGGCCGTTTATTGAAGAACCAAGACGATCTACGACATGAACGTGTGCCCGTTTACATTACATCGATGAAAGCATGGATTCGAGAGTATTTTGGGTCGTTACTGTAGCAGGACACTGCAGGTCCCTATAATAAATCACTGTAGCAGGTACTGTTCACAGCCGGCCAAAGAAGGAGCAAAACAGAGGGGCCACACGGGCGTGTGGAAATTCCACACGCCCGTGTGGAATATCCATAGGGGCGTGTGGAAGCCCAATTCCAACCCTATTTAATACCGATTTCAGCCCCGATTTCAGCATTCTTTTCTCCATCTTTTTCCCAACTTGAGAGAGGATTGTGGCTAGGGTTTTGAAAGGTAATGGCTAGGGATTTGGAGAGGTTCTACGGCTTTGACATCGTCATCTCTTTGGAAGAAGGCTGGTAAGGGAGCCTCTGTCGGATTGATTCGGCAAGGCGTATCTTATACCGGACAAGGGATCTTGCGATGAGTAGATGACTCTCCACAAGACCATCGCCACGACTATCGAGGGGGTTTTCCTATGGATTGCTTTCTTTTACATTTGATTTCATTATCGTTTGTATTATGCTCCATGGAGAGCTAAACCCCTAGTTGGTACTTAGGTATTTTTGAACCCTAGGATGTATTAGTTTCATTGAATCTTTTTATTATGTTTTCAAATAATTGATGTTATTGTGAGCTCCAATCTTGAATGTTTGATTGTTTGAATACTCCCTTAGATTGACACTAGGGTTGAGAGTTCATGTGGTAACCCTTGTGAGTGAGTGACACGCCACGAGAGTTAGACAAAGCTTGATTGGAGAGGGTTGAGAGGGTGAGTCGAGAGGTACAGGAGCGTCCCCTTTCCCATCCGGTGTGATAGATTCTACCTCCATTCCTCGAGTTCTTTGCGGCCATAATAGAGCGAATGATCTAAGGGATGACCCTCCGCTAGGGCTTAGTTGCGAGTGCAACGGAGTGAAGCGTTGAGGTGATTTTAGCATCAAGGACTTAATTGTGGTTAGGGACCTTTCTTCTGGACCAAGGGTTAGGTCTACAATTAGGAGGAGCTTTATCACTTGGAATCCCTACAGCTTAATGCAATCCTTCTTACGAGTGCGAGGTTGAGAGGTTGTTCAACCTCTCCTCCGGGACATGTAGAGGATTAGGCTTGGTTAACCATAGATTCAGGGCCATGCATTAAAGGATGTCCCTGACTCACCATTACATTAGTTAGGAAGCATAATAGAGAGTTCTTGCACTTGAAATGATTTTCCTAGGCGGATCAATACCCGGGTACCCCATTTTTATCGATTGCCTTACCTTCTCCTTTACTTTTGCTCTCTTTCGGGTTGTTTTACTTTTGAGAATTGAATCTTGTCACACATATCACTATTTATCTTTCATATACTTACGAAGCAAATTAATTATTTTTATTCCCTTTTCCCTGTGGATACGATACCCCACTCACCTGGGATTTATTACTTCGATAACTTCGTGCACTTGCGAGGAGCCCTGTCAAGTTTTTGGCGCCGTTGCTGGGGAATAGGCATTTAGAGATACTTTGCACTTTTGTTTCCTTAGCTATTCCTTTATCCATTCTATTTAACATTTTCTTTTCTATCATCGTTCTGATTTGTTTTTTACCCTTTGTGCCACTTCAGGTTGATGACCCGAAGGAACCCCTCAATATTGATTGAAGGAGATCCCAAGCTTGAAAGAACACTTAGAAGAAAAGGGCAAGGACCTGTGGAGGAACAATCTAATCTATCTAATTTGGAAGTTGAAGGGTCAGATAATATGGCAGAACAGAATGAGCAGCAGAGGACACTATCTGATTATGCTAGATCCTCAGTTTTGGGCACACAATCGAGTATTGTACGATCCCCAATTACAACTCAGAATTTCAAGCTAAAGCCGGCATTCATCCACATGTTGCAGCAATCCGCACAGTTCAATGGTTTGGCTGATGAGGATCTAAATAGTCACATAGAAAACTTTCTCGAGGTGCGTGATATGTTCAAGATAAACGGGGTGACGGATGATGCCATCAAGTTGAGAGCCTTCCCATTTTCCCGAAAAAGGAGAGCAAAACAGTGGCTACACTCATTACCTAGAGCCTCGATTACTACATGGGAAAAGATGGTAGAAGCTTTTCTAGCCCGTTATTTCCCTCTTGGAAAATCTGCAAAGCTTATGAATGAGATCTCATCCTTTGTACAGTCGGAATTGGAGTCTCTATTCGAGATATGGGAAAGGTTCAAGGAGCTCATGAGAAAGTGCCAACAACACGGATTCCCTGAGTGGATGATTGTTCAGACTTTTTACAACGGGTTGAATCCGAGTGCAAGACAACTCTTGGATGCAGCAGCAGGAGGGACCTTAGGTAGCAAGACCCCCGATGAGGCCATTAACTTATTGAAGAAATGGGTTTAAACAGCTACCAATGGAATGCCAGGGAGAAGAAAAAGGTGGCCGGTTTTCATGAGATAGATGCAGTAACTTCATTGGAGGCGCAAGTGGAAAATTTGAGTAAGAAGTTAGATGTTCTAACTTCAAACAGAGTGGCAACCATGAGTACTTGCACCGGGTGTGGTGGAGACATGCTCCCTCCGATTTTCCGATCTCTATTGGTGATGCATTTTTAGTTGAGAACGTCGATTTTGTAGGTAATGGCATAAGGACTCAAGGAAACCCATATAGCAATACCTACAATCCAGGTTGGAAGAATCATCCCAATTTCTCGTGGAGCAACCAAGGTCCACAAAAGGCCATGGGGCAACCGGGTTTCCAACAACAAGCCCCGAACGTGGAAAATAGAGTTTCAGGTTTGGAAACCCGAATGAATGATTTGGAGAAGGCCTTGACTAGATTTGTGCAATCTTCAAATACAAGGTTTGAATCAGTTGAGGCTACACTTCGCAATCACACCATCTCTTTTCATAACCTTCAAAATCAAGTGGGGCAGATTGTGAAGTTTCTCTCGGAAAGGCCACATGGAAGCTTGCCGAGTAATACTGAGACCAACCCTAGAGAGCATGTGAAGGTGATCACTTTAAGGTTGAAGGTAGGCTTCCGGGTGAGAAGCCAAAAGAACACGCACCCGAGGTTATAGAGGTTAAAGGGGGAAGAAGCAAAGAGAAGGAGTTAGCAACCCCACCTTTCAAGCCGAGAATCCCTAATCCCTCTAGATTGAAGAATGACCAAGGGGATGAACAGTACAAGAAGTTCCTGAGTTTGTTCAAGCAACTCTACATCAATATTCCTTTTGTTGAGGCATTACCTCAAATGCCTAAGTATGCGAAATTCTTGAAAGACTTGTTGACTAAAAAGAGGAAGTTGGAGGAGAGTGCTTCAGTGATTTTAGATGCATCTTACTCGGCGGTGTTGCAAAAGAACATGCCGAACAAGAAAAAAGACCCGGGAAGCTTTATCATTCCGTGTAATATTGGCAATCTAGGTGAAGAAATGGCATTGGCGGATTCAGGGGCTAGCATTAACGTCATGCCATACACTTTCTTTCAAAACCTAGGCTTGGGCGAGCCTAGGCCCACTCGGATGACTTTCCAATTGGCGGACCAAACCGTGAAATATCCGAGGGGCATTATTGAAGACGTCCTTGTCAAGGTGGACAAGTACATTTTTCTGGTTGACTTTGTAGTGCTAGACGTCGATGAGGATGCGGATGTACCCTTGATACTTGGGAGACTGTTCTTGCGGACTTCCAAAGCATTGATTGACATGGACAGTGGGGAACTAACTTTGAGAATCAGAGATGACAAGCTCATATACTTCCTTGTTGAAGCCATGCGGCATTCTCTTGATTTTGATGATACTTTGTATTTTCTAGACACTACTGATGAGATTGTTGCTGAATATATACAGGAAATGTTCAATTCGGACCCGTATGAGGGTTTGTTCGACCAAGAGGAGGAAATTGAAGAAGTAATGATGCTTGGTTCAACTGAAGAAGTACCATCTACCCCGAGGATCTTGAAGAAAGTGCTCCGGAAGATGATGAAGACAAGGAGACGCCATCGGAAACACTCCAAGACTGTTGGAGTTGTGCACAAACTGAATGATGAACCGTTTCTAGGTAGTCCCAAGCCCGTTAATTCACCTTCTACTCTCAAGATACTTTGCTCATCATGCTTTCAAGCCATGGGTAAGAGGGCAAATTTCATCTATGAACCCCCTTGAGGTAAGATGAGGTATGTCAAGCTTAGTGACGTTAAACAAGCGCTTCTTAGGAGGCAACCCAAGTGTTTACTGTTTTTCCTAGTCATAGTTTAGTTTTGCATGAATAACTTGTTAAGTGTTTGTGTCTTCATGTTTAGATGTTTGTGTTGTTTTCATTTTGGTGGATTTTTGTGTCATCGTGTGTTTTTATGTGGATTTGTCGAAGATTTATTCGTTTGAGCTTGTTTCTATTATTTTTCACTGGCAATTGTTGCATAAAAGAGCAGGCTCTGAATGCGATGTTCATAACATTTCTACAGAGCCTGCAGAGTTTTTCAAGTCATCCAGAGAAAACGCACGAGCGCGTGAATTTCCACACGCCTATGGGGTTGTATTACGAGCTCATCCAGAGAAGGCACAAGGACGTGGATTTGCCCCTGCGAGCGACCTTGCGATTATCACACGGCCGTGCAGAATTACCGCACGGGCGTGCATTGTTCTGCAGAAACTTGGGAATTTTTCCCGAGAGCACACATGGGCGTTCACTCGCCCCTGTGGACAACCTTGTGACCAACGCACGGGCGTGGATATTTTTCGCACACCCGTGCGGATTTCTACAGACGATCCCTTCTCCATCCTGAGAGCACACAGGGGCGTGCGAATGCCCCTATGAGTTGGGCCTGTGATTGTCCACGGCCGTGCGGAATTTCCGCACGGGCGTACGAAACACTTAGTGATTTTCTCTTGGTTGAGTAGAGAGTGCACAGAGGCGTGCAGCTTCCTCTTTGGGTCAGGCGCACGGGCGTGGGTAATTTTCACACGGCCGTGCAAGTGTTTTCAGAGACAGTAAGAGCTATCCCGAGAGTACACAGGGGCGTACGTCTGCCCCTGTGGCTCTCCACTATGGAGACACACGGGCATATGGAATTTCCACACGCCTATGCGGATATACAGAACTCCAAGGGGCACGAGTTCTTTTTAAAGAAGACTTGTTTCTCTTCATCTACATCCTCTCCACTCTCTTCAGAATACTCTAGCATTGGTTTCCGACCTCGTACTGCCGATTTTGGAGGATTTTTAGTTGGTGTACTGGCCTATTCCTATTCTCCTCATCTCAACTCGTCGTTAAGCCCCTATCTTTGATTTTCTTTGCCAATTCTTGATTCTAATCGATGAACTTGCTAAAAATGCTTCATTTTTGCAATTAGAGTGTATGAGCATGCTTAGAATGAAGTTAGAAGAGTTTTAGAAGTGTTTTATTGGATTTTTGAGGCACGATCGTGTTGTTCTTCATGCCCTATGGATCCACACAGGTGTGCAAAAATTCCCCACGACCGTGTGGATTTTTGAAGCATCATTATCCAACTTGTTTGATTGATTTCCTTTGAAAATTTGCAAGATATGGCACCTAGGTTAAAGAAGCAAGCAAAGAAACGGCCGTGGGAGTCATTCTCCGAGTCCGCTGGCATGAGTTTCACTATTCCTGAGCATCAGGCTCATTTTGTGCGTCTGTCGAGACTTCGGTTCGAACAGACTCGATATCTAGATAGTAGCGTACTCTGAGAGTTATAGCAGGGGGATGAATTTGCTTAAGAGATCGAGGACCTTGTTTTAGTAGGGTGGTGGAGTCAGTTATTGACGACTAGAGAGCCAGCCATCCGTGAGCTCACACTGAAGGTTTTGTCGTCATTTGAGTTCGATAGATCGTATGAGAGATTCGATAGCTTGGACACCATCCAGTTTAGAGCATTTGGACATCACCACTACATGAGCATCACGCAGTTCTCAGTCTTGCTTGCGCTATACGAGGAGGCATTCACGGACACTTAGGAGTATTCTCAGCTACCGACTTATTATCCTGGAGCTTTGACCTCTAGAGAGCCTACCAAGTGTTGTGTGGTCAGGGTCAGTACAAGCCGGGGGTGTCCAAGGCCACGTGCCTTTCCTGACCTACCTACTGATATTTACACGCCATTATAAGTAGGTCAGTGAATGGCCGTGGTGACTGCATAGGTGTTCTGAGCCGGCAGGAGCTTTTATATCTGTATTCGATGGTGCAGCGCATACCGATTCATCTAGGGCACATCCTTGCAGAGCATATTCATCATCAAGGGCATTAGGCTAGATTGGCAGCAATCTTCTCGGGCCCCTACATTACGAGATTAGTCATGGTTATGGGCATCTTGGACGCGATTCGCGGGGCTGAGAGGACAAGTACTCCTGCTCCCCTGAGTCTGAAGAAGATGAGATTGATGGGTATGATCCGCCGAGTACAGACGGGGGTATATGATTTGGTTCTACCCACTCTAGAGATAGCTGAGGATGAGGGTGATGATGCAGAGGCTTCTCAGCCTGCCCCCGAGCCTCAGCCGATGCCGATGGAGACTGACGCACCTCCGGCGATAGAGGACCCATCCCCGGTACGTATGTTCTCACCATCTCAATCCCATGATCGTTTTGAGAGGCTCGAGAGTGCCATGGGGGTAGTACGGGCAGAGATCGCTGAGGCACGAGCGTAGATAGTAGAGTTGCGTGCGACGCAGGCCGCACTATTCATCGAGTTCGTGGCGCGTTTTGACATTTTACAGCAGATCCTTCAGAGAGATGTTGCTGCACCTTTTGTACTGCGACCGCGCAGCTCCCAAACGCCCCGTGCATCACCATCATAGGACCCACCAGTACCTTCTGATCCAACACCAGCAGAAGAGGAGCTAGAGCGTGGCGCCGACACTTGACTTGCTTTTATTTCTACTTGCATTTTATTTTGGACATGTTATCCTTAGAAAGGACTTTCCTTCTGAGCTTATTTTCATTTTGTTGTCTCGAGTTGTATTTCTTGCTCTATCTTATATATACTCGAGTTTTTTTTTCTTTTATTGAGCTCTACTAAACCCCCTCGTGTATGCGTGCAGATGGTCTTGTCATCATGGGAACTGAGAACTTGTCATAGACACGGCCAAGGTGCTTCGGCACTTGGCCGTGTGTGCCTCACAACCTGTTGTTATATCACCCCCAAGGATTTAGCTCCATCAAATGTAATACTAGGAGTCAGGGGAGTATTGTTTTGATTACTTCTGCCACATTTATTCTTGATTGATATTCATTATAAGTGAGCTTGCATGTGTACATTGAGGTCATTGTACAACTTAAGTGTGTGTGTGTGGGAGGTGGGGGAGTTTCATGGTGCACATATCTTTTACACTATTTGATTCATATATATGCTCACATATCTAATGGTGGTTCACCTTAGTTGCAATGACGGTATTCTTGAGTTTAGGAGAATTTTTAACATTGAATGTTCTCATGCTCTAGTTATTGCTTGAATTTTTAGGAATTTTTGCCCGAATAACATTTTGTGCACTTCTCACTCTTTAAACTCTTTTAGAAACTCAAGTCTAAGGTTAAAGGGACCAGTTTTAGTTTTGTTTCTTGTGTTGCTTTACTAAAAAAAATGGAAATGGAAAAGAAAGAAAGAACAAAGTGTTTTTATCGTTTAATTGTGCTTGTTGGGTGGAAAGAGCTACCACCCATGATGTATGAAGCTACTCTCATAAGTCAGATACTAGCAATGCCCTATTGAGAGAAAGAGCTATCTCATGGGATGTGTGAAAACTACCACCCCGGCAGAAAGAGCTACCACCTCGAAAGTGTGAAAGTCACCTTAGCGACCGCTTTGGAAAGGGTTACCTTAGAGGATGTGTGAAGCTACTACCTTTTTTGAAATGTTTGGTACTCTTTGTAGATAAATAAGTCCCTTATAGCTAGAACTTTGAGGAGTATAGTTTAGGTTGACTTGAGTGAGTTCACACATTTACACGATTTCGGGTTTGTTGTCCTTTTTAATTCAAGTTTTTCGCTAGAGCATTGATTCTTTCATATTTAGTGTTGAAATTTCCTATACTATTAGAATGCTTTCTTTGTATGCTTTGGTGAACTTAAGGCCAAGCACTTCCAATAGTCCTTTCATCTATGCATACAATGTTTTAACTTTTGCTTGAGGATAAGCAAAAGCTTAAGTGTGGAGGAGTTTGATAAGTGCTTGTGCGATAAGAATGCGAAGCGTTCTTTCCTTATGATGAGCATTACTTTTGTCAGGTTTTAGCACTAATACGTGTGTATTTATGTACTTTTATGCAGGTTGGGTTGTGAGGCCGATTATTTGTGAAAGAAGCCATTGCAGATCGTTTTACGCATTATTTGGAGGAGATCTTGAGAAAGCTCAAACGAGGAGACATGAGTCAGGTTTAGAATGCTATAATGTGTGTCAACCTCCTTGTATTCGAGCTAAGGCAATAATTTGGAGGGGTACGAAGACAGTTACATCCTAGTATTTTGGCTTGTGCATATTTAGCAAGATCTCCACCAACGTGGTCGTTTATTGAAGAACCAAGACGATCTATGACATGAACGTGTGCCCGTTTACATTACATCGATGAAAGCATGGATTCGAGAGTATTTCGGGCCATTACTGTAGCAGGATACTATAGCAATCCCTATAAAAAATTACTGTAGCAGGTACTGTTCACAGCCGGCCGAAGAAGGAGCAAAACAGAGGAGCCACACGGGCATGTGGAAATTCCACACGCCCGTGTGTTAATTCCACAGGCCCGTGTGGAATATCCATAAGGGCATGTGGAATCCCAATTCCAACCCTATTTAATGTCGATTTCAACATTCTTTTCTCCATCTTTTCCCCATCTTGAGAGAGGGTTGCGGCTAGGGTTTTGAAAGGTATTGGCTAGGGATTTGGAGAGGTTCTACGGCTCCGACATCATCATTCTTTGGAAGAAGGTTGGTAAGGGAGCCTCCGTCGGATTGATTCGGCGAGGCGTATCTTATACCGGACAAGGGATCTTGCGATGAGTAGACGATTCTCTACAAGACCATCACCACGACTATCGAGGGGGTTTTCCTATGGATTACTTTCTTTTACATTTGATTTCATTATCGTTTGTATTGTGCTCCATGGAGAGCTAAACCCCTAGTTGGTACTTGGGTATTTTTGAACGCTAGGATGTATTAGTTTCATTGAATCTTTTTATTATGCTTTCAATTAATTGATGTTATTGTGAGTTCCAATCTTGAATGTTTGATTGTTTGAATACTCCCTTAGATTGACACTAGGGTTGAGAGTTCATGTGGTAACCCTTGTGAGTGAGTGACACGCCACGAGAGTTAGACAAAGCTTGATTGGAGAGGGTTGAGAGGGTGAGTCGAGAGGTACAGGAGCGTCCCCTTTCCCATCCGGTGTGATAGATTCTACCTCCTTTCCTCAAGTTCTTTGCTTCCATAATAGAGCGAATGATCTAAAGGATGACCCTCCGCTGGGGCTTAGTTGCGAGTGCAACGGACTGAAGCGTTGAGGTGATTTTAGCATCAAGGACTTAATTGTGGTTAGGGACCTTTCTTCTGGACCAAGGGTTAGGTATACAATTAGGAGGAGATTTATCACTTGGAATCCCTATAGCTTAATGCAATCCTTCTTACGAGTGCGAGGTTGAGAGGTTGTTCAACCTCTCCTCCAGGACATGTAAAGGATTAGGCTTGGTTAACCCTAGATTCGGGGCCATGCATTAAAGGATGTCCCTGACTCACCATTGCATTAGTTAGGAAGAATAATAGAGAGTTCTTGCACTTGAAACGATTTTTCTAGGCGGATCAATACCCGGGTACCCCATCTTTATTGATTGCCTTACCTTCTCCTTTACTTTTGCTCTCTTTCGGGTTGTTTTACTTTTGAGAATTGAATCTTGTCACACATATCACTATTCATCTTTCATATAGTTAAGAAGCAAATTAAGTGTTTCATCAAATGGAACAACAGATGCACCAATTAAAAGAGAAGCGAGAGCAAGAACGTGCACAACGTGAGCAGGAATGTGCACAAGAATGTGCTCGATATAATGGTCTTCTTGGGTTCTTACAAACCCGTTTTCCCAGAGCTACTATCCCTATAGTTGACATAGCTGGCTCAAGTTCTAAGTCACAGGTATTTCGAAAGTGACAATATTACTGTGGTTGCATCAATTTGTTATAATTTTAAAATCATTGTCGAATCTTTTCTAATAATTTTTTTTTAATTGCAAAATCAGTCTTCTGGAGATCAATAGTGACATTCATCATGCCATGGAGGGTTTTTATTTATCTTTGTTTTTGTTTTTATTATTTGGAGTAAGACAAGAATCATAAAACTAACTATGTAATAATATCGAACACGTTTATGACTTCTAATTTGTTTTAAATTATTAAACATCAACAATTTTGTTTGTGTACATAGATAACTATGTGACTGTTGTTATCTTGAATGTTAATTATAGGTGTTTGTACTACCTTTTGTTTTTGTGAAAAATGCGCATTAATAATATTACAAAATGGCAGAATTTTTATAAGAAATAAATTTACCGGATTTTATAATGAAAACGCCGGCAAAACGCATCCTTTTATGGCGTTTTTATTCAAAAAATCTGTTATTTAGTGGCGATTTTCACAAAAAACGGCGTTATAAAGTATTAACATTGTTTAAAAGTTCAAAAAATTACTAGAGTTTTGCTAAGAACGGCAGTGATTTAGTGGCGTTTCATCTTATAAACGCCACTACGTTAGCGGCATTTAAATTACAAAACGCCACTAAAATAGTGGCTTTTTCTAATATAAACGCCTCTAATTTTCTTTGGTTTTTTTTAAATTACAATCGACCACTGCACGTCGTTTCTACAAATAATCACCGCGATAATAGCGGGGTTTATTTTGATAAGCACTACTAGTTTGATGCCTGATATATCTAATTCTCTACTAATTGTAGCCGGCGTTTAAGTGTAAAATGCCGCTAGTTTTCCGGCGTTTTACAAATAAAACGGCACTAAAATACCGATGTTCTCTTTAGCGGCACTAATCGTGGTGTTTTCTAAAAACGACGATCATAAATTTTGCGGCGTTTATAAATGCCGCTAAAAGCCAATAAAATTGTCGTAAAAACCCCACTATGGTGTAGTGTTATAATTACTAGCTCATGCTTGTCGCTTGCCTTGACCCGCCCTAGTCAACTTCCACTAGCCCTAGTGGGCTGCAGATTCCTCTACCTACCCAGGTGGAATTCTGGCCCAGCCGGGTGGGCTGCCTTTGTGCCCTTCCACCTCATACTTTAATTTGAATTCTTTCAGAAGTTGGCACACGTCCTCATGTGTATGAGCTCTACTTGTGTCTTGATCCTTATGTTGCATATAAACTCCCAAATTGTGCCTTCATAACCTATCTTTGTTAGTTTTCTTCTCTCAAAGCCTTCACAATCCTATTTGCATAAAGGAACACCAAATATAATTTATGAGATATAAAACATGATAAAAATGATGCTCAATTCATGTAAAACACATTAAAAAATATGTTCACTTGAACACTTATGAAAGATCTTCACCGATCTCATCTTGGGAGAGGGAGAGCTTGAAGGCAACGAGGAAAGCTACCCCATTGTGACGTCCACGGAAACTTTCAATGCAATCCAGCTCACCATCTTGTCTCCACTGTTTGAGGGAGTCTTTTTATGCATATTTTAGTTGTTTCCATGACTTTGATCTTGTTATTTGCTTGTATAGACGACTAAAACCCAATGTTACCAGATACCAGTAAACCTTAAGATGAACTTTGGTATTTTGGATATTGTGATATACATTTAATGCAATGTGTGTGATTTGTGGTTCTTGCTATGTGTTCTTGAATGTATTAGATTGCATGAGAACTCTGTGCTTAAATTTCTACTTTGTACTAGGAGCTCTGGAAGCGCCCTAAAATTAGACTTACATAGCTTGAAAGAGATCCATGTAGGAATACACCAAAGGATTTGGGTATTTTGTTTTTGACCCTAATTAGAGTTTCTCAACATGTAGTGTAATCATAAGAGGATTTGGTTAGAAGATATTCCGATTAATAATTGTATGGGATTAGGGGTTAACCACTAAAGGATTCGGGGTTAAGGTACGTTAGGAATCTCTTGCCTAAACCTTCATTGCTTTATAACCCTAGCATCCTTCTAGCTTTAGTAGTCCCGAGGAGATCCCCATCCATGACCATCTTCTTCCTCATGATTTTCACCCAACTATATTATCACTTGGGCACTCTCCATTAGTTCTTTTAAGTAGTTTTAGCAGTTTAGATTACTTGAACTCAAATTTACTGATTAGACAATAGGTGAAGAGGAAGTAAGAGTAGATGCTTAGGCCCGAGGAATATAACTCTTGTGTCACACACAGGGTATTATCTGATAACCCCCATGCACTTGCTGGAGGTCAATCAGACTATCCAAATATGGTAACTTCATAATCTTAAAGCTGACTTTTCAAGTGTGAGCATCACCTAGACATTAATCATCAACGAACTAAGCTTCACTGAATTTCTAAATCTATTGAAAGCATCAAAGATAAAGTTTGAATGAGTCTATTTGGCAGCATTAATTTGATAGAATGGGTACTTCCTTGACCAAGTTAACTTCTTGCCAGCTTGAGACAGATGGTTAGTCAAGGCCTTAAATAAATTCCTCAAAATGTAATATTCCCCATCAAGGTGGCCGCCAAATCTATTAACTAATTAGAGCTAGAGACAGGTGGGCATGGGGCATGGGAATGAATCATCCTTCAGCGGTTATAAAAGAGCAAAGAAGAGATGCGTGGCGTAGCGTCATCAGATAGTGAGGTCCAATACATGCCTTTAGGAAGTGGATGGTTGAATAGTGGAGACGTGGACCAAGAAGATATGAAAGATAAGGAGCATTCAATGGCAGTGATGATG
Organism: Dioscorea cayenensis subsp. rotundata; assembly: GCF_009730915.1. Taxonomy (NCBI): domain Eukaryota; kingdom Viridiplantae; phylum Streptophyta; class Magnoliopsida; order Dioscoreales; family Dioscoreaceae; genus Dioscorea; species Dioscorea cayenensis. Next base: position 10,182,581 of record NC_052481.1, on the reverse strand, counting down.
ACGGGAAAGAATCAGAGGCTAAGAAGGGAGAATATACGGTTGAAGGAGTACGCTAGGCCCGAGGAGCTCAAGCAATATAAGAAGACATTGTTGAGAAATAGGAAAGTAGGAAAAGAAGCCACTGAGTTAGGCATCTTCTCCTGTGAAACTTTGTTGTATTTTGAGGGTTGAGATCTTGATTGATCTTGAATCCTGTGAGAACTCGTTAGATGTTGTTTAATGGTTTAATATTCACTGAATGTGTGAATGAATTCTTGAAAATCTGTCTGTGAACTGTAATCTAAATTGTAACTCTCACTGAGTGATTTGGTGAGCATTACATCTGATCTTGCCAAATTATAGGAAAGTAAAAGAGTATAGGAAAGTAACACCAAAACAAGAACTTCATTAACTCTATATATTTCAGATCATTTATATTGTATGCTACTGCACTCTCTCTTGGAGTACTCTGCTCTCAGATCCTACAACTCTCACTCCGGAAAATGTGCATGCGTGCTGCTCTCCCTCTCTCTTTCTACAAATATACATATACATGTGTCCTGCATATATGATTTGTAATTGTTTTGAGTGATGATGACTATCTCAGGCGCAGTCGATGCAAAGCCAAGAAAGCAACAAGGCGGTAACCGATGAGCATAAGAGCCATGACGCAAACGTCTGCCCAAATGTGTGCAAGACCTACAGCCTTGATAGCAGGGAACTCCATCACCGGGCACATGATACCAGGGGAACACTCATAGAATTCGTCAGCTCTATAGTGTATGCCTAAAAGAAGCTTAAAACAGTAAAAACTGTAGCTGAAATACTTAAACCAGGCAATAAAAGAAGGGATTTGCTGAACATAGTAGCCACCGGCGGCAAGGAAGACGAGGGTGATAACAGAGGCCATTGTGGTTCCTTGTTTGATGTCCATAAGGGCAGCGCCGACGGCAAGGCCGAGGCTCTGGGCAACAAGAACTGAGTAGAGGATTACAAGGAGGGAAAGAATAAAGGTTGCTGGATCAGACTTTAGCCCACCCATCCAATAGATGATTAAGACGAATGCCGTAGGGAGAGCTAGCTCCATTGGGAGGTCTCCGACTGTGCGAGCTAGGAAGTAAGATGAAAGGCGGTACATGCCTGATGATTGTTCTTTGATGAGCATTGCCCGTTCCTGTGGGAATGTGTATACTGCGTTGTATAGAGGATAGAAACCCCAGAATACAGAAAAGAAAAAGAGGAGGGATGTCTGCGTGCATGATCGATGGTGTTGTTATGAGTTCTTAGAATTAAGAGCATTGGAATGAAAATTGAAGAATGAAATGACTGATTAGTTAATTACCCTGTCTTGGATATGGGATGGTGGGGTTTGCCACCACAGTAAGCCTCCGACGGTTGCCACACTTAAAACTTGAAATATTCTTAGCTTGTTGAAGGCTTCGTATCTCCTTTCTTTGAGTCCCCTGCTTAATAGCACCCTGAACTGTTCCCACCAACTGGTGCTCCATTGCTCCCTCTTCACTGCATATACATTCATGTTCAAATTTAGTGCGTTTATTGTTACGTGTTCTAACATAGAGCTGTGAACCCTACCCAAATCTACCAAGAACAAATATAATTTATTGGTTATTAATTTAAGAGTGATGATTTGAGGAAGTTTATGTTATTTTTTATGATTAACCTTATATTGAGCTTATTTGGGGCAATGATCTATTTTTTATGTACTCTTATTCTTCAATCTGAATTTCTTGGTTGGGTTACTCAGAGTTTGGTTGCTATTAGTTGAAAGATTTGTAGTTATTCTCCTATCTTTATTTTTTGGTTGAGCTGTATTTTTCATGTCGGATGGGCTGATAGTTTGGCTGCTGTTAGTTGGAAAAGACCGGCAGTAAACATGTTGCCGCCCATCCCTATCAATAAATAGTATAAACTAGATAGATCATCTTTTGAAAAGAGAAAGAGAGTTATTAAGGAAGATGATAAAGTGGCTCACCATTGTTGGGAATTTCTCTAAGGTAATTGAATGTGTTAGGATCTACAGAACAGAGCTCACTTTTCAATCTAGAGGCGATGTTGCGATCATAAGCCAAGATAAGCTCCTCCTTCACCATCTTCTGCTCGTTCTGCTCCTTTTCCACGTTGCTATTATTTGGGCTGATTCCTGTGAGAAAAGTTTTTGACAACTAGTTTCTAATGATCGCTGCCACTATCATAAGTGGATACATCACCATCACATCAACATACAATCATATCATAAATATATAAATAAATAGTAATAATAATAATTACCGTTGGCAAGATCGAGCAAGACGTCAGCAGGGTTAGCTACAATAGGAGAAGAATAACCAATGGAGGACAGGTAGTCAAGAGCACTTGAGGCTGGGCCGTAGTACATAGGGCATCCTTCCGAGATTAGGACAACCTTATGAAACATATGGTACAGCCTGCTAGATGGCTGATGGATGGTTGTCACCACCGTCAGGCCACCCTCGACCGCTAGCCTCCGCAAAGTGCTCATAATTCTCTGCGCCGTGGTCGAGTCCAGGCCGGAAGTAGGCTCATCAACAAGCAACAAACTCGGGTTCAGTAACATCTCCTGCCCAATACTCACCCTCTTCTTCTCCCCACCAGACACCCCTCTAAACAACGGTCCTCCAATCATAGTGTTAGCCACTCCACCCAACCCAAGCTCAGCCATAACACGTTGAGCTTGTTGCACCTTCTCGTCTTTCGTCAGCGAACTCGGCAGCCGGAGGAGGGCCGTGTACATGAGTGTTTCGCTGACAGTGAGGTGAGGATAGAGCACGTCGTCCTGTAACACAAAACCAGTTCGTCTTCGCATGCTGCTCGAGAAAGGCTGACCGTTGTAAGTGATTTTTCCTGAGAGCTTGCCGCGTAAACGCCCACCGAGTGCAGTGAGTAAGGTTGTCTTGCCGCTGCCGGATGGGCCTAGCATGGCTAGTATTTCGCCCGGGCAAACCATGCCAGATATCCCGTTGAGTATTGTTTTCTCTGATTGGACACTGTTGCAACATGTCCATCCTTTTTGCTTGGAGTTAACCTTTACTTTGTACACCACCTCTTCAAACTGTTCAATGTTATAGAATTCTAAGGTGAATTTGCTTGAAATTAATGAGTTCATGCATGTATTGCTAATTACCTTGAGAGTGACTGGAAAAACGCAGGATGGATATGCTACAACTGGTTCGGTTGGATGATCTTGGGTTGGAGGCATGATTCAGTTTTGTAGGGCTATTGATACTTCTCATGCTGCTTCTGCGCCTCTTGTGGTGTTATTTATAAGGGTGGGAGGGAGATGGGAGTCAGTTAGCAAGCAGTTGCCTTTTTCACATAGGTAGTTGGACTCAGCTTTTACCGTCAACAGGCGAGCATGTTTTCCTGAATTTGTCACTTTGACTTTAGTTACCAGACGTATGTTTAGGGGAATATATTTCATTATCACCTATCAATGATCATGATGATGGTTTGTAATGTTTCGAAGGTTGATTGGTCTGGATGTTGTTTGACTAGACTTCTTAATGCCATGCTTGATTTGTATAGAAATTTATTGGAATTAAGTATAAAGGACAAGGCACCAAGGAAACACAATATCAGACAAAGTTTACCAACAGTGGTTTTGGACAAATGGTTATGAAAATTATACTTGACGCTATTGTGATCACATCCCCAATTTGGCTCGCCGGATCCGGTACATCAACAAATGGCCACAAACCCATAGTGCATAGCACAGTAGGTATGTAAGGCCTCAGAATCTATTTCAAGACAGAAGTTACAATCTAACACAACTGTAAAATTCCAAAAGTCAAAATCCTAAATATACAAAATCTAAACAAACACAAAATCAAAGTTTACAATACAGACAACAATTAGAGCTCAAACAACAACATGGGTAGGTTCGCTAGTTGCTCACTCCCGGTAAGCTATTATACTCGTGATCTGAAAAAGTTCAATAACCAAATCATGAGCTTGACAGCCCAGCAAGTAGCCCACTAAAAACATTGGGATCATGCAAGGTTTAATAGATTCAAAATCATGAATGAATAATAAAACATAGGTAATGTTTACAAAACATAGTTCAGGAAATTAGATTGAGTCAACGGAAAACAAATTATAAGATATGAAAAAATATACGTCTCCCAGTTTACTATGGACAAAACAAAATATCAGAAGTCATTTGTTTAAACTCGGTGACCCGAGTCAAATTTTCAAAGCTCATTTGTTCACCCTCAGTGACCCGAGCCAGATTATCAAAAACTTGGTTATTTCAAAATAACTTAATTTGTTATCAGAAAGCCAAATGAAATATTAAAATTTCAGACAAGTCAGAATTTGTAGAATAACTCATCGAGCAAATATACTAAGATTTGCATGATCCCTTTTCTTTTATAGCAAAAATAATTTAGATATATTCGAAACAATTAACAAACTTAATATATCAAAGATTAACAAATATAATCAAGATTTCAAATATTAACAAATATAATAGAGATAAGAGAATTGATATTTCATGGTAAGAAAAATAATTCAAAATTTTAATATAAATATATATATATATATATATGTATATATATACATATTTATTTATATGATATGAGAAAATTATCCAAAATCCAACAATGGTATCAAAATTATAAAATAAAAACTTTAAAAATAATTTAAATAAATAAATGAACAAATTCATAATATCACTAATCAACAGTTGTATATATACATTTATATGTGATGTTACTTAGCTGATTAATGTGAGATCCTCCAATTTGTTTATACCAAATCAAGGTTTTTACCATGTCCTATATTTGGGAAGAAATCCTAAGATTTACTGAAAATAGGAATTTAAAAAATAACCAAAGATATGCAAGAAGAATTTCATGACACCCTTGAAGCTACAAAAGTCAAGTGGCTAAAAAAACAATTCCATTATACCCCTAAAAATAGAAAATGGCATAACTTTGTGAAATCCTATCCAAATTAGGAATTTCTACTTTCTAAAAAAAGTAGACATCTACATCTATAACATATTCAAATTTCACATTGATTTGAGATCTACATAATTTAAACCATGAATTTGTGTAAACTTATTTTTGCAAATTAAAAAAGTCAGACATACCCTTTCTAACAAGAATATCGCACAGTGTAAATCTTTAAATAAAATCAAACTTTAGGAGCAAATAACTAACTCAAAATGGAACAACTTTATAAATGAGAGTGCATCTTGATTCCAAATCTAAGACAATGAAATTATCGAACCAATCTTCATGCTTTTTGCAGAAATGTCATTTGAGCGCGCACAAGTATAGTAATATGGCTATAACTCAAACATTATAAATGTATAAATTCTGAAATTTTCCAGATCCGTAGATAATATTGAGTTCTACAACTTTCCTATATAATTCTATATCTAATTCAAACTCTTCAAGGTCCGCACGAAAGTCTTATCAACGGCACCTGAATTTAAAGGTTGTAAATTACATCATACACATGCAAAAAATCTGAAATTTTCTAGTAAGCTAGTTAAGATTAAGATCTATAAATTTTGAATTTTTATCTCCTCCAAATTTGGCTCCCAAATTAAAGAGGGATCTCTGATATGCTAAAGAGAAATTTTTTAATCTTATCCTCAAATAAATCATATCCTTTACGTAAGAAGCATGGATGGTTTAGGCATTTCCTCCTAATTCAAACTGTTATCAACTTTAAGATGATCATAACGGAATCCAAGACCAAAATTTTTCTATAAGATTAACCTAAACTATGAGAACAAGAGAGTTAAATCAAGTTTCTCACCAAACATAAAATCAATGTTCTCACCAAACCCTAACAATAACTAGTATCACTTCACAAACAATCATAAGAAAGAGAATAAAAAGAATAAATCAGAACCTTACCTCAATCACTCACAATCAAGCAAGCACCCACGGAAGTGAGTTCCTCGTCTTCGTCACCAGAACCACGTTGTGACCAGGGAGAGATGCTATGTCTCACTTTCCTTAAAAGGCAATACTAAATCAAAAACAGAAGTAGGCGAAGAGTGTGAGATCATGGAAGGATACTTGGCTAGGTTTTCGAATAAAAGATAACTAAAAACATAAAATATAAAAAAAATATTTAAACATAACTGCCCAACAACGTTAAAATCTAAGATATTGGTGGGGCCCACAAACCCGGCTAAATTTGAAATTAAAACCAATGGATAGGATCATCAGGGAGTTGGGTCCATAAATGTTTCCACATTTGATTGGTCAAGGATGTTGTGACAAGACATATTACAAGAGAGCTCATTTACATAAAAAGTGAGAATAAAAAAATAAATACATAAGAACATGAAAAGAAAACATAAGAGAACTCAAAATTTATGAATAATATTTCAGATCAAAAGTTAAAATTCATTATTATTATTATTATTATTATTATTATTATTATTATTATTATTATTATTATTATTATTGAAAAGAATAATATATGAGCAGTAATAAGTAAAGGAATAAAACATAAATTTAGGTGAAAACCCAAATATAAGGAAAAACGATAGGTGGAGAAAAGGACAACGATTCTACTACATTGAAAATTAAGTATATCTGATCATAATAAAAGTCAATCTAACAAATATGTTATAAATAGGCCCTAAGTCAATCATAAGTCAGATTGATCTAGATTAAATTTGAATTGTATCAGTCTAGATTCAATATACTATTCCTTAGGTGCAATCTAATAACCTAAAGTCTCTAAACAAGTTCATAAAGGATAGCCACATTCCCTCAACTGCTACTATAGATCCTCCAAAAAAATTCTCATAATTCAAAAAATAACATAAGTCGCACTGTGAGTTTTTTAAGTTAGATCAAACAATATTTTGGTCACAAACTCTGACTGTTTCCACCCTGATACAAATTCTTCAAGAAATAATTTCAATATTATCCAAAAAAAATTCAAGCAACAAACTTAGAACTAACAGTAAAAACAATGCTTGAACTTGTCTATCAAAAGTGATTTGGTCATTTCTATTAACTGGAATTATCAAGGCTGCTAATTTTGCTCATAATAATATCACCACAAGAATTAATATCACTTAAAAAATGAAATCTCATATCAATATCCTTGCCTCTCTTATAAAATATATGATCTTTTGTGAGAAAAATAACACTCTAACTATCACAAAAGACTAAGGTCATTTATAAGGCTTAACCAAGGTCACCAAAAAATCTCTTTAGCCAAATTACTTACTTACATGCCTTTGTACTAGCCATACATACATATATATATATATATATATATATATATATATATATATATATATATATATATATATATATTACTTCAATAGTAGACCATGCAATTGTAGCTGTAAAGTAGCTTCCAAATGATAGAACAATCTCCAAAGCAAAAATATATCTAGTAAGAAATCTTCTTTTTATAAAAGTCACCAATAAAATCTGAATTGATATAACTGATGACTTCATTTATAGTTCTCCCAAATTGCAAATAACTATTAATAGAATCACATGTGAATTTGAATTGCTCTGTAATGTTTTTTTTTACTTGTATTTGCCATGTATCTAGTAACTACATTAACTACATATGACAAATTTAGATGAAACAAACCATAGCATAAATGAGAGATCTTCGTGCACTAGAATATGGAACTCGAGATATATAATAAGCTCACCAATGGAGTATTAATAAGTTTAGCACTATAAATATTAAATCTGGGAAGAACTTGTAAGTGTATCCTTCTAAATTAGGTATAATTAACCTACCTTTCTATCTTTCAAAATCTCTATTCCAAGTATATATTTTCCTAGCTTCTCCTATGTTTTTTTTTATTTCAAATTCATTGTTGAGTTGAGCTTTGATCTTATTTATGTCTTCTTTATTCTTAGATGTTGTCAACATATCAGAAATATATAATAGAAGAAATAGAAAAGACCCATTACCTCTCTTTTTAAAATAGGAATCATAAATAAACTAAACGTCTTATACCACCACACCATTATCTAAATAATTACATTATCTTATAAAGTGGATGTTTCTTTAGCAAGCAAACATGATCCTCCTTTCCTAAGACTATAAAGCCCTATGGTTGATGAGTGTGTTAAATGTTGTTATTACATCTAACTACTTAAGCTCAAAATCACCATAGCCACAATACTAAATTAAACCAAATTATGCTATTCTAAACAATAAGAGAAAACACATTTGTATAGTCTACACCTAGAGCTCGATTATATGCTTTTGCAACTACTCTTACCTTATACATTATTTCTTTAACAACTAGTGTTCCTTCTTTTCTTTGATACACTTATTTGTAGTGAACATTTTTTTCCTCTAAGGTAGATTCACTAAATTTCATGTGTCATGCTTATGAAGTATTCCATCTCCTACTGTATAGAAATTATCCATCTGTTAGTGCTATCACTACTAACTACCTCTGAAGAAGAAGAAGGTTCTTCCGTGGAATCAATATCTTCGGCCACATTTTAAAGCATATAATGTGGGGGATCAACCCACCTCAATGAAACCTAGAAGAGAACTCGTCACAAGCCAGTATTGTTTCGCTTAGTCGGACATTTCGCACTCCCTTGGAGTCGAACCTGTGACCTAAGCTTTTTGTCTCACTTATGTGAGCGCCTCTCACCAATTGATCAATTGGTGAGAGGTGCTCACTTTTGAGTGAGAGAAAAGGCTTAGGTCACGGGTTTGGCTCCGAGAGAGTGGGAAATGCCCAACTAAGTGAAACAATACCTAGATTATGATGAGTTCTAATCTGGGTATCACTAAGGTGAGTGGGTCTCTCACATATAAGCAGCCACATCATATTCAACATACCTATGGCGAGGTCTAACATCTCTTTCATGTCTATCTTTAACAATTAAATACTATTGTGTCATTGGTTGTGGCAATGGTAGTGAGAGGAAACAAATTGAGTTGTAGACTCAAATATAGATCCAAAGCCAAACTCAAGCTCCACTTGAGTGTTTAATTTCTGCTAAATTTTGTTGGAAGAACCTTTAGGAGACAAGTCAGAGAACATAGTAGTTTCATCAAAGATGGCATCTCTACTTATTATGATTTTCCAGGTTTCTTGACACCATAATTTATATCTTTTTGCACCAATTTTATAGTCAAGAAACATGTAATTTATAGATCTAGGTTCTAGGGTTTTATTATCAATATGAATATGTGTAAGACATTCAAATATTTTCAAATAATAGTGATATCTAGGAGTACGAGACCATGCCTTTTTCAGATATTTCTTATTAATAGTGGTCGAAGAAGAGAAACTAATAAGAAAACATGCTACTAAAGCAACTTTAGCCCCAAACCTTTAGGCAAACCATCACTAAAATTCACATAAGGTACTTTCCATTATTCTTCTATTCATTAGTTTAGTTGCACTATTTTGTCACAGTGCATAGTGAACTATTAAGGTGCTTATTCTTTTGGTTCAGAATGAATACCCAAAGTTTTCTAGAGAAGTCATCAATAATTGTCAAAATATGATAAGCACCTTCTTAGAAGGCACTCTAGCTAATTCCTAGAGATCTGAATATATTTAATAAAGTGTTGCCTTTATTTATATTGGATGCCTTTAGTAATATAATTCTCCTTTGCTTATCAAATATGCAATGCTTATAAACCTTCACCTTACTAATACTTTCGCCATAAGAAGTTCTCTTCTACTCAATTCATTCATTCACCCATATGTCTGACACACATACGCCAAAGTCTAGAAACTTCACAATCTAATAAGGAAGAGGTAGTGATAGCGGCTTCACATGTAACTATACCATGAAACATATAAATTGCTAGCTTTCTTCTACCTTATCATAAAAATAAAACACCTCTAGAAACCTTTAAAACTCCACCTTCACCAATGTACTTGTACCCCCTCAAATCAAGATTGCTCAAAGAAAGAGATAAGATTCCTATTAAGTCTTGTATCATGCTACCTAAGTGTCTTGATAACTCTATCATACATATTAATTCTAACCATTGAAAATAGTCTTACAAGATAAGTAATTACCCATCAGGACAACACCCTTAAACAATATTTCATATATAAAGAATGATGAGTGCATTTAATATAGATATTTTATATACCTTATCACACGTTTCTCTTGTCCTTTTTGCATTTTTTACTATAAATCGATGCTACTTGGGGTATATTTGTTAAATGATGCAGATAATCAGGTCTTGGATTGAAAAAAATGAATAGAGATGAATTCTGGCATGAAATGCAGTTAAAATGCGCTTTTCAGGATAAGTACGATCAGAAAGCACGAGCGTGCTCATGCCTGTGCACTTCATTGGAATCTAAACAAAACTGAAGAGCACAGTTTCACTGCCCCAAGAACCATCATGCTTTGGAAGCACGGTCGATGAGCACGGGCATGCTTACATCCATGCATTTTACTGGGATTTTCACAGAGACAAAAGCAGGGTTCCAGAGCTCCTATCACCAGCATGCTCCTCAAGTATAGGAAACAAGAACGGGCATGCTTACGCCCATGCACTTTTTAGGATGGGCTACAATCACTCTGAGAACAAGTTCCAAGGCACCCAGATGAAAGCACAATCAAGAGCACGGCCAAGAGCAACGTCGTGCTTACATCAAAATCACCTTTTTAAGCCCTAAAATTAGATTCTTAAAGGTTTTCTTTCTTTCTGAGGAGGGAAGGGCTTGGGTAGATCTAGGCACCATTCAAAGCTAGATCTTAGTGGATATATCATCATGGAAATAGAGGAGTGCTAGTAACATCGTCATAGATTGCACACTGATAAGGATTGTGAAGCAAGAAATGAGTTTTTTAGATAGTATTTCTAATAAGTATCTAAATGTAGGTGTTTTCATATATATATATATATCGTACTCACTTTTGATGTATTTTGTGAGGTTTGATTACCATTTTGCACTTAATCGTCTATTATTTGCTTTATAGGGCATAAGGAAGCCATGGAGAACAAGAAGATATCATTTAGGCGAAAAGAGAAGAAAATAGGAATTTCATACCACCCCATACTGACCCCCATACTGACCCCCATACTACCCAGTATGGGGGCCGTATGTACTGTAGTAGAGGAATGATTTGGAGTTATCTATCCAGATTTCCATACTACCCAGTATACAGGGCCGTAGGGAGGCCGTATGCACCCCTATGAAACGCGAATCTAGGATTTTTGAGTGCTATATGACCTCCATACGACCCCTATACGGCCCATATGCCATGGGGTGTATAAATACTGACTTTTAGGATAGAACAAGGGACTTTTTCTGGGCATATTTTGAGAGACCACTTGAGAGGCTTTGGGCGACTATGGGAAAGAGAAGAAGGGCAAGGAAGCTAGAAGATCATTCAAGGCCAAGGTCCAAGACTCTCAAGGCAAGAAGGTAACATCAATCAAGGGGAGATCTACCACGATTTGAAGGAAGGAGACCCGCAGCTAGAGGAAGCGTCATTTGACACTCCTTTGGCGGGGAAGCATCATTCGGCACATTCTTTACCTCCTCCTCCACCATTTCATCTGAGTGTCATTTATGCTTTTGTTTCATGTTTTGCTTATTTGTATTGCTTGTTGTGGGATGATGACACACTAGACCCCCATGACCACCGGGTGTTGGTGAACCTTGGGGGGTTTATCATGTATTTTGGATGATTACTTGTTAATTCTATGCTTGGGTAATTTTGAGATTAAATCCATTGTTTTCCTGCTAAGTGTTACACTAAGGAGAAATCCGTAGCTCTTTTATGAGTGATGCATGTAGATGTGACTTGCTCGTATGTATTAGATCATGAATGGATTAGAAGGGGATACTTGTATCATCACGCCGACAAATCGGTTGTTTGGTAGCCCTTCATGTAGGTTTAATCCGAAGAAGAGTAGGTTTACTCCTAAGTGAGATTTTCTCGTACTTAATGCAATTGTAGGAATGTGGATTTGGAAGAAATTCCTATCTATGTTCGTATGGGATTAGGGTTCAATCGCCAAGGAATTGGGGTTGTTCTAATCTTGGAATCTCATGGTCCATTTTACCCTTGCATCTTTTGTTCATCATCCATGCTTCATGATGACCCGTCAAGGGGATCCACATCCATAGGCCTTTGCATTACATTGACTTTCTTGCTTGCATATTGTTTGTTCTCTCTAATTTGTTCATAATATTGTTTTTAGGTTTAATTATATCTAGAAAAATAAATTTCATCACTTGAGATCTTAGGCTAGATAATAGCTCGAGAAGGAGTAATAGGAGATCCTTAGCCCCGTGGAATACGATCCTCGTGTTCTCACAGGAGGTGTTACTTGGCGATCCTGTACACTTGCGGGGAAGCAATCAATTTCTTTCTCTTGTTGCTTTTCTTTGGTGCATTGTAGAGCCATGAGGGTCTAACCGTCATTCGATGGCCCGGATTATGAACCTCTACTTGTGATGTATTGACTTAGTTGCTTTGGTTATTCAATTTTTGGTGACCTCCCTTTTGTTTAATTTGATTGTTCATCTTTTTGTTAATTGCCTTAATGTTTGTATTCTACAAAACTCAGCGTGGGAATTGTCACTATCTACGTGAGCATTGATGTGGAATTCATGTTCCCTATAGTTGCAATTACTGTTAAGAAGTATGTTAACCTTAGTTGGATATCTACTGTCGAGATGGTGATTGAATGATCGATTTAGCTAAGGCACACATTAGGGGAGGGGTTGAGTCCACTTTGAGCCTTGAGTGATGTCGTACGTTATCAAACCCTCCATTGGTGGTTATCATGGTCCAAGGAGATGTACATGTAATCATTACCTAGTCAATGCATTTATAGAGGGAATTAAATTAGGGCACTGTTCCTTTGACTATTATCTTTTCAACCCAAACCCTATCTTTCTTTCCTTTCTCCTTCCATATTTCTTTAATAGTTTTGAACTAGTTTTCATCGAATCTCTTGAGTTAGCTAGATATTAGAAATAGAGCAAGTATCGAGAGCTATACTAGTCCCCGAGGATTCAACTACCAAACTCATTCATGTACACTTTACTACTTGTACGACTAGTGCACTTGCAGTTACGCAAGGGATATATCAAGTTTTTGGCGCCATTGTCGGGGACTGGAAACTCTTGAAAAAGTTTACATTTTTAGTAATCTAGCCATTTTCTTTAATTTTGTATATATATATATATATTCGTTATTTAATTTATCTTTGGGTTTTAATTGTTGTTTTTGTTAAGTTGTGGCACACCATTGCGTGTGTATACTACAACCGCACCGTTGTCGAAGTAATAAAGTACCCAAGGGATGGGTAGTCGAATCCACAAGGAATAGAGTCTAGAAATTGGTAATATTCCTAATTAGTTAAAACTATGATCAATTGATGATTATATTCGAAATATTATTGAAATAAACTGAAAAGAAAATGAGCAAAAGGTAAAAAGGAATAAACACTCAATGAAAAAGTGGGGTAATTGGACAATGCTCCCCCTAGGATTATTGTTTCAAGTGTAAGACTAACATTATGTTTCCCTAAGTGAGATTTAAAGAGTCCTGGAAATCAAAAAGCATACAGTCACAAATCTAAGGTCAACTGTGACTAGCCCTCTACGTATACCCCGGCGAAAAGGAAAACTTTCAATACCTCACACTGCGTGGGACTAGTTGGGGGCTCTAGGGATTCCAACTGATAAATTCTATTCCCAAATCTAAATCAAAACCTTTGGTCCAGGTCAAAGATCCCTAATTACAACTAAGCCCCAGCGGAAAGGATCTCTCAACACTTCATTCTATTATGCCTACACAACTAAACCCCATTGGAGAAGATCTATCAACACTTCACTCTATTGTGATTGTAAAGAACTCATGGAATATAGAGGTAAAATAAATCATATCGGCAGAGAAAGGGGACGCTCCGCTAGCTCTCTACTAACCCTTTCAACCTTTTTCAACCTTGCTAAGTCTAACCCTAATGGTGATGGTCACTCGTCAAAAGGGTGACTTGATGGATTCTCAACCTTAGTGTCACTCTAAGGGAAAATCAAACCATAAAAATACAAGATTGAAACTCAATTAAAAGAAACATAATAAAAGTCAATGTAACAAAATCATCCTAAGGTCTACATGTCAAAGCACCCACTAGGGGTTTAGCTCTCCATGGAGCAATACAAAATCAAAGATAAATGCAAACTATCCATAAGAATAACATCCTTGTTGTCCTTGATGATGGTCTCGAGCAGTTGCTTCTCCTTCTCCAAGGACTCCTCCGTCGAGCCTAGGGCACACCTCGCCGAAACAATGCCGTCGAAAGCTCCCCTAATAACTCTCCTTTGAAAAAAATTGATGTTGGATGGATAAAAAATACTCCAAAACCCAGCAAAGACCTCCTCCAAACCCTAGCCACGCTCTCTCCAAAAGATAGGAAAAAGACTCCTTTTATGACACTTCAAATCAGCTTTTTAAAGAACAAAAATCTAGATTTCACATGCCCATATGGATTTTCCACATGGGTGTGTGGACTCTCTGTTTCTCTGAATTTCACACTATGTGAATAGTAACAGCTACAATACCATGGACAATGCTTTGCTACAGTGGTCCCAAATTCCTCTTCTTCCATTAAGGCCACACAGTTGGGCACACACCTGTGTTGTCAGTCATGTCGATTGTTCTCTTTCAAATGTGTTGATGACGTTGTTGAAAACTCTGCACAAGATGAAACATGAGTATCTGACTGCCTTTGTGCCCTTTCAATTTGTAGATAGATTTTCAAACTCTTGGAAGTTGGCACACATACTCAAGTGTTTGATCATGGCTCATGTCTTGACACTTGTTCCACACAAGAGAATCCCCAAAACCTGTGTTCATGACCTTTTTTCACTTTCTTTCTTCTTATACTGCCTCCACAACCTTGAATGTATAAAAAAACACAAAAACACACGAATGAACCACAAAACCTAATAAAAGCAATGCTTATTATAAGTAAAACATACTCAATAATATCCATACACAAACACTTATCAAGTTGTTTTGTAAGTACAATTGTATGACCCGAGGAAGTTCCTCAGCTCTACTTGGAATCCCTAATCAAGAATTAGAACAAACTCTGCATAGAAGATTGAGACAAGTGAATCTTATTAACACAGGGTCAGTGGAGATCAGTGTTGAGGTCAAACAACACAAACAAATGTCCCGAAATGAACAGAGAAGTATCTCAGACTATGCAAGGCCAAACCTTGAAAGAATGGGCTCTAGGATTATTTGCCCTCCTGTGGTGGCAAACAACTTCAAGTTGAAGCCTGATTTTATATAGATGGTGTAACATATGTGCCAATTTGATGAGTTTCAAGATGAAGACCCATATGCTTATCTAATGAGTTTCCTGGAAATATACGATACTTTCAAGGCAAACAACATGTCTAAGAATGAGGTTCACCTACGACTCTTTCCATTCTCAATATGAGGAAGGGCCAAACAATGGCTAAGTTCCTTGCTGCAAGGGTCGATCACTACTTGGGCAGAGTCAGCTAATAAATTCCTACCCACTACTTTCTTCTGGCGAAAATCACCAAGTTGAGGAGTGATATCTCATTATTCAGACAAATGAACTTTGAAACATTGTACGGCACATGGGAACGGTACAAGGAGTTGTTAAGAAAATGTCCCCAACATGGAATTATCGAATGGATACAAATACAATTTTTTTACAATGGGTTGAATGTAGGGACAAAGCAGATGCTGGATACGGTAGCTTGGAGTTCTTTGTGTATCAAGCAGCCTAATGCTACTCAAGCCTTGATTGAAGACATGACTTCTAATGGTTATCAATTGAGTTTTGAAAGAAAAAATCCATTGAAAGTAGCCAGCATTTATGAGTTGGATGCACTGACTACATTGGTGACATAAGTGGAAGACATATCAAAGAGGTTGGACACAATGCAGGTTCAACCCAAGCCCTAGTGATGAGCTGTGAATCTTAGGGCAATCAAGTAGGGTCTAGCTATCCTTCTTCTGATGGGAATGCTAGCACAGAAAAGGTTAATTATATGGGTCAGAAGAATATGCTTCAGAATAATCCTTACAGTGGTACCTACAATCTGGGTTGGAGAAACCATCCTAATTTCTCTTGGAGCAAACCAAGGCAAGGACCACAAGGGTAGTTCAAGCCATCACAACCTCAACATTCACCTCCTCGATAATTGCTTCAAGAACGAAACGGGCTAAGTCTTGAAACCTTGTTAGGAAGGTACATTCAAGAAAATGATGTCCATCTCATGGGGCATGAAGAGTTGTTAAGGAATCAACAACATCTCTACAAAATTTGGAACATCAAGTGGAGCATATCGCCAAGACACTTGCCGAACGCCCACAAGGGTCACTTTGAAGCAACACAGAAGTTAACTCACAAGAATCTCTCAAGGCGGTTATATGAAGAAGTGGTAAAGATTTGGTACCACCTACAGTATGAGAGACTAAAGGAGTACCTGTTGTAACTCAAGAGACAAAAATTATAGATAAACCTATTGTTTTGGATATTAAGGATGTTGAAAAAGGGAAAGTAAGGAAAATCTGAGTGTACCTAAGTATCAACCCAAACTTCCTTATCCTGCTAAGGTGAAAAAGGATCAACAAGATAATCAATTTAAGAAATTCCTTGAGAAGTTCAAAACATTGCACATAAATGTCCTATTTATTGACTAACAAGAGAATATTAGAGGAGGTAGCTACTATTACATTAACTGAGAAATGTTCTGCCATCATCCCTAAGAAAATCCCCAAGAAGGAAAATGATCCTGTAGGTTTTATCATCCCATGCACAATTGGGAGAATGATCGATAAAAAACACTTGGCGATATTGTGGGAAGCATTAACTTAATGCCCTACAAGATTTTTCAAAAGTTGGGGCTTAGTGAGCTCAAACTGACAAAGATGACATTACAACTTGCCAATCGATCTGCTTGCCACCCCATGGGCATCATTGAAGACATTTTAGTTAAGGTGGATCGATTCATCTTCCCAGTGGATTTTGTCATTCTAAATTTGGAGAAGAAGGCTAAAGTCCCTCTGATCCTTGGTTGACCATTCTTGGCGACTTCATAAGCTTTGATTAATGTAAAAGATGGTTGAATGGTCCTAAGATTTTTCAAAGTGTGTTATGCTTTACATATTGTTGATGACTATGTTTTTATTTTGTTTAGGACACGTGGATGAAGGATGAATTGTCTGAGATCCTTGAAGGGGAGGATCCTCCTGATGAGATAGAAGATGGCAACCATGAATATGACTTTGCGAGTGAACAAGAGAAAGGACCTAGCTTGGTCGAGCAGAAGGTCTCTAGAAGAAAGAAATGGTGGAAGAACTTCTCTACCAACAAGAAGAAAAAGAGCCCAACTGCCACTCCCAAATCTTGTGTAAATCCAATGATATTTAATGAAGGAGAAATTTGTTTGATTGAAACACTAAGACCTTATTCCCTTTTTCATGCTTCAAGAAATGATAGGGGAAATCAATTCTATGATCAACCTTGAGTGTTACAAGGTACGTCAAGTAAGGGACATTAAACAAGAGCTTCTTGGGAGACAACCCAAGTTTTTTCTTGGTTGTTTTTGTTGTTGTCACCTTCTTGGTTGTGTTTTGTCATTATTTTGTTCATATTTTTTTGTTTGGTTGTTAGTTGTTGTCAAACTCGATTTTCCATTCAACGTGGGTAAATTTTGGCTCATAGTTGTTCATGATTTCATTCCAAAGCTTTATTTCTAAGGTTATGGTTGTTCGGGAGTTCATTTGTGCAACTTCCTTGAATTTCCAAGTCAAGCATGGTCATGCTTATGGCCGTGTAGATTTTAGGAGTGTGGGCATTCTTAAAACAAGGAAAAACACTGGCATGTTCTTACCCGTCCTTGTGACCATGCTTGCTCAAGCACAGGCTGGTTGCCCCTTGCATGGTCGTGCTTTCCTTTCTAAGTTTTGTGAATTTTTCTAGTAAAAAACATGGATTTGAGCATGGTCACAAGTATGACTATGCTCTTTTAGGGCATTTCTTTTAGGAGTTAAGCATGGTCTCAAGCATGGACGTGTTGTTTGGGTGTAATTGTGTACTACCGTTCCTCTTCTGTTTTCTCCCTTTTATGGTTTTCTACCTACGTCTTTCATCTCATTTTCTTTCCTTCTGAGCTATTTTCCTCTTGTGTTTATGCGTGTGTTACATGCTCCTTGTGTATCCACAAGTGCATGGGTCATATAAGTAGTAAAGTGTACCCAACAGGATATGGTGGTCAAATCCACAGGGACTAATATAGCTCTCAATACTCTCTTACTTTCTAATATCTAGCCAAGTCAAAGATTGGTTTGAAAAAATTAATTTTCTAAAGGATAAAAGAATAGAGAAGGAAGAAGAAACCGGGTTTTGGGTTGAAGAGACAGCAATGGAAAGGACAGTGCCTCGAGCAAATCCCCTTGACAAATACAATGATGAGGCAATGATTCAAGAGCTTCTTCTTGGACTGTGGTGACCACCGACAGAGGGTTAGATAGCGTACGACGTCACTCAAGGTTTTGATTAGACTCAACCCTTTCTCTAATGTGTGCCCTAACTAGATGAATAGAATCTATCCTTTAGATGTACAAGAGAAAAATAATCTAGGGTTAACTAGCAACTTAAATTGTTATTGCACCAATGGGAAACTAGCAATGAAAAATCAACACTCACGTAGCTATCGGCAATCCCCACATCAAGTTAACAATGAACTCGTAACAAGGCAATCAACGTAAAGATGAATAAACAATATAAACAAAATGGAGACAACAAGAAAACTAAAGAATCAATATCACTAAAATCAAAGCATTAGAAGTCAAGGTTCATAATCTGAGGCACCGAAAGATGGGTAGCCCCTTATAGTCTTACAAACAATCATAGGAAAGCAATAAGAGAAATAGAATTTATCCATTAAACTCAATTTTCGCTTCACAATCATGCCGTAGAAGGCTTGACAATGGTTATCGCCAATGATCCTCCTTTTCCATGCTTGTCACCACTCCAGATCCAGCCCTGAATGGTGCCAATGACTGCGCTAACCCGTGCCTCCAAAAAGAGAATAGAAGATTTCTCTTAAAATATATTTTAGGGTGTAAATAACCATTTCCTAATACAAGTACGGCCATGCTGATAGGCATGCTAATGACCGTGCTTGGCTTTAGATCCTAGGAATTAATTTTGGCACAATACTAGTAAATCACATGGGGATAAGCACGCCCGTTCTTACTCCCGGTGCTCTGAGAGCATGCTCGTACAAGGAGCAAATAACCATGCTGATATTTTCCTAAGATTTCCAATAAAATGCACAGGGGTAAGCATGCCCGTGCTTACCGACCGTGCTCCCTCAGCATGATAGTGCTAGGGGCAGCAAAATTGCCCTTCTCAGTTCTGCGCAAACTCTAGTGAATCACACGGGGCTCAGCACGCCTGTGCTTCTGATTGTGTTTCCTAGTATGGGTGTGCTTCGAACCCTGTTTGTCTTGAAACTTGTATTCCAACGTTGTTTTACATCAGAATTAGTCTTTTTTTTTTATTCTTTTGGTTCCAAACCCTAATTATCTGCAACATTTAGCAAACATACCTCAAGTAGCAACGGTTTTTCATAAAAACATGCTAAATGACAAGTAAAAAACACAATAAGGTATAAAAAATATCTATATAAAATGCACTCATAAATGTGCTTTGGTTTTCTTGCCGGACCTCTGAGCTTTCATTCATTGGTTTTCTTTCGTCCATCTCTCTCTTTTCTTCAAGCAAAGGTATGACCTCTTCTCTTATTTCTGGTTTGATTTCAGCTTGTGTCTAGCTTGAAACTGTTGTATGTGATCTTAGCATTCCTTATTTCATTTGCAATACTTGATTCATGACTATTAGAGCTAGAAACCATGCTTATTTTTCATTATTCTGTGCGGGATGGTGATTGAGCATAGGCTTGCTTCGCATGAAGCACGGTTATGCTCTTCTTTACCCTAGGATGTTTCCAGGCAAACACACCCATGCTCTGACCTCTCAAACACAAGCGTGCTCTTTTTCCAGCAAGTGCATGCTTTTATTTCTCCCTGATTGAACATACAACACACCTATGCTCAATTCTAGCCAGTACACCCATGCTTCTTATGCAGCACAGTCGTGTTGCGACCGACTCTCCTGAGTGTTGACTTGTTTTTTAAATTTTATGCAGGATTATGATGAGGAAGAAGACTATTACATCTAGGCTCATGCCTAAGCGAGCAAGGAACTAGAGCAACTCCAAAGCTGCCACTACGAGATTACAGTTTGTTGAACCGGTCTATCAGCTTTGGTACAACTGTTTGTGCACCATATGCATTACTAAGTCCCAATAGATTGATTGGGACATCTTACATGATGTGGGACTCACTGAGGAGGTCCGGGGATTCCTGCGTGTGGGGGTCTGGCATCAGCTCTTCTCTATCATAGATGCCACCTATAGAGAGCTGACGTTAGAGTTCCTGGTGACTTTTGAGCTTGAGCAAGAGGGGATAAGCTTCCATATGGCCGATACTATTTAGTTTTAGGTATTCGGAACCATCCACTGTATGAGCCTGATGGAGTTTTATGTTCATCTAGAACTCTAAGATTGGACATTTTGATAAGTGCTTGTGCGATAAGAATACAAAGTGTTCTTTCCTTGTGTTGAGCATTACTTTTCTCGAGCTTTAATGCTAATATGTGTGTATTTATGTTACTTGCATGCAGGTAGGGTTGTGAGGCCGAATATGAAAGAAAGAAGCCAATGTGGGTCATAAATGCACCAATTTGGAGGAAATCATGCTAAGGTTCAAACGCGAAGATATAGGTCGGGTTTGAGGTGCGGGAATGTGTGCAAACCTCCTCGTATTCAAGCTAGTACAACTATTTGGAAGGGCACAAGGGCAGTCACATTCAAGCATTCTGACTTGTGCATATAGAACAAGATCTCCACCAATATGTCTGTTATTAAAGAAGCAAAGCGATCCATGACGTAAACATGTGCTGGTTTGCATTACCTCGATGAAAGCATAGATTCGGGAGTATTTTGGGCCGGTACTGTAGTAAACTATAGCAAGAATACTGTACCATCACTGTTCACAGCCGGCCGAGAAAACAGAAAAACAGAGAATCCACACTGGCGTGTGGAAATTCCATACGCCCGTGTGAAAAATCCACAGGGGCGATCACATGGGTGTGTGGATTCCCGATTTCAGCCCTTTAAAAGCCGATTTCAGCCCCGATTTTAGTATTCTTTTCTCCATCTTTTCCCCAACTTGAGAGAGGGATGTGGCTAGGGTTTTAAGAGGTATTGGCTAGGGTTTTGGTGAGGTTCTACGGCTTCGACATCACACTGTTTGGAAGAAAGTTAGTGGGAGAGCTTTCGTCGGTACCAATCCGGTGAGGTGTATCCTAGGCCGGACAAAGGGACCCTTGCGACGAGTAGAAGACTCTCCACAAGAGCATCACCATGATTAATGAGGGGGTTTTCTATGGATGCTTTGTTTTTACATTCGATTTCATTGATTGTATCTAGCTCAATGGAGAGCTAAACCCCTAGTGGGTACTTGGGTATTTATGAACCCTAGGATGTATTCGTTTCATTGAATCTCTTTATTATGCTTTCAATTAATTGATGTTTATTATGAGTTTCAATCTTGTATGCTTGATTGTATGAATACTCCCCTAGAGTGACAATAGGGTTGAGAGTTCTTCTTGGTA